>NW_008824939.1:3428794-3456976 GCF_000699105.1 Pygoscelis adeliae | reverse complement strand
CTGCTGGTTTGCACTGGGACCCCGGCAACTCGCAAACGCGCTCTGTGTGTGTGTCTACGTGTATGTGTCTGTCTGTGGATGCACACATGTGCATGCATCCGCTTAGATTACTCTGCATTTTTCCGGTGGCTTCAAAGGGGAGGTAAATCTCACCCTTAGATCTGCTACTATCGTGATGACTTCCTTTTAATTTTTTTTTTTAATATATATTTTTAAACCCTTTCCTCTTCTGCCTCGCTGTTTAATCTTGCTCCTATCTTCTTGTGTCCCTCGGCCCAGCTCCCCGCGCCCGTCGGCGGCACATAAGGCCAGCGGGGGATTACAGCTTCGTTTCACCCCAGCCGGCCTGCTTTCGTCCCGGTTTGCCGTGTGAGGTTTAACCTGTCCGCCGCCCCCTTCCCCATGTCCCTGTAGGTAGGGGGCTTTCTGGTAGTGTGCTTCAGCACTTTGTTCACGTGTCCAGCTAATGCAGATCAGATGCGTTCAGTCTTCATCCCCTATATTTGGATTGGATTATTTTGAATTTTACTGTGTGAAAAGGTGACTGTTGTTAACAGTAGATGTGATGGAAAGTTTTTTGTCTCCTGACCTAGATGTTGCTTGTTGCTAATGAACTACTTTGGGAAGACTTGCTTTTATTTGTATGTAACATTTTAAACCTCCAGCAAATACCGTAGATGGCAAAGGCCAGCTCTAAGACTGTGATTGCTATTCCTTATGAATGAGGCCACTTAAATGAAAAAAATCCAGGGGTCTTGCCTGCTGATGCTGTTGGTTATCTTAAGTATTACGTACCAGTTGCTAATTGTCAGGCTGATGACAACCAGTACTACATGTTATTGGTCTGGATTGCAAGTTGTGTGTACTAAGCTTTGTCATTAAGCTTTTTATTTTCCACGGGCAGAAACAAAATAGTTCAGAAAAGTACTTCTTCCTTAAAATGGGATGGCTTTCTGTTGACCCAGGTGGTGCCTTTGTGTTTCTGTTTGCACTTCCTAAGCTGTGAAAAGGGACTAAGGAGGGATGAGGGTTCAGGTGTTAAGGTCCCTCGAGGTGGCTGGCCTGGACCAGACTGGTGCTCAGCATCAAGCAAGTGGAGGCCCCCGCATGGGTATGGGTTTACTGGCCAGAGGACTTTGTTTTAACTCGGTCTGGGGAATGGATCTAAATTAGTCAAGTGGAAGTGATTCTGCTAGCATAAGCTGTATCTTTGCTGAGGAGCAAATCCCTCTTCTAAGGTAAAAAAGGCCTCGAAGGTGTTGGATTAATCCTTGTCTAGGGTGTGACATAAGTCATGTGAGTTATTTAAATAGTAGTTATTTTCTGTTGTAGTACCTGTAGAATGCCTGGGTGAGAGTCTCATTTAGAAACTCCTTTTCACTTTCTCCTTTCCACTTAAAAGCTTGTATCTTTTGATATGTAAAATGTATTTCTAAATATTTATATATAAGCATACATCCATTGTACAGGTGGATGCTAAATCAGAGTAGCAAATACCTATCTGGAGAGAAACTTTATTGCTTGTTACCTACTGGTGCTATTAAATGTTGATGTTATTTCTTTAACGAAAGTGAATGCCTAGTGAGGAAATTGAGGTCAGGTTATATTGAATGAGATTCTTGGACACAGTAAACTTGTCTGATTTCAGTTGAACTTTCACTAAGCTTAGGTTGCTTACATGACTTTCTCAAACCACTTAAAAATCTTGTGCTTAGTCAAATATGTCTTTTTTTCATTAAAACCTTGTATTTGTTGTCTTAACTTACAGGAGACCCACTATGAAATTAAATTGTTTCAACACTATTAAAAATATTTAAAAAATAGACAAACACACCCCACCCCGCTTCCTCCAAAAAAACCCGCTTATAAATTCTATGCATTTGACCAAATGTGGACTTAATTTTGGAGATGTTGGATGAATGTTGTTGCTTTTAATGAACCTAGTGAGGTACTCTTAAAGCATCTTTTTTTATACCTGAGGGAGGGGAGAATGATACAGTTTCAGCAGCGATTTATATCCCTTTGCATCAGCCATGCCAGGGTTAATTGCATTGTGAACGTGAGTAGTTACCACTTGCTGAAACAGAGTCCTTCACCTGTGGAAAGCACTACATACCTCTCCCTGAGGAGCTGGGTAGCGTCTTCAGGGATGGGTTCAGTTACAACAGCCCTTTGCCAGTTAAATGAGAAAAATAACAACATACTGAAGCATCTTTGTGGGCTTTGCAGGAGGAAAGGTACGCAGGGTGAGGTACACCAAGATGGTTTATCACAACACTTCCCAACAGAATAGGCTTTATATCATATGGTAACTAAAACACAGATGCAGAATTACTTCAATGGCCTGTTTTAGGGGACATTTAAAAGTTTTGGTGGTGATCATTTAGTCATGTGGGCTGTCTTCATCCTGTGGATTTAGCAGGTTGGAGGAGTTCTGTTCTTCTTTTGTGTGAGAATGTGAACTTTTCTTACTGCTCGTCTGTATCTACCCAAATGCTGTTTTGAAAACCAAGACCATATGATATGGATTTCAAATGATACAGCTTTTTTTCCTTCTCTCTCCGTTGCTTCCTTTGTGATGGTTGGGAGGTTCAAGTGCCTGTTAAAGAGAAAATGCTGGCTTTAAGGAGTGCTTCTTATGAGGTGGTGTTCCATGTTTGCTTTATTTTTAAGGTGGCTAGCCAGTTCTTTGTAAACTCTTGGTGTGCAGTTTCATAATACATTTAATCTGCTCTAACAGGCAGCTGTTGAAAGAATCGCATTGATCTGACAGAGAACTAGTTCTTCTGCTGGGTTAGTTTTCTGTTGGATCAGGTTCCCTGTTGACTTGCTGCATGGCTGCGTGATTGATAGATCTGATGCAAGGAAGAGGCTCTTCCTATTAATGCCTATACACAAATCTTTTCTGGAGCAGGAAGAAACTGTTCTGATTGCTCTCTGTAAATGTGTAGGTTAGAGAGAAGAGGAAATTCTTACATTAATGCAGATTGATACAGGCTGTCCATACACATACCCATTTGGAAGTTAGAAGGGGATTCCTGACTTAGGACAGGAGGATCCACAGCAACCTTCCGGTAGGAGTTACAGAGATAAGAACTGTAATTGCTATTAAGGGAGAGCCAGATTTGATTTAGTGAAGACCTGGGAGATCGCTTTCTATGACTTTAATGCATTAAGTTAAAACGTGTAGCAGATTTTAATATATGTGCTGGGGTTTTTTGTAAGCTGGATATGATTTAGATTAATTAAAAAAAAACTAATAAAAGCAATATTGTGAGAGATATTCAGTTTGGGTTTATAACCAAGTATTCTGAATAAAATAACAAAACCAGATTTCTCTGAATTTGTCACTTATATATGCAAGTTTTTTTCCTCCTCAGAAGCAATAGAAATCTTCACAGAACAAACATTTAAATGGTAATCAATGTAAAAACCTGAAAACTGAATAGTGTTAAAATTGTATTTGTACCTTTCAAATTGTAATGAGCCCTATATCACATGGATGAGACAAAACAGCATTAAATCTAGGGTTTTTTTTGTTCTTTTTTTGTGTGTTTTGGTTTGGGGTTTTTGGGGTTGTTTTTTGTTGTTTTGTTTTTAAAAAGGTTTCTTAAATTGATATGAACAAGTGGCTTTGCCTTGTTTTTGGAAAACTATATTGGAGTTGATGCTCTAATAGCCTGCATTGGTAATTGTGGAAGGAAGATTCCGTTATGGAGAAGCAGTGGATTATCTTGTGATTAGGCTGGGTGCTAGCTTTCGTGATAAAATTTTATTTTCATCTCTCCTGCTGCAACTGACTTGCAAAATTAATTTGGCTAGAAAATTAATTAGCCAGAATTAATTGGAAAATAAAGGGTTACTGCTATGTGATGGATTATCTATGTTGACTGCAACTCATTAAAAAAGTTACCTTAGTTGAACTGAGGCTTTCATCTAGTTTTGCATTTCCAACTTTTAGCTCAAAAATATCTTGTGGTTTGTTGCCTCATAAGGCACGGTGTTGCTAAGTCAAATGTGTTGGGATTTGGAGTAGAACAGGTTACCATTCGAGACTCTTCTGCTGATTTTATAGTTCTTATTGTAAACAGCCTGTGAGCCACTCTCCCATTAATGGCTCTTGTTTTTCTTTGGAATGTTTTTTTCCCCCCCCCCCCCTCCCCCGCATGTGTATTGCTAATGGCTCTTTGTCTGACACAGAATAGACTCTCCTATATTTGTTGTAATTAGCGATCTTTGACTCTGTAGAGAGGTCTCTGATTATGATGCTCAGGAACTGATGTTCAAGTCTGTAAGCATGGTGTATGCTGTTTTGAAAAGCCTCTCTATAGTTAGAGGTAAAATTACAGTTCTGTGTTGTTCTGTTAATCAGACACTTGTGTCTCATTCACACTTTCCAAAATTTCTTACCCCTGTGCTTAATCAGGATTTTTTTTTTTTAGTGGAAAAAAAAGAAAGTTGAAGGGCTTTCTTTTGCAGTAGTTTTTATGCATATGCTGTAAATTAGATTGGACTGTGCTCTGTGAAATACCACACCGTAGCAACTAAACCTATGGTAAACTTTGATATTTGCTCTTGCAGAGATTTATTTCCAAACTGTAATTCTTGCATAAGAAGCTGCATAATTTGATAAGTAATACTTAACACTACCTAAGATCTTTATACTAAAACTTTGTGTAAAAAGAAAGATGTGCCTGCCTTAATTCTGCTCAAAAGCAAACTCTATTCCTTACCAATCTTAAATGTTACCACAGCAGCCTAAGCACATGCACATATTAAATATAGCCTTCATAACATTAATCATAACTTAATACATCTGTAGCTTGACAGGAAGAGTTTATTATCTGTAAATTAAAATTTTATGTTTTGGGAAATAATAGTTCAAGATTTTCTGTCAGCTAATAACCATTTGAAGAAACTGTAGAAATGTTAAATCCCGATTTAGTATTTTTATAATGAGTGGCTTTTAATTCAGTTGTCAGAGTAAAGATGGTCATGGTGCAATTTAAAAATACCTTGTAGAACACTCACAGTGCTGTGCTGCTAATGAGGCTGTGCAGAGCTCATAGTTGTTAATTATTTGCCTTGTCTCCACATGATAGTGTTGGGGAAGGGAGTTCTGTCTTGGCTTTTTTGAACGAAAATGAACTTTCTGCATTAGAAATACCCAGGTTGGAGACAAGGCTGTAGTTTTCATTGCTTCAAAGAGGTTAGGCTTTCTAAGTGATTCAATGATCAAACGTTATTATATAGTTTAGTGACTTTAAAAAAATTTAATTCATACAATTGAAATTCAGACTTGTCAGGAAGAAGAGTAATTATATTTTACAAGAACCTGAATGGCGTGAAGATAAAGAAAATTATGTGTAACTTGCTTTGGGTTTGTCGTGACTGCAAATAACCAGCAAATAAAGCTTGTTTTAAAGTTAATTTGTTAACTGGAAGGGTAAAGGAGCATGTAATCAACACATCAGGAAGTTGGCTGGTGCTATGTAATGATAATTTACAGAAGGTTTGCTATGCTTTTCTGCTCTTGGAATCTGCCTACCTCTTTTATGCTTAGCCCTCCTGTCCCTGTGCTTTCTTTCTCCCCCCATGTCAAGTTCTTCCTACGGATAAGGTCCAAAACCTCTGAGACCTGGAAGGTCCTGGCTCCACAGGAGCTGCTTGAGTGCTAGAAGAGAAGCAGTTCTGCTGGTGAGCTTGTGGAAATTTGCATGATTTTGATTCTCACTAAGCCTTACAACAGCAAGGCTTTGCATCTTCAAAGTGGGACCACTGCTTGTGACCAACATTGCAAGGGTACTTTGATAGCAGGGGCCAAGTTCAGACATGGGAGAGCAATTTTAGGTCGGGTCATGTGTTGCTCTGAAAGATCATTAGAACTGTTTTACTTTTTTTTTTTTTTCTTTCAGTGAAGAATCACTTTCCCTTAGGTCAGAGACCAGTTGTTTTTTTCCAGAATTGGCTTGTCAAATGGAGCTTCTCTTTGTTAAATGGAAACAAAACCACATCTGTTCTGACTGGCTTGAGGGCCAAAAACAGCGAGCTCTCCATGCAAAGGAGATGTGGGTGGCTGATATAGTGGCTACATGTGTAGGCCATATTTCATTTCTGTGCGACCCTTTTGGTTCTCTCTCTTTTCCCCCCCTCCCGCCTTCCAAAATAATTCAGAACTATAAGGCAGCAGTAGATAGAAGCTGGTTTTATTATCAGTAGTAATAGCAATTATTGGCATTTAAAGAATGGACCTTAAAAATCAAGTTAAGTTAGTTATTCTTGTTAACTTCTTGGGTTTGCTGAAGTCACTGGGATACTGCTGAGCAGCAGCAGCAGAGGAGCGATCTGCTTGCGGAACTTGGAAGATAAATACGTCACTAGGAAATTTACTGGTGCCCAAAATTAAAAGCAAATTTTTTTTTTAACCCCCCCCCGGAAATCACACTTGACAGAAGTTAATACTGCTTACCCTGTGTAAATAAATAACTAGGTTTTTTGAATGAGTGTATTTTTACTTATTTCTGCCTTTTGCAGCACAGCCTTGCTGGTAAGATGAAATCCTGACAGCTCTCCTAGATTTCACTGTTTCTTGCGAAGTTTGAAGGTCTCTGGGTGTGCATAAGGGTTGCACAGTTGAAGCTTGTGGGTGTAAGAATGTTATCATCCAGCAGTGGCAGAATGAAGCAATGCTGGTATGAAATCCTTGAGAGAAGAATTTGCTTTAAAACTTTCCTTTTTCCTTCTTCTGTCAGTCTCTATATGCACTGTACTAGGTTCTGTGTGGTTGTGCAGTCAACTCCGTAACTGAAGCAACCAGTATATGTGGAATGCTTGTCCCTTGCCTGCTTTCGTGGGGTTTGGCTGCTGTCCTCCTCCCTTGCCTACCTTAGGGTTGTGGGGTGGCGATGCAGCTCTTCCTTCTCTCTGCCACCTGTTTCCTCCTGCACGGTGCTTCTGGCTGGAGACCATGCTTGTGGTATTTAACATGTGCCTAGGGGACTAGGAGCACTAGACTAAGAAGATGTGAACCCACCCCCCCTGCCCTGGGGCAGAAAACATCGTAATGAGAAAAACCAGGGAGCGTGTACAGGGAGAAACAAGCAATCATGTGGTACCTGACAGTGCAGGAGGAATCTAATTTTCCCTGAAACTGCTGTCAAGTCAGTTACTTTATGAGTAACAAAGTTGGTTGCCTTTCAGGAGAGAATAGATAGTTGGGGGGTGGCAGTAAAGGGCAAGAAGCTTAATCTTCATGGAGAAGTGTGCATGCTTCCTGGCATTTAGGTAGACTTCAGTTGACTGGTGACTGTTTTGTAGAAAGTTTCCATGGCAGTGGTGAGATGCTGACAATGCTGATGAAGGTGGTGGGTTTTTAGAGTCCCTCTGAACAATTCTCAGGTGCGGTTTTCCAGGGTTGCTTGTGACAGTCCTGCAGCTTGCTTCTGAGAGAAGCTCAGTGAAAAGTTTGAACAGTGTCATTCGTTTGTTGGCTGAAGTATTATGTTTGTGGTATTGGTGGAGTTAATATTTCCAGTTCTTTGCCTCTAGGTATTTGACTAGGTATGTGACTTTACTCAACAGTTTGGTGAAACCCCAGTAAGATAAATTAGCTGTCTCCATTAATCCTTTGTTTTTATGATTAACAATTTTTGAATCATTTTATTAGCCTAATTATTCCTGTGGATGTCTAACTGCCTCTGAGATACTCTGATCAGAAGTAAAATGCAAGTGGAACTTGAGGATGTCCTATAAGGCTGATGTAACGATTACGTTAATAGCTTTTAAGCTGAGCTATGCTAACAGACATAAAGAGAAATGAGGACTAGAAGCAGACTAAAAATTGAAAGGTTTTCTGTGTTCCTAGTCATGCTTTCAGAAGTAGTGGAACTTAAAACATATGATCTCAAAGGTCAAAATCAATGTTGAATGTCTGAAGGTTTTCTTAATAGGAACAAATTATTCTTATAGCTGTAAGCAAACTATGTGTATAAGTATACCTGCTTCAGGGTAATGGTACAAAAGTAGTTGATTTAACAGACCAGAAAAATGCTGTGTATTTACTTGTTGATCATGGTTTCTGTCCTGTAGGAGTAATACGAACGAGATCATCATAAGCTTGAGCTATTGCTTTAGACTTCTGAGAAGAAACATGTTCAAATTCAGAAGGATCACAATTCAGTTACACATTTGCTTTTCCCTTCTCACTTCTTTGGTTTGAAGATGTTTTATTACAGGGACTGAATTTAAACTTATAATTTATTCCTGTTAGTGTCTTGTGCTTCCAGCCTCTGAGCCACTTCAGACTAGTAATAGGAACTTCATTAGAATTAGATTAGAATCACCTGATGAAAATTTAATGATATGATAGCATTTATATTGCTCCAGCTCTTCTATTGTTTCATGAGAAGCAGGATGAGAAATAGGTAGGTTTTTTGCTTGTAGTGTGTGGCCACGATGGACTCAAATTCTAGCAGGCACGTTCTGTTGGGGTGAACTAGCAGAAGATGCTTTGTAGCTCAACATTGCAGTATTAATTAGAGATCTTCATGACAGTGCAGTAGCAATACTGCCTTTGTTTTGGTAGACTGCTGTTCTTCATTCTCGGAAGAGAATGATGCACTATGTGGTGACATCCGGAAGACTTGGAAAATATTGCATTCATGGTATTAGAATTGTTCCAAGTGTTTACTTTCAAACTAAATGAGAAACAATAAAATATGTCAACTAAATCAACACCAGCATTTGTTTACAGTGCTACTTCAGAAATGAACAGTAATTCTCTTTTAACAGCTTTTTTCCTAGGCAGGAAATCTGGTTCAGCATAGCAAATCTTCAATTTATCCTGCTTGTATAAGATGAAGTGGAGTTAAGCAGAGTTCTGTAGAGTTCAGGTGATACCCTGGTAAGGTAACTTTTGGTCCCACAGTGAATACCAGATATCAAGTTCTCACATAGTTAAGCGGAGCCATTTCCAGTGTGAGTTTTACCTTCCAGATGTCAGGATTTGTATGCATATTGAATAATGGTTTCTGTATTGATGATGAAACAACAGGGAGAATGAAATGGTCACAATCCATATTTCCTTTCTGAAAATATTTTAACTAATAATTTGATCTTGCATTTTATCTTCGGGGGAAAAATATCTGGCCATGTAACGTAATAGAGTATTTAAAGATGGTAGTAGAACGTATGATAAGAAAGGTGTTTTGTTTTTATTTTGTATTTTATTAGAAGAACTGATTCTGTATTAGAAGAGTGCTGGAGAAAGAAAAAGCTTCCTTACATCTGTGAACTTTGAAGGAGAAGTTTTATTTCTGAGGCACTGTCATGCACCTATATTTGTTATGATAAGATGCCATTGCTGTTGTAGAGTATGATTCAAATTAACTGCTAGGTTAACTTTTTCCTTCCTTAATACAAAAAGGTAATTTATTTTGAATTTTTTTTCCTTACAGATCTTCGCTGTGTAGACAGCTGTAGCTCAAAATAGCTGTTTCTTCCAGATATGTTATTCAGAGTATGTTACTCTAGGGCTTTTCTTTGTGGTATTCTGAAAACTCACAGCTGAATGAGGTTTGGACAGGCAGGTAAGAAGGAGATGGGAAACAGTAGAAACCTTGGCCCTGATGGTCTTGTCTCAGCTTGGACAAACTAACCTGTTCAGGGAGTCTCTCTTAACAGAGATTTTCCTCAGCTTTGTACTTCAGGTGTGAGCCTGCAAAACTTCAGCATGTCCCTGGCCACAGAGATGATTAAGGGACTGGAGCATCTTTCATTTGAGGCTGATAGCTGGGTCTATGCAGTCTGGAGAAAAGAAGGCTCAGGGGGATCTTATTAATACGTATAAATACATGATGGGAGGGAATGAAGAAGAGGGAGCCAGACTCTTTTCAGTAGTGCCCACTGACAGGACAAGAGGCAATGGACACAAATTAAAAATGATGAATCTCAATCTTAACACAAGAAAAATTTTACTGTGAGGGTGATCAAACACTACAACAGGTTGTCTGGAGAGGTTGTGGAGTCACCATGTGTGGAGATACTCAAAACCTGGCTGGGCAACCTGCTTTAGCTGACCCTGTTGGAGCAGGGGGATTGGACCAGATGATCTCTAGATCAACCTAAATGATTCTATGATTCCATGGTTCCATGGTTTGAAACAATTTTTGGCAGTATCTTTGTGTGAAACAGCAGAAAAATAGTTGGTTGGGGCTTTGTTCTTTCAAAGAACATCTTATATTTAGGAAGCAACTCTAACAAAAGTGTTCCTGCTAACAGAAAGGCAGATTTGGAGAATATTTGTGGATTACGAATTGGTTCCACATTGGAATTTCATTACTATCTTAGTTGTGTCTGTGTTTATAAGTTTCTGGTGAAATGGGAACAGATAAGGGGAGTGAATCAGTTAATGTTGAGGCCTCTACAATGTATTCGGGTTTGGAGTTTTACTTCGAACAAGATACACACTAGTTCCGTGGACCAAACATCCTAGCTGTCCTTGTTTTTTGAAAAATATCCGAAGACCGGTCTGAACCATTACGTTTTTCAGGGGTTAGAGCATGTTTCTGCTGGAGCAGAACTTCCAGTTCAGGTTCCTCCAAAAGGAGTTTATTTTGCACACACAAGAGCTGCTCTGCAAAGCAAACTAAAGCTCTGCGAGGGAGATCAAGGACAGGGTATTCACTTCAAAACCACCCTGTTTGCTCTAAACCAAAATGCAAATGTACAGGCAACCAAATAGTGCTAAGTGTAGGCTGGTGCTCTTTTTTGAATTTCCCTCTAACTTCAATTACTTTATCCTCTGTCGGTTATTTGCCTGTTTTTTCTACTCTCTTGAAATTTTTAATTTCTCTTGTGTCTGATGGGAGGCTTTGCCCTTGAGCAAGACCTGCATCCTGATACATGTATTTCTAAATTGCATTGTTGGTCTTTTTAATACTTGAAGTATTACTGTTAAGATTTTCCTGTGAAACTCTTGTGTTGGCTGTTCACTCTAGGATAAAACTCTAGACCTTTGAAACAACAAATTTGGATACAAAATTTTTAAGGGAAGAATGATGTCAGCTTTCCCTTTCTTTTCTAGATAAGCTTCCTTGGTTTAAAATGAGATTTATTACCCGATGTTCTTTTGTTGTGCAGCTGACTGAATGTTAAGGAAGTTTATTTAAGCAGCTTTTCAAATGAATGTAGAAAAAGCTACTTTTTGTGGTGCATGTGTCTGAGTGAAGTGTTTATGCTTCTTCAGATCAATGGAGGAAAAATGAAATGCCTCTGTTGGTATGCTTTCTGGAGGGCTAATTAGGTAGAAGAGGATCTCAGATTTCTTGCAGAAACCCCCTCTTTTACAGAAGCCCTGGAGGTTTTGCTTTTTCTTTTTGATAACGTATAGTTTGAAGTCTGTGACTTAAAAGTGTTTAAAAAAGTATATTATAAGCAATGATGTGAAAAATACACTTTTGGATTAACCTGGTAAGAACAAATTTATTATTCTCCCAAAACTCACCTAGTTTTATCAAACCCTGTAAAAACAGAAACTGTCAAGACCTCTTATACATACTTCAAGTTTTTGTGTTGTTTGGTGTTTTTTTTTCCTGTGTAACACTGCATGAATGATGAGAAAAAGTGTAAATAAAAAAAAAGTGAGACCTGTTAGGTCATTGATGCAGTCTTTGACCTAACCACAACATATTAAAACAGCAAGAAACTGTCTCTGTTTTACACAGCTGTTCTTTGTATGGCTTTTGGTTCTGTGAATTTGATTGCAAGTTTTTGGTACACCTGTAAGTAAGTATAAAAAAAAAAAAAAAAGGAATAAAGAGGTTTACGTTATTACCTGAAAATCTGACCTACATTGTAAGGATGAATGGACAATAAAAGAACAGACAAAATCCATTTTAGTGTTTGTAATAAATTCTTAAACCAAGTTGTATCCTTCACTTCAACTCTTTTTCACACCTTATGTTGGGAAAATGCAGAATGAATAGGGGTTTGTTGGATTAATTCATGTCAAGTACAGTACATTCACACTTCTCCTTATCACAGGACGGCCCCAATGTGAGTCAGCTCCCCACAACGGGAGCTGACTCCTGCCTGCAGTGTGCCAGCTGGGTGGCTCTGCAGCACAGCTGTGCTGTTGATCATGCCACAAGAGCAGCGGAAGCGTGGGTGAAAAAGGCTGCTGCAAGTTCTTTGGCTGCTACTTTTTCTGTTTCTTCTTCCCTAACAAATTTGCAGTGTGAGTGAAGTTGGATTCTTTTGTGTTTTGCAGGAAGCCAGTGCAGATCTGATTACAAAACTAATGTTAACTGGAGAAGGGCTCGGGTGCTTCAGAGCTTTACTTCCACCACTTCTGTCTTGTGAGCTACTTTAACAGATAATAATACGTCTTACATATGTGCCGTTTGTCTATTACCTGTGGTTCAGTTCTTTGTTTTGGTTTTCTCAAGAGTCCTTTTCAGAGAACCTTTAAAGATGATCCACGTTCCTGCCAGCATATTCTTTTACATAATCTAACCTAATAACAACCTAACAGAGTAAATCTTCTCTTTTTTTTCCCCTAGGTGCTGGGCTCCAATAGATTTATTTATTTAGTTAATTATTTTTCATCATGTCCAAAGAAAAGTATTCCTTTAAATCTCTTTAAGTAACGGACTGTTATGTGTAATGGTACTCATTGTTTGATGGCACATGTATCTTCTAGACAATAAGTTTGGTGAATTCACAAGTTACCTTTATATACTTATATGAAAGTGGGAGGCATTTTAGGCATTCATTAGGTGAGTACAGCTAAGCAACCTCTTTGCTCTCTGACCTTATACATGCTATTTCTTGGTGGCATTGAATTCCCAATTCCTGTTCTGCAACTTTTGTAAATTAGAGTAAAATTAATATTGAAATGGAGTATAGTTTATTTTACTCTTATGCATAACGCCTTGTTTCACTTTTTTTCTTCTTAACAATGGCAGCTCATATAGAGGGTAATGTGACTGAGAGGAGAGATTATTCCAGGTGTAGAACTTGACTTTTCACTGCTAAGTTCAGTTTTATACTCTTCAGTTCATTAAGCTCTTAAAATGCAGTACTTTATATTACTTCATAATCATATCCTTGGAAAATGATAGCGAAGGGATTGTAAGTGGACTGTGTATATGAAGTGATGATGAGATACCCCACGCAGACCTGAAAGCCGTGGGACTTGTGAGGAAAATCTAAGTTCTGCAAACTGGAACAGAGATACTTTCTTTGCATTTCACATTTGATGCCCATTCAAATCGATGTATCATAGGTTTTAAGTAGCATATTTTACGAGAGATTCAATGTGTTTTGAGGTCAGAACTGAATGTTTTTAGCTTGTTTACTTGTTTGTTCTAGGTTCACCAGTATTTATTAAGATGTCTTTGTGTGTTGGTTGTGTTCCCCCCCTCCCCCCCTTCTTTTTTAGCACATGTGAGCAGGATAATTTTGTGGTGTGTGACAAGTAAATTCTGCACCAGAGAATAACATCTATTTACTCCCAAGAACCTGTTAATCAAGCTTACCAGTTGTCACCTGACACTAAGGGAACAGGCAGGTTCTTTTAGGGATCCCTGGCAGAATGATGATGGCACTAAAACTTAGTTACAATTAAAGCTTTATTTTCTTAACAAGATATTATGATTAGTATAGCACAGAACTTATGATTAGAATGGCACAGGATTTCTACAAGCAGAATCAGTATAGTACAATTTGTAAGTAGTGTAATACAGAATTTATAATATGACTTAACTTATTATTTCTAATCACCTGGACCCTCTGCAGATCAGGTCAAATCTTAATACATGGTTTGCTGTATCATATAACAATCATAATCTAGACTCGACAATCGTATAAAAGCATACGAGTCACTCAGTCCTCAGAGGAAGCAGATCACAGCAGAGGCATCCCTGGCCACCGGGGGCTCACTGTCCAGCAGCAGTTCTGGCCCAAGTTCCCCACTTAGGACTTCTAACTGCTTGATTTTGTGGACAGTGCTCTGTGTGCTGTTACGCTTCCCTGTTCTGTGATGGGGTCATCACCACCACCAGGTTGGCCGGCTGCCTAGAATCTTCAAGGCCGGTAAGGAAGGGAGTAATCGACCTGGTGCCCAGGAATCTTGAGGCTGGTAGGGAGGGGAAGAAGAAATCTGTTTGGTTTGTCTACTTGGTTCACAGGACCTTCAGGGCCTGATAATGAGGGGAAAGGGAATGAATATGTGACCCGCTCAGTCACAAAGAAGGGCTGCTTGCCTTATAAAATGGTGTTAGTTATGCTAGCCACATTACCAGGGGTCAGGAGCAGGGGGTACTGGTCACACCAGTCTACTCCTGACACCTCGACAAGGCAAATTCCAGTTCTGATGACTGCAAACTCTGAAATAGGGGGGGTGATGGATTTTTTTTTATATACACTTTTTTCACTTATAAATAATGCTTCTTATGAAGATACTTGAGATGTGGAGCAGAGCAAAAAGAATTTCATCTTGGGTAGTGTTTATAATATGGGGTTTGCCTAGACAGTCTAATTTGGGTTGCTATAGTTCCCTTTCAGCTTCTTTATTTAGATAACTCATCCATTTTAAATGACAAGTCAGGGAGAAGATAACACCTGCTGAAAGTGGACTGCTTTTGTTTAGGTTTTCCTTACCTGCTGTGGTGCTGATGTTTCCTTGGTGTGGATTGCTAATGAATGGGAAGATGCTCTCATATCAGATCTGGAAATGTACCAGGCTCCCTGTGAACTCCACAACCAGCATGTAAGAGGACTCAAGGCCATGGAGTACTTAGTTAAAAGATAATTTTGGTGATGACACACACAGATGGGCATTAAACTGCCTGGATGTTTGGCATCACTCCACTTTCCTTTGCAACACATCTACACCTTACTTGACACTGAAAGAACCACGTGTGTTTGGAGTATGTGCAGCTTCCTAGTCAAAGACAGGCAAAAGGAGAAGCATTGTGGTTACTGTCTGTTTCTGATGCACTTCTAAAAGTTGATCCTCAACTTCGTTAGCACCTTATCTTACCCAAAAGACTTGAATTCCTTTGTAGGTACCTTCTTAAAACAGAGCAGGAATGTGGTTTTGTTGTGTGCCTTATCTTATTTTTGTGATTGGTAGAGCTAAAAGTTTTCCAGTGTTGAAATGCAGAGCTGTCAGGTAGGTTGCTGATCATGTCTCCTGCTATGTTGTTGTCACTTTGAACACTAATCATGATAACATGGGATAAAACCATGTTCTGCACTAAATATAGTATATTGGATTGGCAAACTGTTAAGGGAGCTGCGATACTCACTGTCTTACTACTGTAGCTTCAAAGGCAAGGCTGTGTGCAGTATGTGACATGACTGTATGGGATAACAGGATGTATTTCTCTAGTAGTGAGGCATGGCTTTATTTCTACCCAGCTTCAACAGAACATGTGATCTTGATCCACCTATAAGTTAATTGTTTCTCCCATGTGCTTAACAAACACAGCGGCTGTATTTTTAGCGGTCATTTATTTTACTGGTTTCAATAGAGTTGCACTAAATAAAGCCTCTCTGACAAAGAAAGAAAGAAAAAAAAAAGAATCTCTCAGGCTGGGGTTTAACATCAGCACTTCTTGTTGGTCTCTGTTGGGAGAGCCAGGATGGAAACAGAGTGAGGGGGCAGTCGTGAGGTAGAAGAAGGTAGTGGGCATAGTCTCTGTTTTCTTTCCTCCCTTTACAAACTGCGTGCTTATTGCCAGGTTTACTTGAATGCCCCAGACATAGTTAATAGTCATCCTTGGTCTTTCCAATCTGATCTTAGTGTGTTGATGGTATTGTACCAAGTTGACAAGTGCTGAGCTCTGTATGGCCCTAGGCAGAAGTCTCGTTACCAAGAAAGTGTCTGAAAGCAAAAAGCCATCGCTTAGGCTGATACTTTATTTCAAAGCTGAATACAGTCACTATTAAATAGACTTATGTTTAATCTAAGTATGTCTGGTCTCACTTTCTAGCCACAGATTTCTTAATGCCTTTGTCAGTCAGAGTAGAGCTCTCAAGATTCTTTTAACCATGGCTGGTGGTGATAGCTGATTAGTCTTTAGATAAGGCAGACATTTCAGAAGAGTTCCTGCAATATAGTGTGTCTGGGCTCGCTGGTGGAGGGAAGGAAGACTTTCAGATTTTCCAGATCATCGGTATAGATTCTCCACTTTCTTGCACAGTATTGATTTGTCTTATGTCCTGAATAATTAGTTTGTGATTGATAGTTATTTGCTGTACTCTGATGCTAGAAACCTCTGGGTTCAAGAAGGTAGATTCCTGTTCTCATGTGCTTGTGGCTGAAGAATTTCTTTATTCTGTTCTGCAGATTTGAGAGGGAGGGAGTTGTAACATAGTACTGCATAGCAAACCTCAAAATATTTCCCCTAATTTATCTAGCCAAAACATGTGATATAACCAGTCCTTTTACTATTTTAGTGAGGGTGGGGGGAATAAAGAGAATAGTTCAAAAAGCCTAGTCATTCCCTCCTGCCCCTGTTTTTCTTGTATGTGGGGTTTTATTGCTGATTGTGAATCCCCCTGCCCTTTTTTCCTGCATGGAGAATATGATGTCTGGTTAATGCTCAAGCTTGCGGTATCTTAGCCTTAGTACAGGTTGGGTCAAGGCTTGCATAGAAATTCTCTTATAGGTTTTCTATAATGCATAATAATTTTGAGATGGACATTTAGGCTACTTCTCTAAGACTTCAGTGGGATCACAAGTATTTGTAGACCTTTATCATCTTTGGAGAGTTTTTTTCTGGATTATGCAATGTGCTTTTGAAAAGTAGTATGGGATAAGCTAGACCTCAGAGACTTTGTGTAAGCTACTGTCCCACAAAAAGGTAAATACAACAATTGAATAACCCAGGGATTCTATAGCCATAATGATGATGATTTAAAATGTCCAACTGCAGAACAAATTCATTTTGTATAGCTCCATGAAGAATTAATGAGATTAATTGTTGAATGATGAAAATGTAGAAGTAGCAGTTCTACTATGGGCATAGATTTCATAGAACACTTAGTGTAATTTAAGTGAATTATGTCATACTTCTAATGGCTAGGATAAACAAACTAGCATCCATATGAGTTCTAAAGGGAGAGATTTGATCCCAGCATGAATTAAGAGCCCAGAGTGGGCAGGAATTGTTAGTAAATTTTATTTGCATGGTTATCCTGAAGGTCTTAAGAACACAAGCATTTATGTCGTGTGAAGATGGAGAGAGAAATCATGAGTTTATCTTCTGTGAAGAAGTTAAGTTTCAGAAAGATTTATAGTTTAGTATGGTGGTCTAAATGTGCTTTAATGAGCTGATTTATAACTTATTTTTAATCAGTGGAAGTAATATGAAAGAAAATGAGTAATACTGAAAGATCTCTAGAATATTTTGGGGTAAAAGCTAGAAACCAAAAGAAATTGAAGGTTCTTTGTTCTCTGTTTCTTAACCAAAAGTATTGCTTTGCCACCAACAGAATTGATTCTTTTGAGACTGAAGAGACTAGTTATGGACAAGGCTGCCATGGAATATTTTGAAGTACTGATCAGTTCATAACTCATACGTAGTAGTGCTGGAAATATGCTATACAATATTGCATGCATACATGCAAAATGCATACAACATAGCTTTCAAAGGTTGTATATAAGCACAGATGCTTTGCATGCTACATAAAAAAACCCCCACATGTTTTTATGAGTGGAAACCTAAGCTAGATTGCATTTGTGCAGGCATGGTTTGTGTGCACAAGTGCGTTCTGCTCTATGCAAAAGGAATCCTGCAGTTACATTGCGTATGAGCTGCATTTAAGAATTACCTAGGGGACTCTGTTCTTCAGAACTGGACTGTCTGAACGATTAAATAAAAATACTTTCATATCTGCTTCATCCATTTTCATAGATTTTATTCTATTTAGTACTGGCTTCTTTTACAATTTAGTCCTGGATTTCAGGCTGACTTAAAATTTGTGTGCACTAATCAGCTACATTTAATAGGAGGTTTCTATATGTTGGGAGAGCAGAAGAGGTGTGTAAAAATGCAGATGGTGTAGGTCAGTATGTAAGAGTTTGTATAGATTCTGAGATAAGGTATTTAGTGTTCTCCAGTTACGACTGCTGTCTAACCCTTCAGGTACCTAGTCAACAAGAGAACTTACCGTTACCAACAAATTACATCCTTCTCTTCAGAGGTTAGGTAGAAGAACCATGGGGTTGAGGAAGGTGTCTTTGGGTAAAGTCTCTGAAGGGACCTAATGAATGCAGAAATCTTTAAGAGGTTTGTGTTGGAATACTGTAGAGTAACACTGAACTACTGAAAAAAGACTTGGTAAATCATTATGGGATAATGAGGTTACTGACTTTTGTTTTTGAGGAGAAGAAAATTGGAAGGAATAGCTCTAGATCTATTTTGAGTAGAGTTACTGCACTGTGATGAATGAGTGGAAAGTGTCAGACCTCTAAACGTAACAGGGAATAAATGAAGTGTCATATGCTTGTATGAAGAAGGATGTGTGCATGTGCGATGTGCAAGTGATACGGTCCAGCCATCTCACCTCGCTGTCTGTCTTTTTGAGACTTGACTAGTGGAGGGTAGATAACATTAAAATGTTAATGTCAGTTGTTGGTCACACTTGTTCAGAGATCCTTCTTCTCTTTGCCAGCTGGAGACAGGTTCTGCGAGGGTTAAATTCCTGTTTATGTGGTTTTTTTTTTTTTTAAAAGAGGAAAAAATGCCTTTATGTCAGATTTAGAACAACTTGAAGGAATGTACTCAGTTAAGCTTAAATCCTGGATGAGTATTTGTTTGTGGTGTTTTCATATGCTTTCCACAAAGCATGTGCAAAGTGGAATGCAGAAAACTGCTTTTATATCCTTTCAGAAGAAGTGAAGTGTGGCCATGTGGAATAGCTCTTGAAGTTTCTATTGCATGAACCCAAATAGTTAAAAGCAATTTTACGGCTCTGCTGCACTGAGGGCAGGATGGTAGGGAGTGCATAGTTCATAGTATGAAGGAACAGGTTGGCTGTAAGGGCATGCTTACACTAGAGAGAAGGATGGCAGCAAAAAACATGAGGACAAGATGAAACTCTGATTTGATGCCTACTACTCCCATTTCTCAATAGGCAACTTGATGTGGACTGAAATTGCGTTATTTCACTGCTAACTTTTGAAATTGGCAAAGAGAACTTGTCTGTAGCAGGAGAATGACTTTTCCAGTAGTGGGAAAAAAAAACATCTTTCTTACAAAGGTGTTTTTTTGAGTCTGACCACTGGTAATCTTTTGGTTTGGTCTTGTGCAGGAGGCAGCTGGATGTAAAGGCTTCATGGTTTATCCAACCTGAGCTTTCATTATACTAGGTCAGTTTTCTAAATAGATACAGGATGCTAAAACCAGTCTGTGCTTTAGTTGTGGTGTAGTCAGTATGTTCTCTGCTGTGAGGGTTAGGTTTTGGAAAATTCGTAAGGTTCAGCATACCTGAAGAAGTCATGCCTTCTGACAAGGAATGGTTGACTGTAACCTATTCTGTGCAATCATTTTCTGTGACCCTAATTTGTTATGCTAAATGGTTGTCTGTGACAATTTTGTTTCACTGTATGATAGTGCATTACTTGTGTAGTCTGTTATCTCTCGACTGAAATGCTTATCTGGGTAGTCCTGTTTATAACAGCTACTCCTCTGGATCACTTCACATTTCTACTTGTTTAGTAGACTAGAGAAGGGCATCTCTTTATTGACACAAAAGGAGTCTTCTGACCAGATGGGAAAGCTGCAGATTTTCCTCATCTTTATCCCCGGTTGTTCACCTTGTGAGCCAGAGGAAGAGAGGGGAATATCTTTTAAGAGGAAGGAGGCATAGAGCCATTAAGTGCCTGGCTCCTACTTCAGTACTTGAAACTGCTTTTTCAAATGGGTTTTATATGTAGGTCCCACTGAAAACGCAGGCTGCACAGATTTCCTTTACTATCAAAATACTGTATTGCGTATTCAAAAGGCAGGAGAAAGAAGAAACCAAGGTAGATTGGCTAAACATAGAAAGCATTTTGCATTGTCAGTGCATCATATTCTCGTGGTAAAGAATATCCCACTGCAAGTCATCTCTATCTGAGAAGAAAACACAGGGAAATGCACTGAAAGGCTTTTCATATACGTATTCAAACTCTAGTTTATGTCCTAAAATCTTGCATCTCATCCTCTTTAAGTAGGCAAAAGAGGAGCACATCTTCAACTTGTGCATAAGGATAACTCAGGATTAATTTTGCAATCAAGAGTTTTTTAAATAGTAGTAAGCAGTAAGTAGTAAGTCTTTGGTTTGGGGTCTCACAGAACTTAAGCAAGTGATATAGTGGGTGGGGTCAGGGATGTGACAGGACTTTTTTTTTGTAGTCTAATTTTTTCAAAATGTTTTGAAGTGTTACTTACTGTCATTTTACTTTAACTTGAGGAAGCAGTCAGGATTTCATCCTGGCGTTGGCTGAATAATTTTTCTGTGTGCTTTTTATGTTTGTCCTTTATGTGGCCTTTGTATATTAATCTACTTTGAAAGTGAAGATCTAGTTGTTTCCTACAAGTAGATAAAACTACTGGCATAGATGAAAAAGATACATCAAGGAAAATCTTGGTCTTTGTTCCTGTATCCTTAATAGCTAAAAATTTGGTTTCTTCCCCCTGCCTCAACCTCAGTTGTGTATCCAAAGTAACAAGAGGATTTGTGTCTCAATGTCCACCAAATGAGAACTTCATTAAAGTGATGTAGATGAGTCTTACTTAAGCTGAATTGTGCCGACTTGGTGGTTCCTTCCTTGGGATGTCTTATTTAATTTTTAAAATCTCTCTTAATTCTTTTATTACTTACATTATTTGAATTTTTAAAGGCTTTGTGCTGTAAGCAGACAGAACAGGACATGCCAATATTTGTCTGTGACCGCATCCTGCAAAAACATGACTAGTTAGTCCTGTTGAGACTTTTTTTTTAAGACGAGCTCAGAATTTTGTGATGAAATTCATACACTGAGTTAAAAAGCTTTGTGATTTGAGTGAAAATGTCATGTGAACAAACAATACATGAAAATAGCTAAGAAAATGGCAATTAAAACATGGACAATAACTTTCAGTCATGAGGTATTTTCGGTGCTGTTTTCAGATATGCAGAGGGAAAAGCTCTCAATTGTTCTTAAGTCGGCTGGTAACTGAATCCACGTTTGTAGAGCTTGACAACAAAAGGCTTTTTGTTCACAATTTGTATTCATCTAGGACATGCCAATTACTGAGCATAAATAGAACATAGTGTATGAGCAGGCCAATATAACGTTGCTCAATTTGTGACTTACCAGAAATCCATACATTATGTTAAACAGTTAAAATTACAGGTAGGAGCTACTCATCGGGGGGTTTTAGATTTCTGCATGAATGAGTGTGATGTAATTACTTTGAGGAAGCACACACTGCTGTATTTGATGTGGCAGCAAGATCTGCAATCCGGGCAAAACTCTTTATGAATATTACTTGCAATCACTTCATTAATTTAGTGAGGCAATACTGACTGGGGCAAAGCCAGTGGGTGCTTGATAAAAGTAGCAACAAGACCTTTTACTCGTGCTGTTTGCAAATAAAGCATACTGAAGAAAATTACACTAATGCTTTCCCCAAAATTTGTTCAATTCCACCAAGCTTTGTTATCAGTGTATTTGTATGACCATATGTGATTTGCGTGTCAAGTAAGCATGACTGACTTTTTCTGCTGGGCTATTCAGCAGTGTGCATGTTGTTGTTGGTGTGATACTTGTGCCTCCTGCGCTCTATACAAAAATCAGCATGCTTTTTGTAGGATGTTAACCTAATCATGATGAATGAGCAGGAACACAGGTGAAACTGTAGAAGATTTGGCATGTATAATTTTACTGATATTTTTCTGTTGCATAGTAGGAGGAACAAAAACGTGGTTAAACAGGGACTGACCTGAAAGAACAGAAAGAAATAACATTTGATAAAGCACACACTCCCTGTCCCCCCATGTAATGTTTTTAATTGTGTTAACTGTGCAAGTCATGTTCTTGGTTAAAACAGATGTGTCCAAAGACAAAAGTGTAATGGTTCCCAAACTATATGAAATGCATTGAGGTGGTGGGTGTGACTTGATAAATGAGCACATCATTTTAAGTTTTCGGCTTGGGAATATTTGTGGAGTATGGAACAGAAACTTTGAGGTTTTTCTTCTCCATTTGAGAAGTATGCAAGCTGTCTTGCTAGTGGAAAGGTACGCCTGTGGGGAAAGCACTGAAAAAGGATAAACAGCAGATTTTAAGTTCTTCATCAGTGTGGAGTTCTTATGCTGGTCACTGGTTTAGACTCCTGTTATATTAAGACTGTGTTCCTTTTCTACCCTTTTTCAGGTAGTGGTGCTACAGCAGTTGTCCAGGCAGCACTATGCAAACCCAGGCAAGAACGCGTAGCAATAAAGAGGATCAACTTAGAAAAATGCCAAACCAGTATGGATGAATTACTTGTAAGTAAATCAGAGGGGAACATACTACATGGAGTCTGTTTTCTGTTTTGATTTTGGTTTTTGCTTGGTCCAAGAGTAAGGGTAGAATTTTATTCAGGATAATAGTGAGGAAAGGATTTGAAAATAATCCGAAAGAAGTATGCCCTTCCCCTAAAAATATATTTTACTAATGTATATTTTCTAATGACACAAAAACAAGAAGTGCAAATTTGAATCTTGGGATAACCAACTGTTGAGAACTGTGGAAGAACCTTACCACTTGCTTTCTGGAGACTCGATTTTCAAGAGATTACTGTCTGGTTGTCTGTCTTAATATCGTGGAAAGATACATTTTCCTTTGGTTAAACACTGATTAAAAATATAAAGGTAAAATTTAGTAGGTTTCCTTAAAATGTCTAAAGCACCAAAACATGGCAAAAACTAGTTGTTGGATGATTTTGTGATTATAACTTTTGAGGGGAAAAGTAGGAGTGGCTACGCTGCCATCTACACAAGGAAACTCTTGTTAAAGCTAATAACACGCATTTATCCAATAGGCCATAACAAGCCATTTGAGGAATGCTGTTTGTTTGTGTCACTGATCAGAGGAGGAAGGGACCTGTAAGAGGCCCTTTTACAAAGGGACTGCAAGAGTTTTTCCTCTGTGCTGGTTATGGCAATCCAGACAAAGTCGCAAAGAACTATTAAAAAATGAAACCTGTTGCTTTCTAGTGCTCCTAGTCAGGTGCTTATAAGACTAATGTGTATTTATATATAGGCAGCATAACAGGAGTTGAAGGACACAAAACCATTCTAAAAGTGAGAACACTCTCTTCTGTTCCACAGGTTATACTACTGCCTAGAGACTGTGGGCTTTTTCTAATGCAGAAATTCCTGCCTCTGAAGGAAATGATCTCCTCAGCAGGGAATTGCCAGTGCAAAAGATATCTTGAATTTGATACACAGGGTATGGTCCATCCAGTTTCTTCAGATAAAATGACTTGTTTACAGTGGAGGACCCAAAATGCTCTTCCCCTGGTGATTGATAGCATTTGCCTTCAGTTTATGTAACAGCTTGTGTGGGACATTGTTGTGCTTTTTAAGAAGATTGTGGTAGTGGAAGCTACCTTTGAGGTAGTGAGACTTCTGTCAACTAAAAACTCAAAAGATAAATTCTGAACTGTGTTTAGAAAGAGAGCAGCCCAAGGTGAGATGTTGTGCGTGATGTATTAACATCTACAGCCCATAAAGAACATTTCTATAAAACTGGAAAAACTAATCATTGTAATATAAAATGGTCAAAATTTAATATTCTTTGATTAGAATTTGAACTAATAATGGGAATTAAGAATTAAAAAGTTACAGCAAATAAAAACAGACAAAACTGCCAAAAATCTGCAAGAGATATCCAGGTGGTCTAGAGAAATGACTGCAGTTAATTACCAGCTTGCACAAAGTTACCTTAGCAAGTGCTTGAGTATCTTCTGACATGTCTCCACTGCCTGCCAAATGAGGCAGTAGGTCTTGAATTTTTGGTCCCATATTGCTTTGTTTTGGTACGAAGACTGTCCATACCATCTTTTTTATTTTTTAACGTAAGTCAATTTCTGCTTTTCTGTGTTCAGATTTTGTGTTTCTTTTATTTGTTGATCTGTTTTGATCTGAACATAAGTTCTGGCTTTCAGAGTTCCTGGTTAGGAGGGTTAAAAAAAAAAAAGGCCATGTATGATTTTTTTTATTTTTATATGTGCATACACACATGTACATGCATACACTTACATAATTAATTCTTTTTTTTTCTGTGAGGGGAATTGTACTTACTCTGACTCAGTTCTAATAGATTTTAAAATTTTGTTTAAAAAAAAAAAATAGAGATGTTATTCTGGAAAAGGGCGTTACTGACCTTAAACTCTTGTTACAACTGTACTAACATTTTTATTTCAGTTGATAATACTTAGAACGCTCTTGTGTTTTGGGTTTTTTAACGCTGTTTTTAAGTCTGCTCAGTTTTCAATCACTTATTTTTCTGATCAAACAGCTCCCATTGGCACAGGGATGTTCTAAAACTCTGTCTGCCCTCTGAACACGCTGTTTTGTAAAATCCTGCTGCTGAGTGCTTATGGGTGGTGTGCAAAGGCACCCTTCACAAATTCTCAGCTGTGTGGCCTTCAGAGAAGTAGAAAATGCAGCAAGCCCGGTGCCCACATAAGCAGACTTAGGATTTGGGCCAGTGTCAGTTAAAACAGAAAGGCAGTGGGGGAGGAAGTTTAAATACTAAGGTTACACAAACTGCCAAACTCCTGAAATTCAATACTCTGTTTCCTGCCATGTCCTATGTTCTCGCTATTGTAAACTAAATGTAACTTAACCCCATGAGGCAAGGAAAAAGTTCCTGTCCTTAGTATTGTCCTGACTGGGTATCTTCCCCCATCCCCTTACCTCCAGTTTTTTAAAACAAACAAACAAAAAACTCAACACCACAAACCAAAGGATGTTCTATAGAATGGCTTATTTGATTGAATAGATTTTCTAAACTGTTTGCATTTCTGCTCTGGATAGCCCTTCGAGGCAGGCTCTCTGGGGTAGCCCCTTGTGTGTTATGCCCAACCCCTCAAACAGCCGTACCCCGGGTGTCTGTGGAGGAGGCCCCGGGGGAGCACCCACAGAGCTGCAGCACCTGCCTGGTCACTGGGAGCTGGGCCCGGCCCTGTGGGCGCAGCAGCTGAGCACCAAAAGGAGCCGTCTCACAGTTGCTTATTAACTGTGTCACCCACCTGCCCTTAGGCCGACACACATTTTTGTGCAGCTGCTCAGTGAAACTGGATCAGGAATAACCTGGCCGAAAAGAAGTTAGCTTTTAACCTGGACATATTTCCTGCTGCAGTGCACAAACACTTGTGCTAGTACAAGGAAGCGGGGAGCAGAGGGGTGAGGGAGAGACTTTAAATTTTAAGTGCCATTATGGCTTTGGTGCCGTTGAATGTCTAAGTGATGTGAATGTGAAGAAGGCTCCAGGGCGTTCTCCTGGACGTCCTGCTGCAAGCTTTTCCTCTGACAGTGTATTTTAAGTGAATGCTTTTCTCTCTTACCTGTGCATATTATGGGCCTCAGCCAAATAACTGAAGTTTACGGAGGCTTACTATTCTGTGCGTGATAGGGGCTCTCCAGAACTGCAAGTCTGAAATTCATACTTTCCTGACTAAAATTTAATCCCTTATCTCTCATGGGGTGCTTTCTATTTGTTTATTTTTGTTTTGCAAAGACTCTCTTTGGAAGAAGTCACCAAAGCTGAGACACAAGGTGCCTTTGGCCATGGTTACTGTGATAGCTCAATTTTTGCTGACAAGTTGATGTAGGCAGACAAAATATTCAAAGCGCTTTTCAGTTAAAGATTGTGAAGCTTACCACAGTCAATTAGTTACATTTCTGCACTATTAATGTGTGAGTAAAATAGATGAGGGGTATTTCTGCCCAGTAGTGGCAGGTAGACTTTTTGAGCCATCGTTATATTACCAGCATAGGAAAACAATAAACCAATATAAGAAATGAAATAGTAATAAAGCGTGGGAGAGTTACAGTTAAGATTTGGTATAGATAGCTGAATTAAGAACCTGAGGTAGTAATTTGACTTGCATTTCAGCTGACATGTCTGCTGGGAAAGGGAAATCTGCCCCACATATTTCTTCTGTTTTCCACTTACTGTCTCCTGGGGGGGGTGGGGGGACTATTTTGCAAATTGCTCAGTTATTCAGGCTTGTTGCATGACTATCCAGGCATTCATCCTTCTGTGGTTCAGGGCTCAGAAGTTGTGTAGGGAGGAGGACTTTTGACAACAAGACTAGCTGAAGTGTGTGTCAATCTACAGCCTGACTTAATAGTCACCAACAGGCATCACGGGATTAAATCACAGTGTTTAATACATACAATTAACTTTTTATTAGAAAGTGGCTATGATCTCAAGTGCATTGCAAATAAGAACAACAAAAACCCCCTCTTTCAAACACTTGCTGAATTGAGGTTGAAAGTTGAAAATGCATCTGTGGCAGCTTTAATCAATTTAAGTGGGACTGCTATAGTGCCTGCCTTGTTGCCAGTGCTGCTGAGTCAGCACGTAGTATGGGTCCACCTGAAAGCAGTTGCTTTTTGGGGAGGGAGGGGAGGTGGAAGAGTTTAGGTTTTAGCTGGATTACCTCCCTGACTGACTCACCCTCCAGGAGCATGTCCTCTGGCACCAGGGATGGATCAGGGCTCTGTAGCTGGAGGCGGACAGGGAGAAGTAAGGTTGTGGGATCTTAAGTTGGTGTGAGGCCAAACCCTGCGGTACAAAGGAGCGCTAAACACTCCTACATAAAGGATTGGCAGGATAATGAGAGCTGCTGGAAAGGTGTTACAGAACAATTATGTGAAAGACTGAATAGAAAAAGGACTCTGCTTGAAATAACAGATACAAGGCAGTCATTCTTAATGTGTACAGCTGTGGCGTGTCATAGATGGTGTTACTTGGTAGTGCCACTTTGTGCATCTGTTGGTGACTGTGTGCTCCTCTAGTCAATTGTTTCCTCTGACTTTTGGTCTGTAACATTGCTTTTTCCTCTTGCACTTCTGTTTGATTGTGTGGCTCTGGTGTCCACCTGTCCATCCCACCGTAGCTGAGCCAGTGGTGCTGTGTCCTTTGTCTGACAGCTTCCTTCCTCCTTTCTTACCTGCTCCCATTCTACTCTTTTCATATCCTTTTTGAACAGGAAGGGCAGTAGGTTTTGATCTTTCCTTGCGTTTTGTTGTCCAGCCTGTACTCACACCTTCAGCTCTTGGGAGACTGCTCATTCCTCATTGCTCATGCTGAATTTGGGACTTCAACAGTAAACTCTTTGCTGCTCTCAGAAGAAAATTGAGGTAGTTGTGCCTGTATCTCCTGGCCAAGCCTCCCTTGTGTTCTTTGCAATAATGTTTTGTCTTGCATATAGATCTATTGAAATGTTAAGTCAATTGAAATGTTTTGGTGCTTTGATGCATATTCTGTGCATACTTTAGTATTTCACTTTGGAAATTAAAATTTCTCTCTATACAAGCAGAACTGATAGCTGGCTGTGTTACGCTGGACTTTGTATTTCTTACAGAAAGAAATTCAAGCAATGAGTCAATGCAATCACCCCAATGTGGTGACCTATTACACATCTTTTGTGGTGAAGGATGAACTTTGGCTGGTTATGAAGCTGTTAAGTGGGGGTAAGTTACTGGTTTTACTTGTTTAGCTGCAAGGAAATTGTATGATTTTTTTTCTAATGTACCTTCTTTGAGTTAATTGACCTAAACCAAGTAAGGAGCGGGGACTACATAGGATGAACCTTGAGACATAGGTGTGTTATAGCAGGCTGAGATAAATTCATAAAATCATAGAAGAGTTTGGGTTGGAAGGGACCTCTAAAGGTTATCTAGTCCAACCCCCCTGCCATGGGCAGGGACATCTTCAACTAGATCAGGTTGCTCAGAGCCCCGTCCAACCTGACCTTGAATGTTTCCAGGGATGTGGCATCCTCCATCTCTCTGGGAAACCTGGGCCAGTGTTTCACCACCCTCAGCGTAAAAAATGTCTTCCTTCTATCTAGTCTGTATCTACCCCCCTTTAGTTTAAAGCCATTCTCCCTTGCCCTGTCGCAACAGGCCCTGCTAAAAAGT
>NW_008824939.1:3367305-3427511 GCF_000699105.1 Pygoscelis adeliae | reverse complement strand
ACTTCTGTCAGTGCGGCCTTTTTGAGTTTCTCTAGAATCCACTCTATTTTTGTAAAAACACATATATTTCTGATTTCAGAATGAGTGTTTCTCATTCCTTATTCAAGGAAGATTCTTCCTAGGACAGGCATTACACATGTTGCATGCTTTTTATTGCTTAAACTAACCAAACACTCATTACAGTTTTTATGATGGTTAATGGTACAAAAATCTTATTTGGTTCTGGGAGAGGAAAAAGGAGCTGAACTGAATGTGCTTGTGGCTTAGAAAAGCAAGGCTCCAAAATAAGATGCGGTGGTCCTGGTTGCTACATGATGTTCTTCAAGATTAGTCTTGATGGCAGCAGACTACTGTAAGCTGGAAAGCAAGGACAGGAAGTGCTTATAAAATAACTCTTGTTATTTCACATTTGGCTGAATTGTTCAGTTCAATCAAAAGCAAGCATAGACCCTGAGAGAAACCAGTGATTCATGACAGGAATTTACTGTGAGCTGTTGAAAAATGCTTGAATAAAAAGAAAATGTTGCTATTGGATTCTTTGAAATTTATAATAACTGAAGTCAAACTGGGTGTCACTAGGGATGTTGTCATCATTTGTTTGTGGAGAATATCTCTTTCCAGTCTTGCAGCTGCATGTTTACATCATGAACACATGAACCATAATCTAAGCTGGATAATAAACCAAAATCTTTGCTGTACATCTGTTTAGATGTGGGATACTCCTGAATTTTTAATAAATGGTAGCTTAATAAGCTGTTAGCAGATCTTTCTAATGGATCATTGAGTGTTACAGTATTCTTGACAAAAAACAGTGCTTTGTTTCTCATTTGAATGAGGTAGCAATGTGCTTTATTCTGAGAGCTAGTTACATGACGTCTTTACATGTACATGCAAAGATTTAAATTGCAGTAGCATAGAAAGAATGAAGAAATATCAGATTCTTGAGAAAGTTATATGATAATACTGTATATATGCTTTTTTCTTTCCTGGATCTGCAATGTAGGTTCAATGCTTGATATAATAAAGTATATTGTCAACAGAGGAGAGCACAAAAATGGTGTCCTTGAAGAACCCATAATAGCAACAATTCTTAAAGAAGTTTTGGAGGGCTTAGACTATCTACACAGGAATGGGCAAATTCACAGGTAGGAGCATATACACAGGGAAAAGCATTTCCAAAGTTGTGTGTATAGTTTGTTGATACCAGTCAGCTGCAGTTGCTTGGCTAAGCAAATTGTATTTCCTTTTTCACATACTGTATATGTGAGCAGTAATTATCAAATGATAATGCTCAGGCAGATGCTGTAATCTTGACCGCAGTTTGTCGCTAGTACTTAGTACTTGCCTGGTCTTTATCCTGTCTGTGTCTCTCATAGTTAGGATTGGTCTGTGCTGCACTAAGTATGCCAGAATGGTGGTCTATACCCCTGTGCCTGCTGGTAGTCCAAATATCTAATCTGAATCTAGTTTATGTTATATGGTCTGTGACTTGGTTATTGTGTTGCCCAGTAAACCTGTAATCTTGGGCACTCGGGCACCGCTGTATAAATGTGAAATTTATTTTTTCCTAGTAATCAGTAGTCTATTACAACTCTACAGACCTCTCTTTATGACCACACGTGAAGCTGGGATTGGTACTATGGAACTGCATCTTGGTGTAAATGCATCTAGTGATTGTTCTCTTCTATATATTCTCTCTCCATGACTTCCTCAGTGTAAATTTTGCAGATCCCCTGGGGTGATCTATACGTATCTGCTGTAGCAATCCACAGGTTACTTCCACTGTTTGGATGTTGGAAGTGCTGTACTCTGACCTCCCTAATTAATTTTCCTGAGGTGAATTCGCCTTTTAAGTAAGGTGCCTACAACAGGCTCTCCGTCTGTTTCAAGCATTAGCTTTTTATAAGGGAATCTTTTAAACAAAAACAGATTCTCTGCAGACAGAACTCTGAGAATGGAGGTAGTGCAGATGTAGCACAGTAATTGTTCTTTATGTGTACTTCTTATGTCTCATCTTATAAATGAACTGCCTCTGATGTAAATCAAGAACTATTTCCTCCTTTTGCGGAGAGAAAATTGAGATAAATGGAGAAATAAAGAACAATTATCTTGACTTCTGCTCTGGAATGCCAAAGATCTGCCACAAACTTTAGTTCATAGTCTTCTGTTAAGCTGATGTTGTTGCAGAAGGAACATTCATTAGCTTTTAAGGATAACAGGACCCTCTGAGGTCAGCTTTGGGAATTCCCCTTGTCTATTCTTAAAGGACCTTAAAAAGATAAAAAGAGAGAGATCTATTTGTTACATCTGAAATTTCTCCTTTTTTATAACATCTGATTTGTAAACTGTGCAGTACCACAGAAGTCCTGTTCAAGATGATGATACAGTGTGCGTTCCTTTTCCCATGTACATTGTAGTTGAAAGCTGTGGTAGTTCAGAGAACACTGTATCAAGTGGTATTTGCCAGTTGGTGATGTTTCCAAAATTGTTCAGGGATTTTGTTCTGTCATTTCAATGCATTCTTGTTTATGTATAAGGGAACAGGTTATGTTACCTTTCAGTAGCAATGTGTTAATTATTTTCAGTAAATCTTGGAAAGATTGATTTGCTCAAATTCTTAATGTTTATGATATATTCTGTGTGAAAGATTTATCCTGTGCATTAAGAATGGGATGCACGTTTCTAGTAAAAAGAAAAAAAAACAGCCAGAAAGGTTTCTTCTTAACATTGTGTGTTAAATGGATCTAGTTGACTGTTAAGCACATGCTGAATTTTTGACAGATTCAGTGTCAAGTAACTTTTCATCATAGTGCCCTATAGCAAAATATGGTTGCTATTCCTGAGCTTTAATAGCTTCAATGGGTAGAAATCTACAGTATATTTACCTTTCTTGAAGATGGGTCTCTATTCTGAAGAGATCGAAGAGGAGAACTTTTTCTTCAACTTCTCTTTTTCATTAGTTGTGCAGTTAGATGTGAGAAAGCATTAATTCTTGCTTTAAAGCTCTGAAAGCTCTCAGTTTGTGAGATTATATTTATTAAAGACGGTAAAACAAACTTTGGACCTAAATATTTCTGTTCTCAAAATCTATCCCTGAATTCTGCTCGTTTTATAGCAAAGCTGGATTAGGTCTTTTTATACGAGAGAGAGTTTGTGATAGTTTGAGTTCTGCGCTCTGTTTTATTATAAATCAGTTACGTTTTATACTTCAGTTCCTGTTTCTGTCTTTTAGATTTTAAAATGCTATCTTGCAAAACTGATTAGTATGCAATATTTATTTATTTACATAAAATGTGCACATATGTACTTTCATACATAAAAGTAACCTCTATTTGTACATTCTAGAGATTTGAAGGCTGGCAACATTCTTCTGGGTGAAGATGGCTCTGTACAAATAGCAGGTAATGGTGGTGGTAGAGTAATGGCTAAATGAAAGAAAAAGGTAATTGCAGCTGGATTAGGGGCAACAGATAAAAGTTTTTCTGTTGGCTTTTAACTATTCCTTTTGGAGTGCTGTAGCTGCAAGTTACCCAGTTTCAGATTTCAGGATTCTTGGTTAATGATACATGATTTAGCAATTATTCAATATTTTTCTGTGTTCCACCAAATATATAAGGAAACTTTTTAATGTCCTCTTAATGTTTCCTTTTTAATCACCCATGTACCTTAAACAGCTTGTGAACGGTAGCAACTCATATTTCTGTTCAAGTTTATTTCATTTATTTCTGCAAGTAATTTTAATAGTTCTTGGGGATTCAAAAATCTGTATTTACTGCCCTTCATGAGGACCTTGGCTGTAACTTAACTAGTCACTGAGATGCATGAGGTATCTCATTGAGAATTATTTTTGGCATTTCTACCATTTGTCTTGCAATGGTATCGGTTGGATACAGTTTAGCATCTTAAATATCCTCTGAATGTATCTATATGCTTCCTGAGTGGTAGTCCGTAAGAATCGAACGGTTTGGTTTTCATAAGAGCTTAAGTACTGAGCAAGACCCCATATCCCATCTCTCAAGTTAGTATCAGATATCTGGAAAATAGAGCGAGCAGGTGGTGGTACCTGCTGCCTCACCCAGTGTACTCCCAGGCCTTTCACAGTTTATATATAGCTCGTGACCCAGCGATGAAAGCTTTTTGTTTAGTAGCCCTCAGTAATAAAAATGGCTATAGCCAAAAGTTCTTTTTATATAAACAATGCTTTCAAAATACCATGTAAACGTGTATTTTGAGGGCTTTAATATGCCAGTGTCTGAAGTCTATGAAACTGGACAGGAAAAGATTTGCTGGCAGGTGAACCATTTACTAATTGGAACAGTTTTAAGTCTTCTGTTTTGAGTTCAAGACTTTTTAAGTACGTAGTCAATTTTACAGACTTGAATTTTAATAAGATACTTAATATTTATTGATTCACTTGATTATACCCTACAGTTGTTTTCAGTTTGTATAGCACTTTGGGCAACTGCTGAGTTTCTAGATCTGTGTTGTTCAAGTATTTTTTTAGATCTTCTCATATTGTAAAGGAGTAGATGTCCAAACAACCAATTCAATTAAAAAGAATAATAATAACTAAAAAGTTGAAAGATAAAAATCTCATGAGCCATCTGAAATAAAGCTGTTGACTTTAGATTATTACTTTCACACATAATCAAATCTACTTTCCCAGTAATCAGATAACATTCAAACAACAGCTTCATTTATCCCTTTCTAGTTCAGCTCCAGGGCTTGGTTTCTTGACCTTTTCCTCCTTTTTGCTGTAGGCATCTTAATGAGTAAAGCTTTAATTGTGCCGCTAGGGCATTCAGTGCATGCAGGACTGAGGAAATTCAGTGGCTGGATAGATATGTGGAATGTGTCTGTGTGATGCATTATTTCAATACCAGGTTATTTCTGATCTCCAGGTGAAAAGTGCAGCAGTGTCAAACTTGTTTCTTTGTTGGTGTGGGGCTGTTCTGTTTGGGACAGCTGAACATTGCACATTAACTGAAAGCCAATTTTGAATACCAAAGAGGCTGAAATTCATGCTTTTTACATCTTTTTGCCTTGAAAAAGTAAAATCTCCTTTCATCTTTGGAGAACAGCTACCTGATTATTTTGCTTCTTTTTATTTGCTAGAAGAACTTAGGTTCTTTTGACTGCTCGTTCTCCTGCACCCCAAGCTTCTATAAAGAAAAGATGTATCCATAGCGCGCACTGCTAATATGTTTGAGGAGTAACATTTGAAGATGCGGTTGTCCATTAGCATTTCTGGGTTGTAAGGGGCAATGGCTCACAAATGAAACGCAACCCAGTGTTTCTCTGATGAAAGATTTTATGCAGATATAGAAGAGCATGGGTTCTTCCAAGAATTGGGATAGCTCTACAGACACTTCTCATTATGGACCTCTGAGGCTCTGCACAGAGAATCTGCTCGGCCTTTGGTGGGAAAGAGGAAAATATACATCGTTTTGTTTAAATTGGGGAGACTTATTTTTAAAGTACAAAATTCCTCTGTACAGAGCTGGAAACTTTCAACTTACTCACAAATACAATATTAAATAGTCACTGCAGTTCCTCAGCTCCAACATTCTACTTAAAACTATTGGGATTGTGTCGTATTTTAACCTCAACTGGCAACTGAGCACCACACAAGCCACTCGCTCACTTCCCCCCCTTCCCACCCCCGTGGGATGGGGCAGAGAATCAGAAGAGTAAAAGTGAGAAAACTAATGGGTTGAGATAAAAACAGTTTAATAATTGAAATAAAATAAAATAGTAATAATAATAACAACAATAATAAAAGAATATACAAAGCAAGTGATGCACAATGCAATTGCTTACCACCCGCCAACCAATGCCCAGCCAGTCCCTGAGCAGCAGCCCCCCCCGACCAGCTTTCCCCCAGTTTATATACTGAGCATGACGTCATATGGTATGGAATGTCCCTTTGGCCAGTTTGGGTCAGCTGTCCTGGCTGTGCCCCCTCCCAGCTTCTTGTGCACCCCCAGCCTTCTCAGTCAGTAGAGCATGGGAAGCTGAAAAGTCCTTGGCTAGTGGAAGCACTACTTAGCAACAACTAAAACATCGGTGTGTTATCAACATTATATTCTCATGCTAAATCCAAAACACAGCACTGTACCAGCTACTAGGAAGAAAATTAACTCTATCCCAGCCGAAACCAGGACAGATTGTAACATATGGTGCTTTGGGCAAACAGGATGATTGGTACTTCATCAGGGTTTCAGCCTTCTGAGCCTGAATTGCCTGGCGAAGGTCAAAATATCAAATAAACCAGTAAAGGAACAGATATGTGCGATAAGGTAAGGAACATATAACAAAGAGCAATTGTACCCAGAGACTGGTGGAAGTGTAGAAGGTATGGGCTGTGTGATGCATTTAGTCCATCCAAGAAATGATAGTTACAATAAAACTTGTCGGAAAAAGAATGTGTGTTTTGAGGAGTCTAGGCAGAAGATCCTGCTCTTCGGTTTTGTGCATAGGTGGCTGTGTGAACTTACCCATTGCAGCAGTGGTTCTCAGGGTGTTCACTCCTGTGGTAATCCATACCCACAGAAATGTTTGGAAAAGATCTGGTTAAAAATAGGCAGAGCCTATGCCTCGGATACTCAAGCCAGATGGAGCAGAAAGATTTGTCAGGGACAGTTGCTTGGCAGCTCAAGCTTTCCTTGGCCAGCCCCATTCTCACAGGAGTTTGGTGCTTTATTTCTCTCCCAGTCTTAACTGTAACCCTGCACGTGGCCTTGGCTGAGCCTTAGGCTAAAGTCTACAGCCACTGTCAAGGTGAGAAAGTTACGGGAGAAGTGTTTTTGCAGCCCGTGCCTTCCTGCAGCAGCTGCTTTGCAGCTCTGCTGCCATGGAAGCAGTGGCTTTGTCTGTTTCACAAGCCTGAATCCTGACCCTAGAGCTTGGTTTTGGCTGAGGCTTGGCCAAGAGCCCCAGCCCTGGCTGAGGTGGAAAAAGCTGTCAGGTACGAAATGTTTTTGCAGCCTGTGCCTTCCTTTAGTGGGCTCCTTGCAGCCCAGCTCCCTTGGAGGCCATAGGCTTTGTCTCTCTCCCAACCCTATGCCTAACACTAACTCTGGATGTTGGCCTTGGCTGAGGCTTGGCCAAGTGCCCAGCCCTGGCTGAGGTGAAAAAGATGTTAGGGAATAAATGATTTGTAGGCTATGCTTATTTGGGCAGCTCCGATTCCTTTAATTTCAAAATGCTTTACTAATACACTTAAATCAGGGCTCTTCAAAATCCCAAGTCAGGATTTTAGCTATGTATCTCAGTTCCTGAAAGGACCTGTAAACAATTGTCCAATACGAACTATTTATCTTTGGTACTAAAAGGACATAAATTTTTTTTCTGTATCTCTCCTTTATTTATGTATTCATTTATTTATTTTTGATTTCTGCCTATTCAGCTTTTCCTTATATGCAGTAGTTCCTCTTCAGAAACTGTCACTAATACCAGCATTGATTTTTAGGGCATTAAAAAATTAGAAGCAGGTGTTTCTGAGGCTGTTCATGCTTTTCAGAAATACAAACAAAACTTGTCTAATCTATAACTTAGAGATTTTGGAGGAAAAAAAAAAGTTTTTTTTATTCATCACGCAAACTGCAGGGAAAATTAAAGGATATTGTTTGAGGCTTGCTTCTTACTTGTCTACTGTATTTCTGTGTGTTTTAGCGATGTGGAAGAGGTCCAGAATTTGAGTCTGTGATGCTTAATGGTTGTTTAGTGGAAAGTAATGATAAAACTACATTTTCTGTAGTTACTGATTTATTTCCCCCCACCTCCCCCAACCTTAAAGTCAGGGAACAATAGGAAAACAATAGGAAAATAAAAATTGAAGTAGGTCTATAGTAAAGTACTTGATTTCAGTATAACCGGATTGTAAATAGCACAGTCTAAAATACTCTTCATGTAGCTCCATTCAAAATGACAGTATTTCTCCATACATTGGTAATCTGCTCCTCTTTCTTCCATTTATCCTCTACCTCTCCCTTACAGCTGTCACTGGCGTAGTGACAGGTTAACAGAACACTAAGGTTTTTTGCTGTTTTGGAATTTGGAAAAAAAACTATTCATGTCATGGTCTACTATTAAATATATATTGTTGATCACTTCACTGATTATCTTTGATTTGTCAAATCTCCGTAAGTGTTTAAGTTACAGATAGTAATCCCTCTTGTTCAAATTGCATTCAAATTTAGTAGCTATACAGAAGTAATGCCTTATCTTTGAACAATAGCAGATGCAAACCTTTCAAACCTTGGTTCAGAGTGCACATTTGAAAACCTTAAGTGGCAGACGTACTGGGGTCCTTTGTAACCATATTCAGGAAGACGCATGCTAGGAAACGTGAGGGTGTTCTAGTGCAGATCTTCCAGATAAAACTATACCGTCTGTTCCGTAGCATTTCGAGAACAGTGTGCCATGAAACAAAGGTAAGCTCTGCCATGGAGAGTTTCTATAAATAGACCTTTATGAATTGACTTAATTTCTAAAGTGTAAAACTTTTGCTTTGTTGTTGGTAGTTTAATAGATTTCTACTTTTTTCCCCCTTCCCAGATTTTGGCGTTAGTGCATTTTTAGCAACGGGAGGTGATGTTACTCGTAACAAAGTAAGGAAAACATTTGTTGGTACTCCATGTTGGATGGCCCCTGAAGTAATGGAGCAGGTATTCCTAATGTTAAAAAAAAAATACTTTCAGTCTGTAATGTTTTGGAACCTGAGATGACATCACCTTGTTTTTCCTTTCTGGTTCTATTCCAGGTGCGAGGTTATGACTTCAAGGCTGATATGTGGAGTTTTGGGATAACGGCCATTGAGTTAGCAACAGGAGCAGCACCTTATCACAAATACCCTCCTATGAAAGTAACAATCACTTTGTATTACTTAACACTTTGTATTACTTAATGCTGTTAGCTGTATTATTAATGCTGCTAGATAGTTAGCACTACTTCATTGTCAATAGCAACTCAAGATATCTAAATATATGTATTCTGTGGAATATTTATTCTCTTAATTTCTACATTTTGATTACAGGATCTCTTTTTTGGGTTTACTGTAGGTATTAATGCTGACACTTCAAAATGACCCTCCCACGTTAGAGACAGGTGTAGAGGACAAGGAGATGATGAAAAAGTATGGCAAATCCTTTAGAAAACTAATTTCATTATGCCTTCAAAAAGATCCTTCCAAAAGGTAGGTCATTATTGCCATGTACAGTGGAATTTTTTTTAAATATACAGACTACTTAAAGTTCCAGTGTTTAAACATCATCATTAAGTATATGATTTGAATTTTGTAAGTAGCAGCCTTCAGTCATCTTCCATCTGGGGAGAAGAAATTGCCTTTTAATGGTCGCTTAAGTTTTCTTCTTCTGGGTTGTTAACCTAATTTATTTATATTTAAATAAATATAAATACTGTTGAATTAAAATCTGATCACACAAAAGTCCTTGCTCTACATCTTAATTTCTCATCTGAGGCAGCATATAAATCTTGATATTGTACATAAGTCTAACAAGTCTGTTCAGATTGATTAGACAAGACTGCTTATAAGCAAACATATCAGTCTCTTGGCCTTTAAAATAAATTAAAAATAAATAAATAATTTTATGTTGATTTTTCTCATTTTGTGACATAAGCTTAGTATTGCCTTTAACTTGGGTATTTCCAGAGAAAATGACTTATTAAGAGGTATTTATTTTTTACTGTAAAGTTAGGGGCTCCAAGCTTGTTTAGAGTTTTCCTCATGTTTATGTAGGCAATTGCATGTCATAATATCTTTGTGATTTGTTCTTTCTTGCTATGTTTTGTGAATGGGATAGGCAGGATGATGAAAATATTAATCATCTATTCTAAAACCATTGCTGAGATCTCAAGTTCCCAGAACGATTAATTTATTTATCCTTTATTCATTTTTATGCAGACCCATTTTTGTAGGTTTCTTTTGCTGAAGAGTTGGAGGAGGCACATTCTAATTAAAATTATTTCCTAGGGGTATTTAATATATCACTTTTTGAAGAGTTTCAGAGCTGGTATTTCTGGGGAAAAAAGATTGTTCTGAGAGCGCAATCCTGATTGAGTACTGGGTGGGTCTTTTATGGTGTGTACTTCTCTTCACTGATGTTACGCTAGCTTAAGTCCAGGATATTGCTATAGGGAGTCAAGTCAAAAAGGTGACAGCAGCAATACTAGAGAAAAGTATAATTAAGAAAAAAGATTAAGTGGCAATATCTTTATTCTTGAAATCCTTCAAATTCTTTTTTTCACTGAAGGATCATTTGTGCACTGTTTTCAGATTCCCAAACCCGTTAAAATTGGTAGTCTTAGTAGCAAGTCCTGATGCTTTAAGCTTAGCTCTGTAGTTTGGCTGCTTACAGATAAGAATGAAATGTGTTCTGGATAATCAAGCTTCTTTTCATTTCCAGTGTCCAGCAGTTTTCAAGGCAAGATTAAATTGGTATGAAAACATGAGAAGTAAATAATTAAAACGGTTTTCCTTTTCTCCTTGAATACATAGTGCTGAATTACCTGATCTGTAGTTATGACATCAGTGTCGAAACATTAGTGTTTAAACTGATTACACTAATTTATTACACTGATATTTAAACACATGCAGTATCTTCAGACTCAGAATTGCCTTGTATTGAACAATTAAACCAGCAGATAGGTGATTAGATCTGTGTGGCAGTTACTCTTAACTGAGGAGCGAATGTCCTTATATTGTGGGGTCATTGCTATTTTTTATGTTTCTCCCAAGCCAGGCTTTAGTTTTGCACGGAGATACCTCCATAGCTGTCATGTCAATTGTGGGAGAAGTGCCTGTTCTTCATGGCAAATTCCAGGACTGGCATTGCACTGTTGTTGTCTCAGACCATGATGGTTTTTCTTTTGGGGATCAGCGTGTGGGTGTTTCTCTCTCTCTCCCCCCAGTGCCAAGGATGCTGTTTACAGTCCTCAGCTGCAATTCACTGCCGTGGCTTGTGTGGAAAACAGGCCCAGAAAGCATGTCCAGACCAGTTCAGAAGTGTCTGGCATAATTAATGGTAGAGGAATGGAGAACACTAGTTCGGATAAAACTTTACTAAGATTCTAGCTTTTAACTGTGCATATCCCTGTTATGAGATGTGATGGTACTGGATCACTGAAACTTGTCTTGAAGTTAAGAGTTAATTTGAGATAAACTTTAAAACTTTGACACAGAAACTTTTTTTTTTTAAAGTTCCCCTTCCTTTTTGCTCATCCAAGGTTTATGTGTGAGTTCCTGCTAAGCCTGGTGGTCTCCACAGTACCACTACTAAAATCTCCTTTATTGTGGAGTTTGGTGCTTTGGAGGGGAAGAAAAATAAGTGCTCTATGGAACTACTGTCTGTGTCTAAGTTGGATACTCTTTGTTCATGGCAGGAGTTGTTTCATTATTTCTAGCGGGAGTGAACCAATATATACATACACACTACTTACTACTCCTCTTTTCTTCACTTACTCCTCAGATGTGTCCTCAGAGAAATAAACTAGTTCAGATTTTGAGGGTTTTTTTGAGACTGAAATTTTCCAAATTGAAGCTTTCCACTGTTTTACCTAGTTTGTGCTATATCCAGTCTCTTGCTTTAATTCAAATGGAAAACTATAGGAGATGCTGCTTCTGTTCATTTAGAAATGATGTGTCTTGGAGATTTTGGCTTCCCTAAATTTAGCCGTGTCAAAATTAGTCTTGGATAGTGGTGTGGGCTCCTAATGGAAAGGATGAAAAGAACCTGGAGGATTTTATTTCATCCCAAGAGATGCTCCACTTTCTCTCCAGAGTCTGCTTCAGTACCAGAGTCTGGCTTTGGATAGAGCAGTAGCTTTTTAGATCCCTGAAGCTAGGGGAGACAAATCCTGCTGTTGGAATCACTTCAGTAGCTGTGAGATTGTGATTATCTCTTGAAAACATCAAAAATATAAACTTGATGGGAAGAAAGATGCTTGAACAGAACTGCGAGTAAAAGTGAAATGTCTAAGTTTTGACCTTATAACTGTTGCTTTTTTTTTTTTATTTGTCTGTTTGATTGGAAGATGCTGCTGATGACACTCTTCTTGGTTTATGCATCATTTTAATAGTATCAGTATAGTTTCTTGTGAATACCTGCTGACATCAATGAAGTAAAAGAATGCTGGTAGCAGGTATTGATACTACTGTTTGGAAAATGTAATTATTCTTTTATTGCTGTGGAGCAAAGTTCAGTTGCATTCATAGAGTCACTTGGGGAAGAACATGATACCTGACTTTTTTTGTTTGTTTGTTTCTTTTAAGGGTAAAATGCATTTGTGTTGAAAGAAAAAGGGGGAAAATTGGCAACTTAGAGACTGATTTTTTTTTTTCCTTTTTTTTTTTTGTATTTTTGCCGTAGGGAGGCTTAATTTTTTCATGTGTGGTAAGTGAGTACGTGTGAATTAATTCAGTAGCTATTATCATTCATTCCCCATTCATACAGTACTAATTCAAAAGTATTAGAGACGTACCATTTAACTAACGTCTTGTACTGTATTCACTGGGAGGGGTCTTTGTTTTCTGTTCTAATTTATTATTGATCTTTCAGGCCCACAGCAGCAGAACTTTTAAAATGCAAATTTTTCCAGAAAGCCAAGGTAAAACGTTTAACCCTATGAGTAAATTTTGCTCTGCCTTAAAATCTACATGAAATTTCTTCTTTCCTTGTATTGATCTTTAACTTACCGAATGTTGGTTTTGCAGAATAGAGAATACCTGATTGAAAAACTTCTCACTAGAACGCCTAATATAGCACAAAGAGCAAAAAAGGTGAGTGTATTGACCTTTTCTTTTCCTTTTCTGTATCTTTTTTCTTGACTGGTATGCAAGAAAAAGCAGGGACTGTTCAGTTGCCTTACATTTTAGTTAACTGACTGAGCCATTCTCTTATGCAGTCCTTCAAAGATAGTGACTGTTGAATGAATGGTTTCTGCAGCCTTGCTTTCTCCAGGAAGCCCTGGGGCATTTTGACTTCCTTTCTGGCCTTGCCGAAACGATATATGGTATTCGTCATCATACGTGATACAATTTTTTCCCACTCCCTTTTAGAAAGCTACAGGTGAAATGGTTGTGCAAATAAAAAGTGATCTGCAAGCATATAGGTTCATAAACTGCAGAATTCATATCTTCATTGATCACCTAGAGAAAGGGTGAAGGTACTATAAATGATATTTATTGAGGACTACCTGGTTCTTTGGATTATTTCAAATGTGACGCGCAAATGTATGGAAGTCAGGTCCAAACTGCAAGAATGCTGCTGAGTTATTCAGACCAGTGGAGCCTTATCGCACAGGTGATGAAGTTAAACCCACAGCTGTGGCATATGCTGGTATTTCTGTGGTGCCTTTGGCACTTCTGTAAATGAGCTTACCAGTCACGTGCAGCAGAACTAAAAAAAAAAAGTAATTCTTAACAGGCTTTACAGGTAAGTATTTTAAAACTTAAGTATGAAGCAAGCTACTGTTCAGAAGAGCTAATAAACAGGAATGAATGTAGACTCCTGCTTGTTATGTGTGAGAAATTATGCAACTCCCTTTCTGTGGTGACTTAACTCACCATGTCTCTTCAGTATGAGGAACCTGCTCAGAGATTGCTGAGCCACTGCAGGCGACAGCGTAGTGTGCTGAGTCCAGCTTTCTAAAAGCAGGCACTTGTAAGATTTTCTGTTGTCTTTGAGGATTGGTTTGGCATAATTCTACAACACTGAATTGTTCCTACAGCTGGTGGCCTATACTTGGAAGAGACTGTCAGCAAGATCTGAATGCTTTAAGTTCCTTTTAATCTTCTTTTAGGTGGAAGTAATTTCGGAAATCAGTGGCAATGATGGGGCTTTGTGAGAGGGTGGAGTAGAAAGTTGGAATGAGAGGGCTTGTAGAAGGTGTAGTGTGCTGAAGCAGGTTAGCATCTGCAAGGTGCAGAGGAAGGGTAGGTGTAGTTCAGCTGTTTGGCCATATGGTGGCAGCAATGCCCACGTAAAAAATTACCGTGGGGGGGTGGGGGAATTATAGTCGTTTGGTTTTTTGTCTTACATCTTAGGCCATACAGGAATAATGACAGAGCATGTGCCTCATGAGATTCGTCTCCCAGCTGTGTCCTCAGGTCAACTTTAGAGACTACAGGTTAACTCATACATACATGTATGTATACTTATTTCTTTAAATAACTTAGCATCTGCAATTTCAAAATGAATGCCAGGTAGCCTCCCATACACTGCCAGAAATAGTTTTCTGAATTACTTTTTGGGCAAGCCTTTCTAATTTGGAAGAGGAGTGATTCTTAAATCAAAGGTGTACGGTGCTAGAGACAAATTAATAGGTCTTTTAATTACAGCATAAATGGAAAAAATATTTAGGTTTTAGCTAGCGAAAATGCTAAATTATTTATATTTTAAAAGGACACAATATTAAAATTTATCAGGGAGTTAAATTTTAATTCACTTGTTACAACTTTGCACGTAGCTGCTGTTTTGAGATACCATAAAATATAAATGTACTTTAATATTAAAACTGTGGGTTTTTATTTAAAAAAGCTTGTGTAAGTACAGTTTGGTTGCTCAAACATTAACACATAAAATGTTTAAGAGGTCAGTCTTGGAAGAAGTAGCCCCTGTAATGGAAAAAAGAATGTTACTAGGGCAAGAGATGGAAAAGAGCTAGTGTCATCATTGCTTAAATTATCTTCTATAGCACTTGGTGTGAAATGCCTATAACTAATGATCTGTAGCACCGCTGCTAGCACAGATGTCACATCTGCCCTGCAGTAATTTAATTTTTCTTGCATTTACCACATGTATAATTACTTTCCCTTATTGCCCAGAACTCCAGCCTCAGTTTAGTTTTAACATTAAATTCTTTTCTCTTGACACTGTTCTCATGTTTTGCTTCTGCCTTTACAGCTTATACTTGGCAACTGTTTTGACTAAGTATGAGTTCAGGTCTGTTTGTGAAATCCTGAAAGCAGGTACACATGGTCTTGTATGTGTGAGGAAAACGTTTGATGCTGTAAGGATGTTTCCTGTTTTAAAACCCAATTTGATAATCAAACTACACTTACATTGTATGTTTAAAATACTGTTTAACATCAGAGTTGTAAACTACATCTTTGTGCACATATTCCCTCTGTCCCAGTGTTTCTTTATTTGCTTTTAATTCTGCTAATTTTGAAATGACACCCTTCTTCCTGTCCCTATCCTAGTAATTAAGGATAACACTGAAACACTTCTGGAATTGGCTTGCCCAGGAGGAACATGTCTTGCGTCTTCCTCTGCAGACCCTGCTTAAGTATATACCAGTACTGATCCACAGAAATGAGTATCACACCATGCAACTTCTTACTGGCAATTCTGGGTTTCATTAATGTGACTACTCACTTGTGAGAGCATTGCTGGTGTCAAGAAGAACTGGAGAAAAAGACTGTGGTGAATGGTCCAAGCTCAGCGTGGTCTAGTAAGTGGGGACTTGTTCTGAGGCCGCATTTTTGTCATTGACAGAGACGTGGGAGCCCTGATTGCAGCCTCTGCCTTGTTAGGTGGTGTGATGGTAGAGCAGCCTGCCCTGTCCTGCTTGGATCAGGACTGTGAACACTCCTGTTATACAACAGCTTAGCAAGAATTTAGATACACTATTTATTAACAGTTTTAATTTTGAACTGAATGCCAAGTTGTTTCATTTGTGATTAGAATTGCTATATTGGAATAGAGGAAACTTGAAACAGCTTCCAGAATTCCAGAGTCAGTTTTAAAATCTTGTCACACTAAAAAATTAATTATAACTGTAAGCACTCTGTATGCCCAAAGGCCCTGGGTCAATTTTGTGGTTTTATAATCCGGTTTCTTTAATTTTGAAAATCTTCTGCATGACTGCCATTTTTACAAAGTGAACAGGGAAAAACATGTATCTGCATTTCATTTTATTGCTGTCTGAAGTGCTGCTAGTAAAAAAAATTAAAATCTGAGTAATAATTGGGCTTGAATTCTATTTTTGGAAAGGTGGTATGTCTCTGTGCTGTTAATAGAAGCTCTTTAGAGCTCAGTAAGTTACTGGGAAAAACCTGTGACAGCATAAAGAGATGATTAGTGTGAGTGATACCGGGTTTTATTAAAACTTCAGTAGAAATACCCTTACTGATGGGTTGGAATTCTAGCTCTGCAGTACAGCTAATTTAGGGAAATGATCATGTTACCTTACAGAAGAAATCAAAAGTCCCCTGCATTTAATGATGAAAATATGATTAGATCCCAGATTTCTTGGACAGCTCTAACAGCACGATTGCACCTCAGCAAGACATACATATACAACATTTCCTTGTTTCAGTAACGGATTTAATCTGATAGATACACCTCACCAATGATGGGTGTTAGTACAGCTGGACTCCAGACCTTTTGAAAAGCAGAGTGCAACATTAGTTTGAGCTGAGATTATTAATAAAAATGCATATTCATTGCTATGATTCTTTACACTTTAAGAAATGCTTATTTCATCATTGCTGATATATAAAGAGAAGGGACATGTGCTATACTGGAACAGTTTTTCTGGGAGACAGCAGCTGAACTATAAGTATGTATTTGGCAAGACTTTGCGTGGGGGAGGCCCCTCCATCGCAGAGGATTGTTTTACCCAGAACACTGCTACAAATGAAAAAAAATAGTGCAACTCTTTTTAGATTGTTGGCTATTACTAGAAAAAAGAGAGGAGAAATTGGCATTCAGACCATGGTGGTTTTTTGTTTATTTTCAAGTTGTTGGAAGTAAAACTTAATGGAAACACTTTTTCCATAAAAAGGTAAATTTGACAAAAATTCATATAATCAGAAAGCAGTGCCTGCGTTAGTGGGTGGAAGTGGAAAGTGTTTTAAGGGACAGGCACATGCCATTGCATCAGCTTTATTGTAACATTTCAGATAAGGGAAAAAGATTGCTGTCAGCATTTATGCAAGGTGTACTTAAATGCAGTTCTGCCATAATATACAAGGAACTTCATACAGTATATGGGTTTGTCCATCCTTTCTTTCATAGGGTGCTTTTACCATCTCCATAGAGTTTGTGAGGTTGGATTTTGTGCCCTCTCAAATGGAGCTAATCTAGTACAGAATAGATGAGCTTTAAAACGAACTATGGAATAGTTGGCTCAGTTGAGTGTCTTTTCTGCTTCAGGTGGCCATAAGCATCTCTACAATAACTTGTATTACTTGTTTTGGCAGGGTTTAAAAGCTTACGCATGATTCATCTTAATCATTAGAAAGTAACCCTCTCCCATATTGGATAGTGTTTTCCACTATCCAATTTTTCATGGGCTACCATGGTTCAACTCCAGAATTCATTTGTGCGGTGAAAGAGTCACTGTCTCTTGTGTAACAGCATTGATCTGCTCATTAGCTATCGTTGTGTTTGTGACCTGTTGACTTGTTCAAAAATGTCTAGAACATGGACTGACGTGAGGTTGGTGTATTATGAGAACTTTTCTGATTAGACCAGTAGCTTTAAATATTTGGCATTTATCTAAGCTGATGAAACTTTCAGTACTGGCGGAGGGTTTCATTACTGTGAAATCCAACTGTAGTGTATCTCTAAAGGTGCTGTTGAAGGAGTCCTGGTTAAAGAATCAAGACAGGATAAAGGAAGTCCAGGCGTGCGTGATGCTGGCAGTAGATTCTTTGATCAGGAAGTAAGTCTTGAAACTAACCAGAAGATAATCCTATTTTATTGTCCTGTTTTTTAATTATTTGGTTTTCTGTCTCTTGCTGAGAATGTGCAGGAAGGTGTTGGTTTCACCTGTTTGCCTTCTGAGAAATGAAGCCTCAAACACTTCACTCTCATGACATCCAAAACCAGATTGCCTCTCTTGGATTTGAAACGGTATCCTAAGTGGAAAGTGACTCAATGGAATTAGTTGTTATAAAATCTGTTCCCAGTCTATAGGCCAAATCAGTATTTGTCAATGCAGGCAGCCACAGCTGTCTTGCTAGGGTCACCTTAGTGTCACGAGGTTTCCCACTGTGTTGTCTTGAGCAAGGTGGTAGAAGAAGCCTTTCTGCCTGTCTTTGTTCATAAAAGTAACGAGGAGTTTTGGGAGGATGTGGGAGTGTGTGTTACTTGTGGTTTTGTACGTTTTTGGGAAGTTTGTCAGGAAGGTCATGTGGGGAGATGAATTACAAAGAAGATTCTGTAAACGCAAGGTGGCTTAGAAGCAGCGTTGCCATCTGTTACCATTTGCTGAAAGACTAATGGAATAGCTGTGTGAGAATTTTTGCTTTCGTATGGAGAAGTTAAATCTTTAGCCTTCCTAGTTCTAAAGAAAATAAATTGAAGGGAGGAAAAAAAAGCAGCCTAGGCCCAATACTCTGAAGAAAGTGAAAAGTAAATACGTTTTCCTGGTTAGATCTTGTAAAGCTTTTAGAAGTACAACACAAAAAAAAAGCTTGCCCCCCCCGCACTTGTGCTTGATACTGGTGATATTCTTGAAGTTCCTGGGGAGATCTGCAAGGGAAGTACAGGTGAAGCAGGACATCCTTGAGATTGTGCTACCCAGTGGTATCATGGGGGACTTAATTTAGCTGAAAAGTGCTCTTGGCTCAAAAAGTTAAAATTATGGCTGGAGCTGAAAACTTGAAGGTTTTAATCAGAACAGGTAGTTTAATTCTAATTCTAGCAGAGCAGAAAGATGGGCTGGAATAGTAATAGTTTGTATGCAGAGTCCGGTTTCTGCTTAGCACTGAAAAGCAGCTCCATGAGAAGATTATTTAAACTGTGCATCTGCAAGTAAACGTAAAGTTACATAGTATATGAAGTGAAAGGGGAAAAACATCAACTGGATGACAAAGATGTGTGCATCCCAGCTGTGCTGTGTGGGAGTCACAGACAGCAGAGGGCAGCCGCATCTAATGCACAGTGCAGTGAGCAGGGTTCAGTCCTTCCTGAACTGTAAAGTCATGCAGGCTGGGAGAGCGTCGCTCAGTTAGGAGTGGCTTTAGGTTGTGATTTTAAATGCTGTAGCCTGGTTGAATGCATGCTGCTTCTTGATATCTAACTAAAATATAAACACCGGGGTCTTATAAAATTGGATTTTATAAAAATTTCAGATTTATGTTCATTATTTTCGTGTTCATTTGTAACTTTGCGGAGAACTGCACTCAAATTTTCGTTTTGATTGCCTTAATTTTTTTTTAAAATGTCTTGAATAAGCTTAGGTCTCTTTAAAATCTGTGTGGAATGCAGAATGTATATTACAGTAAGTTCTCTTATGTGCATAAATAAATGGAAACCTTGTAGAAAACAGCAAAGGGAAGAAATCAGAATTTCACCTTGAAATGGTATTTTCAAGCCTTTGAGCTTGAAAGTAAGTGAAAATCATGGTAAATTCTTCTTTGGATTCTACAGTAGTAGCTTATTTTCCTAAATACTCTTTAACGTGACCATATTGCTGGCAGTGAAACCCACCTTATAATGAGTCTTTTACTACTGAGTAATGAAAGCTCTACATGAGGCTGTATTTGTTTTCTTTCTTTTCCCCTCTGGTCATTTTAAGCAAGTAAAGAGCTTGGATGATAGAAAAGGATGGTGGAACTGGAAAATGCTGATTATAAAAGGAGGGTCCGGTGATTCCTCTAACAGAAAGCCTTTTAGTAGTGATTCACCATTGTGATGCCCATTCATCTGAGCAGCCAGGAAAGATAACCAGACGGTCTAAAGATCTGAATCTTTATCTATCTTCTTCACCTTTCAGAGTATCAAGTTACTTTGCCAATTTGCTGTATTTTTGATTGGCTTCCTTTTGATTCCTGCAGGTACCTTCTTGGCCTTAGCACCTTAATTTGACTGGGGGGGAGAAGGGGGCCAGGCAGGGAGAAGAAAGAGAATATAAAAGAGCCTCTCTCTGCATGTATGAACTAGCCATCAGGTCATGCCTGACAGCCCATTTGGGATTCCTTGTTTTTGAGGTGAAGCGTTACTTTTGAGAAACAATGCAACTCCTCTGCACAATTAATTGAGAAGATCCTCCTCAGCACAGGTATACATTCGTGCCTGAAAGGACTATTGTTAAAATGTGAATTAAAGAATTATTTGCAGTTAATAACATTCAGTAATGAAATTTATGTAGTGGAACTAATAAATGGAGAAATAATGTCTGAAAACCAAAAATCATACTGAATTACTAAACTTGCACGTTTGCCATGTTACTGGAACTTGTGCAAAACACTGCAATTTCTCAAAACAAAATCAGGTTCAAATTTTGGAGCAGAGATAATAAGTATATTGCAGTATTTATGTAAAACCTCATGGTTTGAGGTTGGTACACTGAGCATTTGTACCCATTTTTCAGCATTTCCTCTAGAGATGAAGGAATGTGCTCCCTCCTCCCCTCTCCCTTCAGCTTTTAATGGCTTTGTTTTCCTCTCACTGATCGCTGCACTGTTTTCCATTTCTGAACTGTGAGTGTAGGTAAGATTTCATGGCAGTCTTCTCAATTGATGGCCCTGCTGTTGGGTGTCACACTTGTCATCATGTGAGCATGAGACTGTTTGTGTTTGTCTATAAAAACAAACAAGCATCATAAATATTTGAAGGAAACGGTCTTTTGGGTTTTAAGATTTCTGTTCTTTGTTGACTTGGGCTGTGTTATCCCTTAAAAAGAGGGTGCTCTCAAGAACCAGTAGAGAGAGCTGAAGAAGTCCTATTCAATAATGCAGAATTATCAATCTCCTTTATGCAGTACTCCTTCATGAAAGAAAATGTAATGATCTTGCATTTCTTGACTTTAAGTTGCCAGTGTAATTGATTCCAATAGTGAGTAGAAGTGGTAATTTAGACAAAAATGGTGAAGATTCCTGTATTTCCAATTCTTAAATGGCTTGGGTGCCTTTTCAGTTTTTGCAATACTTTGTGCTGCATTAAGGAAGAAACAAACATTTGCAGGCTTGCATCAGTGGCTCAGATTTTCCACATTGGCTTATTTCATTGAAGGTAATTATAAATGTTCCATAAACATGACATTGCACACTTTAGAGCAAACAATAAATAGCTGCTTTGGAAGGGTGTGCTGGATAGCTGTGAATATATATTTTAATTCCAACAGAGGTGCAGTTTAAATTGTTGAAGAAAATGATTGTGAGATCAAAACATGATTTATGAAAGCTTGACCCTGAAGTAAATGAAATATTTTTGGCCATTATTCTAATGTGAAATTTTAAATGGGATAACAGTTTCTGTCGGTGTTGCCATGTTTTTCAGACAGCATTTGCATTTGACTTGGAATTGAAGAATTCAGTTGGAATTGACTTGGAATTGAAGGATTTGATGTTCCTCTATCTTTCTAGTGAAATAACAGATATATATGTGAGAGTGTTCTCTGTTCTTGCTTTTACTGACTCAGGACATACCACCTGAAGTGCTAATGACACCTCATCTCCTCCCACAGTAAGGTCACCTTGGAATACTGAAATGCAAACCCTTCAGACTGAGACTTTAGGGCATGGGAGATGTGTACACCAAATAACGTGTTTGCTTCCTAGGAGCTTCCCTATGTTCTGCAGCCAAAAAGTTCTGTTGTTTCACATAAGGAATATACATACCAGAAATGTCTAAAGACATTTTTCAGGAACTGCAAAACTTTAAATCATCTGTGTCCTTTCAGTCAGCAATTTGGACAAAACCTAAGCATGGTTGTGCAATGTACAGAAGCAATAACAATTTGATGTGGAGTATGAATGGTAACTTTTGCAAATTTTCAGGGTTCGGGACCAGCCTTACCTATCCTTTTCTGCATACATGATTTTTTTTCCCCCAGGACAGTTTCTGTGGCATGTGGTTGTGGGCAGTGAAGTAGAGGACTTGGATCTCTTCATACCACAAAAGGTGTAATGCAATAAACCTCCACAGTTCTTGCAAAGGGAAGGGGCTTATGTCATCCTGAGTGATGGCTTGCACATCTCAATTTTTATTCTGAGATGAGAGTTTAAGATTACTGTCTGGTCCTGAAAGGCCAGTTGCAGTTATCCCAGAATTAGTTTCTGTGACAGATTATGCTGTCAAAGCAGTGTCTTAGGCCTGCCTGTGTTTTAAAAACAAAAACAAAACACCCCCCCCCCCAAACAAAAAAACCGAAAAAAGCCACACACACACACCCCATTCCTGCATATAAATATGAAACACTTAAAGTTCTGTCTAACTTCTTTTCCAAGTAGGAGAAAAACAAAGAAAGACTAAGAGGAAGGTTTTTTTCCCCACTGTATTTGCAGTATGCAGAGTGGCTTAAGAGGAGGGGATGCTAACACCAAATTACTGTGATATCTTAGCACCCTTTGAGCCCTACAAAGCAGAAATGCCAGAGTGTTATTTTGGAAAGGTAGTGGTACATCCCATTAATAATGGTAGTCTGCCTGAGTCGTGGTGAGAAAAAACAAGATTCCCAATTGCGTAAAGCACATTCAGGTTTGCAGAATTTTGGTGGCTTGCATCAGAATAAAAATGAGTCTTTGCATTATAATGAACTCAGGGGAATTTAAGAATAGCCAGCAATGAAGGGTTTAGGATGTTCACATGACCTGTGAGACTGTGTTGGATGGGGACTAGCCTTCTCTTGAGGAAGTGCCTCAACTCTTGGACAAAGGATGACGTATACATGTGGGAATTCATGCTCTGTCTTGGACCTCAGAGTTTTTTGGGTTTTTTTTTGTTTTGTTTTGTTTTCCAAAAGTGGTTACAGTGTTTTCTTATGCAAAAAGACTGATCTTCTTTTGCATGAAAGTACATTGTAGAAAGTGACTTCTCCATGGTCTGCCTTTCACCTCAAGTGCTAAGCCGTTATTAGATGTGTAACTGTTTTAAGCAAAAGGCTTGTGCCATAATTGGATAAATGTGATGATATGCTGATTTCCTTTGTTGCATTGGAATGCAAATAAATGCATAGGTGTGAGGATTGAAATTTGCTTTTGTATCTTAGGAAACACTCAGGAAAGGTTTGCAAGAGGGCTAAAGGTAAAAATTATAAAATCTGATTGCTCTACAGGCTTAAGATGTGTATGGAAGGAACTGTTCTGGGGTTTTTTGGAGAGAAAAATACATAGAGCAAAATGTTGTGCTAAAACGAAAACTGTGTTCAGTAACGTCCTATTTCTCATCGTTCTTCCTATAGATTAACTGGCATGGTAACTGGCATTGAAAATACTTCTCGTGAAGCTGTATGAGAAGTGAAGCTCTTGGGACTTGTGATTTAAAAAAAAAAAAGGGGGGGGAGGGGGCACAGAAAACCTCACCTTATCAATTACCAAGTAATATTGGCACTTTAAAGAGTAATTCTGCATATCTGTTCTATAAGAACTTCTGGGATCTGTGTAACGGAAGTCCTGTCTCTTAGAAGAACAATTACCACAGTCTTTGGGAAAAGTGAAGATATACAGCATCAGTTGACTGGTCTTTCTCTTTTTTGCCTGAAAGTCAAATCTGGGCTCTTAATAGGACAGACTGCAGAAAATGAAAAAGGTGAGGTGTTTAAATAACCACCTTGAAATTCCTATTCTCTGGGTCATATGGGATTGTGTATATCTTGAATACTGTCCTAGCAGATGTAGCTGAAGGGCATAAGTGGCAAAATAAAAGACAATTTTATTTCCAGAAAAAGCTAAGGTAGTTGATTTGTTGGACTGCAGTATTTCCAGAAGGATGTGTGGTTTAAAAAAAAAAAGAAGATACGGATTGCCTTCTGTAGATATGGAAGTGCAAAAAATGGAGAACAGCACTGATTGTTCCCTACTTAGAAATTAATAGGTAGCAGTGTCAGGGTTCCACAAAGACTTGCAGATGTGTTTTAAATGGGTGGAGTTTACACATTTGCCTCTCTCCAGGAATTCAGGAACAAATTACATTTGGGCTCTAACTTACCTACATATGGAGGGCAGCTAGGCACCTTCCATGTTACTGAAATGTTTAATGCTCATTAATGCCATCAATTTTGCTTACACAAATGCATCTTATTTACCATGCTTTCATGTCACCGCAGTCTTTTGTGGAGCAGAGTTAAAAATGTTGTTTTGAATCTACCCAGGACTCCATCCCAAATACTCAGTTGCCGGAGACTTTAATAGGAATAGCTTAAATAATTGAGATAGTGGGAAAATCAAGATTACTAGTTCAGTCGTCTTCCTGTAGAATGAGGAAAAAGATAATAGATGCATAATATTACTCTTACTGAAAGAATGATTTTTAGTGTGGTCTAGATCATGTGCTGTACCATGTATGAATTGCAGTAATGTTTTATGCATGTATGCATTGGTATCCCACAGTGTGTCCTTTTTATGTTTTTTTTTTTTAAATTAGACACTGAAATAAAATACTAAGTCTGTAAGTGGGCCCAGTTCTTTGCTGTTTTGAGTAGTTGTGAATAAGGAAGTAGAAAGACCTTAATATTCAGAAAATGTTCATTCTCTTTCTTGTCACCCTGCAAAAATAAACTTGTGAAGAGATTGCAGAAGCAAAAGAATCAGTGATGAATAATAGATTCTTCTTTCTCCAGTGTCTAACATTTACATATAGCAAGCATATCACTGCCTAAAAGACAACAATTTATATTTTGCTTCCTTATGCTGTAGCCTGCTTTTCATCAAGCTTTGGAAAATGCGGGCAGCTTCTGCATTCTGATACTGGAGTTCTCTCTGTCAGGCTGGTTTGGGCTAACCTTTGATGGACGGGCTTTACAGTTGCCCTGTTCATCTGGTTAAGCAGACGTTCTCCTGGAAAGCTGATGCATGCTATTGTTGGCTGGGAATGTTAACTTCTCTGTATCCTACTTTAAAAGGGTGAGGACAAATAGTTTTGTCAGCAGCTTAATTTATTCTTAAATCTTTGTGACTCTGGTGTATACTGGAATAACCAGCAACAACATATACAACAATAACATGATGCTTAATATTTTTGTGGTAGTCATGATTTTTTCACTCACTAAATTGTCCAAGCATTCCCTGATGCAGCTGATGTTCATAATGTCTTTCTTCCACAGCTGTGGTAATGTTGTCAGTGGCTTGTTAAGTTTTTCTTCCTACAAACTGCTTTTGGTTGTAGATTACAATGTTCTGAGCTGCTTTTGTGTTGGGTGCAGTTTAAATGCCAGTCATTCAAATTCATTTTTTTATTCCCTGTGTGCTCTTCTGTTTTATGTGAAATATGTTTTCTAATATGTGCTAATTTGTCTTTGTAAGGCTGAAGGCTTTCATTGTTTTCTTTATTAGCTGAAGTTATGATTCAGTTTAGGTCCTATTTTGGAAGGAGCATTTAGGTTTTTAAAACAATAAAACCCAAATTAGAATTGAGCATGTTTTAACTTGTTTCCCTTTCTCTCTGAAATATTTACTGAGAGATATAATCCTAGCATAAAGAACTATCAATGCTGTGTATTTCGACTAAAGCTGATGGAAAAATTGCATTTTTATAGCTACCACATGCAATGTAAAAGAATTTCCTCCTTATTTTTGTAGAGATACAAGATGTTTGTGTCAGTTCCATGCTCTGTCTTGGATTTGCTTTGTGGCTTTAGATAAATCACTTCATTTGTCCGCTTCTTTATTTCCTTCTGTAAAATGGGAGGCCTGTAGCAGTGTATCAGGAGAAATATATAGAATATTCTCAACTGCTGTAATGCTGTAATCACTGGGGTGAAGTGCAAGCATGCTGCCTTTGATATCAGTCTTCTAGTAGTATCTCAAATGATATAATGAAAGTCCAAATATTTACAGTATTCCAAATACAACCCCTCTTGTATATTCTTGCTAGGAACAGTGTTAAGACTGTTGTTCTTACTCACCTTCCATTTGCCTTTTCTTCCCTGTTCTTCCAGCATTCAGAAATTAATTTTGGTCCTAGGCCAGTACCACTTGAGACAACCCTTCTGACACTAGCTTGTAAGAAAACTAATGAAAGGTCATTTACAATTTGGTTGGAACAAATCAATCTGAAGCAAACTGGATCTGAACGAGAATATGGAATTCAAACTATCTATTGCACTAATTGCTAATGTCATTTGAGGATGAGCATCCGTTCTCATGTTGCTGGATTTTTCTGCCAGTGTCAGCACTGATACAAGAGAGATTGGGAAATTGGACTGAAGTCCACTGACAGTTTTAGGCTTGCATATAGAGGTCTGCAGAGATGTCTTTTTCTCCAGCAGGTTGAATCATGAACCTGCAGTCAATATGTCATTATGACAGAAACCATGGATGTAGTTGCCAAATAATGTTTACAGTCTTAAAAATCCCCCCCTAGAAAGAAGACACTTTAACTGTCTATACATAAACAACAGGAGTTAGAGATAGCATGAATCAGGAAGAACATAGTGCATTCTTTGAAGGATGGTTCATATGAGGGAAATGCTATACTTGATTGTAAAATAAAATCAGACGAAAAGAGAGGTTTATCTGTTCTCTCAAGGGTAAAGTGTCATTGAATCTCCTCGAAAGTTGATAAACGGGGCATGAAGTCTGGGCTTTCTTTGTTTCTTGATTGTATAGGGTCCTTTGAGAGCTATTTGGTACTCATTCCTAAGTTATGTCTTCAAGTCTCCAAGATAAGCATGGTTTGAACTTCCTTCCTTCTTGTCTTAAGGTAATCTTTTTCCCTCCCAGGGTAATACTAGAAGTTTGGATGAACGGTCTGTCTTGCATACACTTGACATTGTTCATTCACATTAGTTTCCTTTAGCACTTTATTTTGAGGGTAGAAAAACTCCTAATGTCCATAATTTGTGAAGTGTATCTTCAACATACCTTTTGAAAAACACTTTTGTTGAGCAGAGCTGGGAGTCGAACTCTGTCAGTAATACAAGAGATTCTTTAAGTGGGACTTGAGATGCCCTCTGAGGTGTTCATCATGTTGCATTGTCTCTCTGAATTTGGGTAGGAATACCTTTTCTGTTTGAAAATACCTTGATGATGTTATTGCTGTCTGTTTGTGTGATCTCTTCAGATCTGCTGCTGTTTCTATCAGTTTTTCCACGGGTTCCTGCAGTGACCCAGTGAGGCTGAGATTATTGGCAAAGCACAGATGAATACTTCGTGGAGTGGTGAACACAGTTTTCTATAACCTTCCATCAGTAGTCATCTAGTTTATTTTTTAGATAACAGTTAAGTGTTATGTAGGCCATCAAGTCCTTATGAACTCTCCTTGTCATTTCTATGTAGTGATTTTTGTGTTGGCCTATTGTGGCGTTTTCATTAACTTTTACAAGCTGCAGCATTTCAAAGAGTAGCTTAAGCTGCCCACCACCAAAGGAAAGAATTTGTAAGCTTTGCCATAGGGGACTATGATTTGATGGGAGAAAATGGGATAATCGTTTCCCTCCCTCTCCCCTGATGGGCATACCGTAATGTTTTTGCTACAAATGCTTGACACCTGAGGCACAGATTCCTGTTGTTGTATTGTGCAATGTGAGTGCTTAACAGGCTACAGTTCAGTACGTGTACATATATAACTATTCTTCAGCAAAATACTTTTATGTACTGCACACCTGTTCTTGTAAAATGAAAGGAAACAATCAAAACATTGAAGTATGCGAGAATGTCATCTAGAGAAACACTCGCTTTGTTTCCACTCTGATGAAGATGCATTTCTAACAGAACAATTCTGGCACCTGTACCACTCAGTGATTGCTTCTTTGTTCCTTTTTTTTCCTTTTTTTCTTTTCCTCTCCTCACAGGCCTGTTATAATGGCCCTTAGTGTACTTGCTGGAAAAGGTTTTTCCTGTGTGGAAGGTTGTTTAGGCCTGTAATGACAACAGGGATATAGAGCTTTACCATACTCTGTGACAAACACTTCAAGAGTAATCCAAAAGGTTGGAAAGACTTGATTGTGATGAAGTGAAAATCTTCTGAAGATCTTAGTGCAGCAACTTGGCATACTTTATAAAAATGTTCTCACTTTAATTCTGCGGTGTTTTGTGAGATGGGGAAAAAAGAGGTTAAAGCAGAATCCTAGCAAACTAGGATTTTGGGGTAGCACAAAAGATAAGTGTGTGGTGGCCAAAGACAAGTGTTTAAGAAGAATCTGTTTCTTTAAGGGACAAAATTGCTTTAATTTTATCCTGTGGTTATCAAAAGGTCTTAGGACTTCTAACATTATTTAAAGTGTCTTTGTCTTGATAAAGCAAACGTAATATGAAAAGAGGATTACTAGAAATTGGGGGAATACATGAAGTGCTGAAGGGTTGCCTTCACACTTACTTTTTCTTTTCTGAGCAAAGATACAACTGGTCAATGCTGGAGCTTATTGGTTGGATTGATTATGACCGTTCTTAAACTCTTACAGATGATCATAGTCTAATAAACTGTATGAACATTGCAATGGCTGCTGACCCCTACAGCTGATTCATATCTAATGTGGTGCTACTGTTGTCTCCAAACTCTGCAGTTGTCATTACAATGCTTAAATGCTTATCCTAGATGCATCCCTTCTGAAGTACAAATCATGTGTTGATAAAATACCAAATTAGTCTTTCCTGAAGTAAAATTGTCCTTCCTAGTTAAATATTTGATACCAATGAAGTGTGTATCCACACTATTCTATGCTACTGTTTCTGTTTCAGAACATAAAATAAAAGCATTATGCTATTTATGTTTTTTTCACGAAGAAAAGAGGTATTTATATGAGAAAGAAGCATATAAAAAAAGGTACTGAAAGCAGGTAGTTGTGTCCGTCCCCCTCCCCGAAAATGTGTACTGATGTTTAATGTTGATTGTATAAATTAATTCATGATGAAAAATCTGCAAAGATACTTAGGAAAAGGGGTTTTTTAATGCTGAAAAACCAACAATATGTTTACAGTGTTTGCATGTAGGAAGGGGAGAAAAAATACTGAGCCTAATACTGAAAGCCTAGTATTTGCGCTGAATAAAAGAAGAAGGAATGACAAAAGATTGTGTGACAGATTGTTGTGGTTTAACCTCAGTCGGCAACTAAGCACCACGCAGCCGCTCGCTCACTCCCCCCACCCGGTGGGATGGGGGAGAGAATTGGAAAAGCACAAGTGAGAAAAACTCGTGGGTTGAGATAAAAACAGTTTAATAATTGAAATAAAATTATAATAATAATACACAAAGCAAGTGATGCACAATGCAGTTGCTCACCACCCGCCAACCAATGCCCAGCCAGTCCCCGAGCAGCCGCCCCCCCGGCCAGCTTCCCCCAGTTTATGTACTGAGCATGACGTCACATGGTATGGAATGTCCCTTTGGCCAGTTTGGCTGTGCCCCCTCCCAGCTTCTTCCGCCCCTCCAGCCTTCTCAGTCGGTAGAGCATGGAAAACTAGAAAGTCCTTGGCTAGTGTAAGCATTACCTAGCAACAACTAAAACATCGGTGCCTTATCAACTTTGTTCTCATCCTAAATCCAAAACACAGCACTGTAACAGCTACTAGGAAGAAAATTAACTCTGGCCCTGCCGAAACCAGGACACAGATTTAAAAAAATTAAACTAGGATGCCTACAAAAGGGCATGGAGACAAAAGTGTGCTGTGTCTGGATGTATTTGCTCCCTGTTCACATTTGTCTGTATCACTTTTTGGGAATTTACAGTGCTTTCTTACCATAGATGATTGGGGCAACTACTGAAAATGATATTCCAGCTCTTCCTCTTGTGCAGGCTCTAGTGCTTGTGCTAGCTCATGATCAGCTAAATTAAAAAGCTGATTTGGCTGCAAGCTAACTGTTCCATGTTAATTTTTCAGTTGGGTTGTCTGCACAGCTGTAGGAGCACAAATGAAAGCTTGAGGAGACTTGGTGTGGCAGATTGTGCACTCCAGTCATGATGCTGCATTGTAAGGGTTTTAGAGTACGTGATTTTGAGGATCCTGAGGGATTTCTGCTGTCAAAACAAGATGATCCAACTTCCTTTTCACTGCCCCTTTTGTTTCTGCCTCTTTGCTTACAGTTTTTGCTATTTGACCTCAAGATGGGCTGATTTAACTCACAAATCTTGCAAAAAAATTTGTTCAGAAAAGAAAAAAAAGACTAGTTTTTCTCCCAGGCTGGTGGGTTGAATCTTCTTACTGTGCAAACAGGTAGGTCCCAGTGCAGCCCTGATGGACGTCTTGGGATTGTCTTTTCCCACGATAACAAACTAGTAGATTGTCTCAGTTGTCTTATTTTAGCCCTTTAAAGTGGTTCTCTGGCTGTGTCAAATTCAAAGCCTAAAAAGCTTTAGCTGTATAATGTAGGTTTTATTCCTTTACTTCTTCTGGTGTATTTTTGCTTTTTATTAATGTGAGTTCAATATGGTAAAATGCTAGCTGGCTCCTAAAATACTTCACGTGTGTTACTACCTATATGCATTTTAATGAACGTGCTCTGGAAAAGACAGTAGAAAATCTGAGGAGAAGCAGTGCTATACCAATATTAAGTCTGCTATGATAAGTTTCTATTACAACAGAAATTTAAGCTAGTATGTTTCCATCCAGTATGCGATGTTAGAGTTGTACAGGTTTATGATGAATGAAGAGACAATTAACTTATTTGCAGACATGGTGCGCCGCTCTTGCTCTGTTTGGCACCTAGGGTACATGCCCTCCCTATGTGACTGAGTCCTTGCAGCTTTAACCAGAACTAAGCCTGAGCAAAGCCACTGTTAATCAAAAATTGTGCAAATTAATTTGCTAAGTAATGCAAGTGTTAAGCACACCCACCAATAAAAAAATGTCATAGACAACAACTTCACATTTTTGAAGGTTGAATAGGTTGGGTGCTTTGCTATAACTGAAATTATGATTTTTTTCCTGTGAATATGTGTGCTGGTTGGAATCAGTCTGATTGAAACAGAATACAAGTGTAAACTTTTTTTTTCTGCTTTCAGACACCTTTCAAGAAAATCATTTAACTTAACACGATATTTTATTTTGCAGTAACTTATTTTCTTTTCCTTGAGCCATTTGTTTATTGCTTATTAAAAGGCAATCTATTTAAAAACTTGAAATGCACTCCATCTTCATCAGTAAAGCTTTCTCCCATAACTCTCTGCCAGTATCATTAAGCTCCATTAAAACCATTCTAGTTAGAATAAGTCTTCAGAACAACTGAAAATGGGTGCAGAAGAGATTTTGATTAGTGCATGAGGTAGTGTGTGAATGTGTCTGTAAACCATCCTATTCTATTCTGTTTAAAAGCGTGCTTTTGGTTGTGGTTGATGTGTTCTCATAGATTCACGTATAGCTGTTGGGAAAATGCTTGTGCTGTTAAACAAAAGCCTATGTCAGGACTGTTCCTTGAAAGATAATAAATTATATCCACAAGCACCAGGCAAATTGCCTGCTGGATTACCTTGTATCTGTGCTAATCACTGATGATGTAGACAATAAGAGCCCACTGATTGTGCCTGGGCTGATTGCAGCTGAGTAAGAAATTGCTGCACTACTGCTTCTGTTGACTTTTGCTTGGTCTTCCCTCCCAAACACACACGAGCTTCTTTTACCAAGCTTTGAAGCAGCTAGATTTAAAATTGGTGCATTAGGAGACTGGTATGGGAAACGGGGAAAATAGTGCAGAATTTGTCCCTCAAGTGATAGAGTAGGATATCCCCCTAGTGTCCTGCATAGGTTTCCCATCTTCTCAGTTTCAAAGGAGTACAAAATATGGAGAAACTGAGTAGGGCACTCTTATTTGGTTGTGCAGGGAAGAAAGGTAAGGGAGGAATATCACAAGGACTGAAGAAACAGAAATGTGCAGTGGTTCTGGAAACTTCACCCTTTTCTCTAGTTTAGTTTTATATGTGCAAAAGGGAAGGGAGGGGAGCAGATGGGTGTTTGGGGAGTGAAGGAAGGAAGAGGGGTAAAGAGTGCAGACAGGCACCAAGATATCTGCTTATGTATGCCCAAGGTTTTGAAAGAAGGCTCCTAAGAAAGCTCTCTTGCTGTTGTGGTGTCAGGCCAGCCAGCTCCAAATTCTGTTCGGTCCAAACCCAGTAGAGAAATAGCTTAAATACCCAGCTCTCTATGAAAAGCCACTTTGGAAAAATTGTTTTAATATCTGTATCACACAGTTTTCTAGAAGCTCATGAGCTCAGACTTCTAGTGTCCTATATTGTTTTCATGCCACAAATGTTTTGCTGAAGTACTACCTGATGGGATTTAGAAGCGGCTGGAATCTGTCACATGCTGCATCTCTCCCCACATTGTGGTTTGCAGCAACTGAAGGGGTTTAGAGCAAGGTTAATACCAGTTTAGTCTTTACATAAGTTTCATTATGTTGAAAAAACAGTAATTTTTCTAGTCAGAAATCAGATTAATTTTTTTTTTTTTTTTTTTAACATCTTCCTGTGTTGTGAGGTAGTGTGCTGGCAGAATGGGTTTCCATCACGGCCACCAACCATCAGAATGGTAGAACAAGTTAATCAGTGCAAGACATCAAAACACTACAGACGGGAATCTGTTAAACCGAAGTTGAACCAAGCTGTTGTATGTTACTGTGGATACCGGCAAACAGGATATACAATTTTAAGCTATGACCATCTAGTTCGTAATTTTTTTAAAAAGTTTTTTTTAATAGATGTCTTCTCCAGCAGTTGTTCTTGGCCTGAAACTGCTTTTCTCCCAAGTCAGTTCTCCCTTTTGTGTGTTGTGAACACTTAATGCTTTGTTCCTTTTGTTCTCTTACCAATGTACAGGCTGTTTTCCTGAAGAACTTTTTTCCTTTTTTATAATTCAAAAAGATATGCTTTAAGCCTCACAAATTTATAGTGCTGGGGAGCTTACCTGTATGAGCATTTGAAGCTATACAGTGGGAACTGTATATTGGTTCAGTAATGTGAAATAATTAGAGAAACTGATTCTAATCTAAACACCAGTGGGGCTGCTGCTTATTGTGCTGTGCTTCCAGCCATCTCACGAATCTCATAAATGCATGCCAAGGTGTGGGAAGAATTGTTGGATGTTCTTTTGTTTTGCTCAAATAGGCTAAACATGATCCGGGGAAAACAAGCATGTTGTCAGGCTCTGAAAAAGAGCAAGATGGCATCAGAAGAGTATTTGATTTTCAGATTTAGCTGCTGGATACTGCTATTAAGCCTCGTTAGACTGTTTGATGTACAGGAGTTTGCCCAATTACTTTGGTATGGTGCATGCCTGCCTACCGTCTCAGTCTGCATACAGCTGCTTTTTTTTTTTTTTTTTAATAAGGGTAATTTTCCTTTTAAAGTATCCTTAATGTCTTTACACATTTTAAAGCTTTTTAGCAGAACAATTAAAGTTTTTAAGACTTGTGTCCCAAGAACAACCTTGCCTGTGTAATTTCTGCTTCCTTGAATAGCTTCCTTTTGTTTCAAGGATTAGTTAATAGTAAGCAGTTGTCATCTACTTGAGCTTGTTCCTAAGCAGTTGTAAAATACACCCAAACACCCTTTCCCTATATGAATTTTGCATAGCTTAGTTGTTCCTACTGGCTCAAGGATGACCCCTGAGCTCAGCTGTTATTCCAGTATGCCAGTGACTCCTCCAGCAACTAATGAAAGCATATAGCATAAAAATAATGAAGAATTGCTGATTAACCAGAACACCAATAAAGACTAAAGATGTCTGTGTAATGGTGAACATTTAATATTTTGGTAGGTCAGACGAGTACCAGGTTCCAGTGGTCACCTCCATAAAACAGAAGATGGGGACTGGGAATGGAGTGATGATGAAATGGATGAGAAGAGCGAGGAAGGCAAAGCTGCTGTTTCTCAGGAAAAGGTAATTTTTGTTTGTGCCAAGACACTTACACTCTGCAAGATATTCTGTCTTAAATGTTAATTGTTAGTATTTCTGGATCTTTAATGCATAAAGCTGCATAGCTCATGTCTCGCTGCTTTTGTTTTCCAGTCACGAAGAGTGAAAGAAGAGAACACAGAGGTAAAAATGTCTTTATCAATTTTTTTTTTCTTCCAGGTGTTTGAGTGAAGGGATTTCTTTTTCATTTCTGTTGTTAAAAATGTGAATTGATGCGGGAGTGTTGTTCTGCAGCCTTGTATGGCAAGTACTTGTGAGAATAGAGCTGTATGCAGTTGGGCCTGTAACAATTAACTTGAGCACACACTAGATAAAATGGATAGGAAATTTAAAGTCATGTTATGTTTGTGCCCCAGGAGAATTGGTTAAGATAGGTAATTTGGCTGTTTTTAATGAATCTTCATAACTGGACCACACTAATTGCTGTCTTTTTGTCAGAGTAATGATGGCTGTTTCAGAGTAGCCAGAAGATCTCCAAATAATTTTTCATTCTTAGGATTAGTATCATGACATGTAGCCTGTAATTAAAATGTTTTATCCCATGTACAGTAAAACAGTTCAGTACTGCGGCATAGTAGACTAATTCAGAGGAATAAAGTACCATATTGAGTTTCATTGCCCTGTGCTGAGAGCGTGGGAAGCATTGCTGCTATAAATAATTGCTTAATAGGGTTACTGGCTTACAGCCAAAGTGCTCTGTTCCTTGGGTGGCTGACACTTGCCACGTCACCTGCAGTTTTTTTGATTCTCTGATTTTCATTGGTATCATAGAAATCTTCTAAAAGACTAACAGCTTCCTGCCAGGTTTGGCCCTGTTAGTCCCTGTGATGACCCCAGTCTTCGTTGCAGAGCTAGTTTACATAGCGCTTCAGCATCTGGGATGTCTTATGTAAGCTGAGTACAAAAAAGAAAAAAAAAGGACTTTTCACCAGACAGTCTTTTATGTCTTAGAAAATGAGAGTTCTGCAGTTTGTGACTCAGTTTGTATAGGTAACTTTTATTATGAGTTGTTGTTGTTATGGTTTAACCCCAGCCGGCAACTAAGCACCGCACAGCTGCTCGCTCACTCCCCCCTGATGGGGGAGAGAATTGGAAGGGTAAAAGTGAGAAAACTCATGGGCTGAGATAAAGACAGTTTAATAGGTAAAGCAAAAGCCACGCACGCAGTAAAGCAAAACAAAAAATTCATTCCCTACTTCCCATCGGCAGGCAGGTGTTCAGCCATCTCCAGGAAACGTGTAACAGTTACTTGGGAAGACAAATGCCATCACTCCAAATGTCCCCCCCTTCCTTCTTCCCCCAGCTTTATATGCTGAGGATGATGTCATATGGTGTGGAATATCCCTTTGGTGGGTGTCCCAGCTGGGTCCCCTCCCAGCTTCTTGTGCCCCCCCCAGCCTGCTCGCTGGTGGGGTGGGGTGAGAAGCAGAAAAGGCCTTGACTCTGTGTAAGCACTGCTCAGCAGTAACTAAAACATCTCTGGGTTATCAACACTGCTTCCAGCACAAATCCAAAACATAGCCTCATACTAGTTTCTATGAAGAAAATTAACTCTGCCCCAGCCAAAACCAGCACAGTTATTTAGTTTATGAAGGAGAAAAAAGCCTCTGCTTGAAGTCTTCTGTTGATTTTTGTTTTCTAGAAGATGACTTGGAACTGAGACTAGCGCAGCTTGTCACTGTTAGTGTGCGCCTGTTGGTCTTTGGGCTGCACATTCCTGTACACTGAAATAACAGGTCTGTTGAAGATGGAGAAATAATAGAAGTAGTTTATATGAATGGAAAGAACTTAATTGAAGTAGAAAAAAAAATCTACTCCCCTTTTAGTGATTAAATATTTTTCCAAATATTCATTAAACTTTTGTTTAAAATACACAGATAATAAAATATAGATCTTGTGTAACACTTTTTTGAAGTAGCTTTAATGTGGAAAACAATCAAATTAGAATTGTGATGCAAGTCTTTATTTTGGGAGGACTTGACTGTAACCTTTGAACAGGCTTCTGTGAGTGGTGACAATATGCCAAGTTGGGCATGAAATCATAGTAGGGTAGAGGACCCTGAGGTACTCTGTATGTAGGATACACTTTTGCTTGAGACTTCGTATAAATGTTAGTTGAGGGCTAGGGAGGGTATCATAGTGTGAGGGAGGAGTGATAGTGTGAAAGATAGCCGTATTCCTGATTTTTCTCTGTGAAAGACATTCTCCGAGCTGTGATGCCCGCTTTGATAGGCTGCTAGTTCTTTGCAGATGGGTAGATGCAAGACTTCCTTAACAACCAAAACTGTTACACAAAAATAATGAGTAGTAGCTTAGTATTCTCACTGTGTGCATATTATTTAATAGGTTATTGGAGCTTTGATGCAAGGTGGATTAAAAGTTCTTACACTCAGTGCTTTAATGCAGGCCTTATCATTTATATCTCTGTGATTGAAATATAGCGGTTTTACTGGTATCAGCTATGTTTTAGATAGTGTTACTGAAAGTGTTTAAAAGGTTTTTGAGAGTTAGAGGATGCGTAAAATATTCTGTGCTAGCTTTAAACTGTTAGCATGGCAAGTATTTTGGGATATTTTTTTTTCCCTTGGCATCCTTTGTAAGACGTTTTGCTTTCTTCTTTAATAGTCTCAGCCTGCTGTTAGTGACGAATATAGTGAAGTTCCATGTGCAGTGAATCTTGTCTTAAGATTAAGGTAAGAGATTCGTCTATTTATTTTAGTGTTCCTTTTTAGTTGGCTGTATTATTCTTGATCTCCCTCATTACTTTCATAATATTAATATAAAATAAGTGTTAACCTCTTTAATCTCCCAGTATGACCAGTATGAATAGTGTTTCTGTGACTAATTGCTGTCTTTTAATAGCTTACTGAAATGGTGTAAAATGAAAAGCAGAATATGAATGTGGCTTCAGGCTAAGTGTACCCTTCATTAAGTATTTTCTTTCTTTTTTTCCTTGCAATGCAGGATCACAGTGAGAGATTTTTAATGAGTTTCTTTCACACTTCAGCAGTCAGCCTCTGACAGAAATAAACCATAGCTGTATTACAAGTTGCCTACTCAAAACGTTTTTCACTGGCAAGTTTGATCAGCCACTGTGGAAAAGTGACAGATATTTTAGAAAATGGATACAAATATGTTGTCTGACTTAAATTTGTACATAGTTAAAATGAGTCAGATTACCTTTAATTAAAATCAGTTTATAACTAAGATTTGAAATGTTTAATTATGCAGTCTAGTTCTTGGATAAAAGTATTTTTTCATAAGAAGCTTTGATAACTTTATGTATTTACAGCCATTTTCCTTAAATCGCTAGCTTAGTTAAAAAAACTTAACTGCCACTCACTTTAAAACTTGTTTACATTCAGTTTGTATTGACAGGGTATCTGAGAGGTTGTAAACTCTTAATTATCGCTATGGGGAAAAGTTAAATGTTATGGGGGTTTTATGCTAACAAAAAAAAAGTCAAATAGAGAAATATTTACAAAATTACAACCAGTATGTTACAAACAAATAGCAGATTTATGCATAACAAGTAGCTTTAAGACAGTAGCATCAAAAACTTAGTAATCAGAAAAAAAAATCTACACAGAATGAGTGCCAAGTTCCAAAATCTACTATGTTCCCTTTTCTTTGACTACTTTTCTAAATGACAGCTGCAAAAAATTGTGTGGCTGCCAAAGGTTGTTTACTGAAGGGAGGAGTAATAAATGTTATTGTGGGGAGAGAAAAGACTAAGAGATTATTTGGAATCGGTTTAGTTGTCCAATTTACATAACTGCCCAGTTATGCTATCAGTATTCTTTTTCATCTCTCTGCTGACAGACAGGTAGATGAAACCATTTACAAAACAGACCAATTTATACGATGTGGAGGTACTAGTGAGGTGCTTTGGGTATTTTTAAATTACGATGAAACCTACAGAGTGATTAGCTTCTACCCAGTTACTTGCAGTGTTGGCATATCCACAGGGCAAACATTTTAGTCCTGCAAGTACAGTGAAATGTCAGGGATTATGCTTTCAGTTCTCTGCAGCTCTTAAGCCAGAAGTGGAGGAAGATTGATCCTGGGAGACTTGAGTTTCCAAGCTCTTATTTGCACAATGAACTTTCGTGCTTGTTAAGAATCCTCTTAATTAATGGGTGGAAGAATTCCCTCCCCCTACCCTCCCTAAAAGCAAGTCTGTAGTAACTAGATTAATGTGTTACAATTATGAAGGTTTAAATGGTTATTGGTAGAGAGGGAGAAGCAAGAATTTCAATTTTAGGAACCAGAAAGTTTCCTTTAAACAAAACAAAATAGTCTTGAACAGCAAATACGCTCTGGGGCCTGGGAACACCGTTGGCGGTGTCTTGGAAAAAACAAAAAATCTGATGCGTAATTTTGCAGAGCGAATTTTGTTAATTTAAGCTGACCTACTTTCGAGGGAAGAATGCTCTGCGGTGCAAACTCCTGGCCTCGTGAGCTCTGGCTGTGTCCTGCCTCAGTGGTAGGAGGTGGGCTGAGTTATGCATCTTTGCACTGTGTGTCTGGATTTCCTTCTGATGGAAACCTGAGCATGTGAGTAGGGTCAGAGCTAGCATATAATCTGTGTGTGTGTGTGTATGGTTGGGGGGAATGCAGGAGTGCAGGGTATACCAAGCAGTGCTCTTTTCCTTTAGTTGGGACTTTGCGAAGTGCATATCTGAGAACGAGGGCTACAAGCTCCCTATACCTCTGCCCAGTGATGTAGATTCAGAGTTAGTACTTAAGCATCTCTTTATATTTGCTACTTTAAAGGCAAGAGTTATTTTGTTCATGGAACATTCACAGAAATTCAGGGCAGCCACTGGCTGGCTGCTTTATATGTTGTGTTTAGCAAGGTACCTCTGATGGCATTTGAATAGCTGTGTTTCCTCTTCACTGTTGACCCCAGGAGGGGAACAGCTGAGGCTGCTGTGAGCATGGCAGGGCTGTGCAGCCTGCTGAATACTTGTCAAGAATTAGGTTCGAATGTCTTGTTCTTCAGTAAATTAACAGAAACCTTATTTGGGGAAAGGAGCTGATGATTATTTGTTACTTTTAACAAAATAGTTATGTTTCTTCCATTATTGGATTACCTGCGGGGGAGTTATGTCAGCTCATTTGTCGGTCAATGTCAAGTATCTGTGAGTATATTCTGTTAAAAGTTTTTCATATTTGACCTTACTGTAGGCAGATTAATAGTGGGCCTGGCCTGGCAGTGAGTGGTTGCACCCGAGAGTAGAGGACTCCTGGATTCTGCATTTTTGGGCCTAGGTCTAGCTGCAGTGAGCAAATTTGGAAAAGCCAGCTCTGGAGAAATAGCAACTGTGGTAATAGTATAGTGCTGCTTTATGGGCATAGGATTAGGAGTCTTCCTCCCCAGCCCCAAAGAGTCTTGATACTTGGACTTTAGTACTCTGCTAAACAAAGGCCAGGGTAGGCTTGAGGCTGGCATTCCAGTGAAGTATTAACAAGCCTGTACCACACCAGGTAATGTAAGTGACAAGCTACAGAGATGCTGTTTTGGGAAGACAGTAGTGTTCGGAATATTAAAGTGTTAGTGTTTGAACTATTGCTGTAATCTGTTTTGCACTAATTCAACTGTTTTTTCTGTTTTGTTAGCAGAAGAGCAGTTGTATGGTGTTCCTTCATAAAAGTCTGAAAAATAAATTTTCTTATTATAGGATGTAAACCTGGAGGTTCTCAGTCAGTCACGGTCAGTCCTGGGTTACAGAGGAAGATGCCCTCTGCATTCTGGATGTACGGAGCTATCCTTGTGCTGGGATCATTGCAGGGTGAATGAGCTTACATTTAGGGCAGCTGTATATGGAGAAAGATGCTCATGCCCCTAACTGCTCTCTTTTGTTGTAATTAACTTACTGAGTAAATGTTTTTTGAGCATCTGAAAGTAAAAATACTGCTAGTTTTGGCATTAGTAGTGAATAAAAGCAGTGTAGATGACTTGCTTTGTGTCATGCGGCATTCCCTTCGGATTGTAAAGTAGTAAACAGCTAATATCCTCACAGGGATTTCTGCATTTATCTACTTCCACTGCAGATTTTAAACTATTATGTTGATGTCTTTTGGTGAATTGATCATTAAGTCATATAGCTGGTAAAGACTTGAGCACATCAGAGGATTTTTGTGGGATTTGTTAAAATGAACCATAAGTTGTGAACCATATTATTATGGAGCAAGTTAGCTACAGTATGAGGATAGAAACAATTTCCTCTGATGCTTCATCTACTACTATTATATAGCTTTTAAAGTATGGCTTGATATTCAGATAAACATTGTGAACATTAGATGCCAGACTTGAAGACTCAAAGCTCAGTATATCATCCAAAATGTTGGAAGCTTTTTCTTTTAAAGTAATTCACTTGAGACAATCAGATTATATAAACTGCAGTAGCTTGATGAGTTCAGAACACACTGGTTTTAGATGCTGAGAGTTACTGTTAAAAAAAAATTTCATTACTGATGTGGGTAAAAATGTAAATACTGGCAAAATGCAAGAGCAATGAATTGACTGATGGGGAGGATGAGAGGGGAAGGGAAGCAAACATGTCAAGAGAAGGCTCAGGAAGGTCTCATGTCTTCATTGTTTTCCTTTTGCTTCCCCAGAGAAGGGGCCATGTGGTAAGGAGACAGCAAAAGGTGAGCATCTCAGATGGGAAGGAGCCCTTCCTGTATGATGGAGGCTGGCTGGGCTAGGACCTGAGGGGAGAAGGCATTTCCCCAGGGTCCTCAGGCAAGGAGGGATGGTGGAGAGAAAACTCTGATGGCACTTGCAGTACTGCTGAGTCTTTGACTAGGGAACTACCTTGGTTGCAGAGAGTTTGTCATGGAAGTTGATGCACACATTTAGAGCCTGATGGGCAGAAACAACTTAATATGAGGCTTGGGAGTGTGGGCCAAAAGGTTTGAAGAGTAGTGCCTGGAGATTTGGGACAGGGCAGAGCCTGCTCAGATGCGCAATCTTCAAATGGGGGGGGGGGAGAGTGCTTCTCTGACTTATGAGGCTATGCTACACCAAAAGCCGTCAAATTTTAGATGATAGTTTTGCATTTTTTTCCTAGTAGTATGTTCCAAAAAAGGTTACTAGTACCCATAAAAATTCAAAATTATGTTCCCAAAGGAGGAATTCTGGCAGAAGAATCAATGCATTTCAGTAATTCTTTTACTGGGTAGTCAGGTTCTGTTATTTTTCCCAAGCAGAGCAGGTTGGACTCATTTAGTAATTGAGTAGGGAATGCCAAATTAACACCAGCCTCTGTTCAGTGCAAATGCCTTGTGGTGGATGAGAAGTGCAACTCACATTCTGAAATAATCTTTAAAGAATCCTATGGCACTCTTTATACAAGTGCTGGTATTTAACTCTGTTAGTCTGGATGGTTTCCAACTTGTCTCTGAATTTTCTGTCCTCAACTTGTATTTAATACCTGTTTGTTTTAGTAGTTGTATCAGTGGGACTAACTTGTAAAAATATTCTCCACTGTCAGAGTTGCTTCTTCAGCTGGAGACAGCAATTTCCAATTTATTTTCTATCTTTCGCACTGTTGTGTCTTGGAGTATGTTGCCCCAGAAGTGAAATTAGCAGCAGTGTGTTTTAGGTAATTCCATGCAAAGCTTTTGAAAGGCTCTAGTATTAAATACTAATACAGACCATTAGTATTTTAAAGCTCAAGTTTAATTAAGAGACTGTGCTTGGATTTTGCAATGCACTGAAAATACTGGTTCTCAGTTGTTGCTTGATCTGTTACCATGGCATGTAACTATGACCCAGACTGAGCGATCGTTATGTTGAAATGCTGATGCTTCTGTATCCTCAGCCTCACAGAGGAAGAGGAATTTGAGAGTAGGGAGGAATGAAATCTGTAATCCACATTTTCTCCTGTGAGGCTGTGCACACCATGTGTCGTGGCAGCAGACTCTGGCAGGAACCGTGCAAAGAGGAGTTTAAGGCAATTGTCTGTGATTTAGTCCTCCGACAGGACTGTTCATACCACTGGGGAAAGGGCGTGGGGAGGAATTATCACCCTTGATTTGAAATTTCCAGTCTAGCCACCAAGTTGCTACAGTTACAGATTTAGGAAGGTCACTGTCGGAGGGTTTGACTATTTAGATTAGTAACAGAGACATTTCATGTTAAATAGGAGACTTGTTAATGGTTAATAGTTAAGAATTGCAAATTATCTGAAGAAATCTAAGATGGTTAAATTAGCTCCTATGACAGGAAGATAATTTACTGACGGTAATTTGGAATGTCCCAGAACCTAATTTAGTACAGTTCCTGCACACTAGATGAATTAAGCCTGTGGAAAAACAAAAGGGGTGAATGGAAAATTTTTAGTTGATGCACTGGCAAATGGGATACTTGTGTTGTATTACTGCATATCTTATTTAAAATAGCGTGTAGAGAAAATGCTAAAGCAGAATTGTATGTAATGGCACTCTGTGTGTATTTCTTACAAAAACATTTCTTCAGCTAATATAGCTGGTTTATCACACTTTGAAACTGTGTGTCATTTGATCCTTTCTGAGGAATATGTCTTCTGGGGAGCTGGACAGACAGATACAATTCAGAATGAGAAGTCCAAGGAGTAGCTAGTAGCAGGCAGTTGCCGACGCCGTGCAACAGCAGGAGAGTTGTTAGGACTTAAGTGAAGTGTGATTTCCTCTGTATGCCAGAACATAGATGATGAGATATCACTCACTAGTCTGAGCTGAAGCTCAAGTGCTAATCTTCCTGCTTTCATGTAGGCCTGTTTTTTTGACCTCTTTCTTACAAAATTAATTACATGTAAAGTTACAGAAAAAGCGTACTTGGCTGGAGATACCTAGTAGAGCTACTCTCATGTTGTTAATATTTCAGTTTGAGGCTTAGATTTTTAGGAGGAAAAAAACCCCTCTATAAACAAGCAAACCCCAAAATCTGTTCTGGCTAGAGGCAGAATGAGCTTGATAATTGGCTCAGTACCATAACCCAGAGTTCTTGATTCTCTTTCTTTTTTTTTCTTCTATTTTTTTTGGTATCTTAAAAAACTTCTATCATTCCAATCTCTTTTGTAAGAAGTGGGGCTGATGTGTATCCTTCACCAAGGGCAGGTATTTCTCATCATTTTTGCTTTTTAGGATGGCTTCTGTTCTCCAGTGTATTTAATGACAAAATCCACAAACAAACTCCCATCTGTGTGGTAGATTTACAACTGGAAAGTAACAGAACTTCTCTATAGGCTGGGAATTGATCCAGTAACAAACATCATAAACAAAACCATTTATAGAATTCTTGAAATAAAGGTACCTGTGATTACAGTGTTGAGCACTGACCTGTATTTTAACTTGCCATCACGTCTAAGGCTTTGCCCTGGAGATCGGGGAGGTGTGGGGACATGGTTACTGAACTGAATTTTATTTTCACAGCATGGAGACTTGATTTAAATAACGTGTTCAGCCATGATTAAATCATGACTGAAATCAGTAAGGAGGAACCCTTGATTAAACTATTGATTCTAATCCTGTTTTCCATTTGTACCTCTATTTCCTTCAAAGCTTGCTCTTTAAAAATGGTATATTATGCATTTCTTATTCACTACTTAAGGATGTTTTTATGCCTTGCTGTGTTTTTATTGAAAATAAATTAAACATTTAAAAATTTATTTTAATGATGACCTAAATAATCCTGGATGCAATTTCTATGCCATCACTTATTTACTAGAGAACTGGTATATTTGTTTATCAAAACAACTTTTCTATGTAAAATTGATAATTATTGACCCAAGGAATCAATATATTGTTTCTGCTTATTAAACTTAGGTTATCAGGAAGGTTTGCATGTCTAAATATTTAGATGGCAAGAAATTAGGCACTTAACCTGCATAGCTGTGGTTGTAAATTATGCAGGCAATTGCATTTGGAGGTGTTGCTGATACTGAAATTTTAAAATCACTAGAGCTTTTTTATTCCACTCTTTTTATTGTATTATTTACTAAAGGAAGAAAAAAAGAGGGGGAACAAAAACCAACAAAGAAACCCAAACACCACCCCCAACCTCCTTTATGTTAAAGGAAATAGTTTAAAGCTTGAATTGACCTCAGTGTTAAAAGTAAATTTTTTTTTGTATTACTAATGGCATGTATGTTAATGGTCAACTGTAATGTGGCTTACCTTTTGGTAATTCCAAATTTAACTCTAATTAGATATTTTTCTAATAGTTTTAAAGACATTGCATTTACCATGAGAGGCCACACTGTTTCATCCATCTGAATGTGGTGACGTAGTACATTTGGCAGGGTTGAAACCATTTTAAATAATTTTGTCTGTTTTGGCTGTTTGCTCCCACTTAGTGTTGTGGTTCTCTGTCTTTCCACTTTGCACTGGTAGGGGTGTTTCTGGGACTGTGTTGGGTCAATATAAAGCAGTCAGGTTTTGGTTGGTTGGTTTGTGATAAATCAGTATTTTTGAGGGGAAGGCAAAATTTTAACTGAACTCATTTCATTGATCCTGTTTTGCTCCACAAAGCAATTGTCATTGCTGCTGTAGTGGGGCCAGTGAATGGCCACAAGAGGTGCACTGGGACACAGGTGGGACAAGAATGTAACATACAAGCAGGCTTTGCTGGCGAAGCCTATCTATTGTAAAGCTACTTTTGAGAAAGTTTGGCCCACGGCACAAAAACTAGATTAAACCTTTGAAGATTTTAGAACAAAGCTTAGACTTTTTGCCATGCCAGATCGTCATAATTTTATGGTGGCTCAGATGTCTTTCTGGTTTACCTACAAGTCTCCTTTGGTTGTGATGGTAATGTACTGATAGATCATCAGGAGTGGAAAAACTCCAAGCCAATGGCGTTGAAAGGATGCACACATTCAAGGAGTTTTTGATTCAACATGCTTAAAACATTCTTTGCTTTGGATAAGGCAAAAGGTTTCTCTGACCCTTTCCTCAAAGCCTGTTTTGTGCACTTGGGGACTTACACGTCTCTATTTAAAAAATACATATTTCTGTAGAAATAGTTGCAAGTCTTTGTCTTGATTTTATAAACAAGATCACTTTTCTAGAGCTCTATTCTGAAGTACCCCTAGCCTTGTGGCAATGATCCGCCTTTCACACTTTCTGATATAAAGAACTGAAATTTTGCTTTGAGCATTTTGGCCATTTTACAATGCTGTACTTGGAGAATTTGTCACTGGACTAACAGGTTATAATCTCTCTTCTTGTGCACCAGGCATGTAGAAGCATACAAAGTAAGCCTTCGTGTGTTTAATCTGTTAGTTGCTCTGGTATCTCTTATCAGTCAGGCAGATGGTGTATCGCTTTAGTCACACAGCTAATAACAGGTTTGACTTCCTTAAACTGTGCACTGATCAATAATGTTTGGTACCAAGAAATACAGAGATCTTTCAGAGATATACTCGGAACGGGTAAGTTAAACTATTGGCAAATCCCAGAAAGGCAAGTATAACCACAATGTGCTGTAATGTTTAACAAAGTGATCAAATTATGTGCATGACAGTTGTCCTCTCTGTTATTGAAATGCTCCCACTGAATAATTCAGGGTGATTGTTTTTTAACATTATTGATGTAATTTGTACTTAACTCCAGTTCTTTCTAGGAACAAGGCAGTTTTAGATCACTTCTGGTTTTGACCAAGCATTAAGATTTTACCACGTTAATAAATTCTCAGTATAACTGCGTACTGCCCTTCACTGTATTTCAAGTACTTGTTAAAAATATTGATGCTTTTCACAAGTTAAATCTTTACCGCTGCTTTTAAAAAAATTTTGTGCCAATTCAGGAATTATTTTAGGGAAAAAACTCATGATTAATATTGCCCTCTCTGCAGCAACAAAACCGATAGCTCTTTGTTTAGGTTGTTTCCACCTGCTGATATATGAGAGCAGGTAGGAAGTGTGAGCCTCAAAAAAGATGATGCAAGTGAACACTGCTTTTCACTGCCTGTGCAGAGAAATGGGTCACCCAGAATTGAGGTTAAAAAAATATTATTTGTTCAAGAGTTTGCTGTTTGACTTAGCTGAGAATGAATATAGCAAGGAAAAAAATCGAAGGGCTTATAACGTTCTTTTGATTTACCTTCTGGCATCAGCAGCTGCAGAAAGAGAGAAGACCCTATTTAAAAGCATGTTTAGGTATAGATATATCTAAAATGTCTCTAGTTCTAACACTTCCATGTGAATGAATGAAGACTTGGGGCTGTAAACCAGTGGATGGAGTGGAAAGACTTAATGTTTGTATCTTGCTTCTAAAATGATAAAAATGGTTTTGCATACTTGCCTGGTGGTACTTGCATGTATCAGCTAGTTTTCTTGTGTTTCTTCTATCACACAAATTGTGCATTTTCTTAGTTTTACTATCATATCCTGTCCATTTTTACTAGATTGAAAGCACTCTCATTTCTTTTAAGTCTTAAGCAACTTGGGACTGGTCAGCTATGGAGAGAACTGTTGTAAAGTCCTTTCCTGCTGGAGGAGCTGTCAGCTACCCTGGAGATGTGGACAGCGTTCTTAGCTGATCTAATTGTGACTGTAACAATTCACTTGGTGGCTGCTTTTTGTAACGTACACTTTCCTTTTCTGTATGGTAGATGGCATACAGATGGTAAATCTTTAACAGGTAACTGCTGTCTCAGTCCAACAGCTTAACAGCCAAATGACAGTGTTTCATTGTGACATTGGCTGTTTTTCAGTCTTGAAAGCATCATTTGTCTGTGTTTTGCCGTTAGTATTGCTGCTACCTCTTGAAGTATAGTGATTAACAAGTGTGTTGCATCATTTCAGGGATCTGCTCTTTACCTAAGAACATGTAAAGATTAAATGGTAGTGGCACTGTTTGGTATATTTAACTTTTGAGTCCTATAACTTGATCTTAAGCATCATATGCTAAACATACTTCCTTCTTCCAGTAATGCATATGGAGGGGAATAAGTTGTAAACACATGGGTTTTTTGCAGAACCACTGAAGTAAATGGTAAAGTTTTAACGGACTTCAAAGAACTGTGTATTTCAGGATTACGTTTTACTAGTACAGAGAGATTTTAGTCCCATTCTACTCGGTGGCAATCTGGAAGCAGGGCAGACTTCAAACATCTATTTTGCTCCTATCAAAAGTTAACAGAAATGCCCTTCCATTTAATCAAGAATTGACCTGAAGTCATTAAAAATAAGTTGAGAAGAACCATCTCTTTCCACAATGCTGAACAGACATGATCTGTTCTTGATAGTATAGTAATGTGTAATGGAGGAGCCTGGATATTGATTAGTAAATGACAATTGAGCATGGAAGTGTTAGAGAGAAAGGGATTTACATAAACATGTGGTGAATCCTCAGGAGGCTAATGTTTCTTTTCAGTAAATGCTCTCTTCTGTTGTGTTTATGTGATCCCACAGGAGCTTTAAAGTTCTGATTCACAAAACTACTTTAATAAACAGACTTCCTCTTATTACTGCTTTGGTTCTGCTGTGTGCAATGCACCATGACTTCAGGAGGAAAAAAAAAAGGGAGGTGGGGAGGAAGCAAGCTGTGATTTTTTTTTTTTTTTTTTTTTTTTTTTGTAGGGGTAGGAGAGGGTTCTTGCTTTCCCTGCCCTAGCTGAATGGATAAATTCCCACAGCTGAAGCATAAGAAAATTTCAAGGCAAGGAAAATAAAGGGGCAGAAGATTTAGATACCAGGCCAAACCTCGAATTTGGGACCAATGGATACATTCACTTTCAAAGATTCTTTTCCCACATCCTCTTTGCAATACTGAAAGTAAAGTGCCAGTTTGCATTTCACCATTTTGTGTATGTTAACTGTGTTCTGTAAATACAGTTGAAACAAAGTTTTAGTTAATAAAAAATGAGATTAGAAACAGGTACCAAATATCTTCAGTACAGGCTATTTAATAGACAATACTTACAAAGGGGTACTGCATCACTTAATCAGGATTTTCCTTGAATCAAGCTCTACAGCTTGCCACAAAGTAAATTCTGCTGGTTTAAAAAAAAAAAAAAATAATCAATCGGTAAATTATTGCCCAGTGAGAAAGTAAATTCACAGTTGTTTTCATGGAGTGGTGCTGTCTCCATCTCTTTCATTGCTACTGTGACCAGTTAGTGGAATAAACTAGTGCTATAAAAGCTAGGTTACAAAGGGAGCTGTGTTTAACTTGTGCATTATGCCTTAAGCACATGAAAGTGAGAAATTTTGAATTTGAATAACATTTGTCCCTCCAGCATTTGAATAGCAAGGAAAAAAATGTGAGCTAAATTTCTTTTAAAAAACCTACAAACCCTAGTCTTCTGTGTTTTTCCCTCAATTACATTTCTTCATTTCTTGCATTGTTCACACAAAGATCTTGCCCCAGAGATGTAGAATGAAAATTGGATGAGTACAGCTCTAGGATGTACAACCTACCTATCACTCTGATCAGTCCACTCCATTTTGATGTCAACTTCTGCTTTCTCCGCAGTCTAAATGAACAAGTCATTTAAATGCTTCTGTGGTTTTAACTACACCAGCAACTGCAGTGAAGCAGTGCAAATACCATACTGCTTGCCCTTGTTTCTTAAGCTATGCTGTCTTGTTTTTTCCATTTTAACTTAGTTTGCTTCTATGGTAGTTTCAATGCAGTTCACATTTTGGAGGGGAGGAGCATCTGAGAGACCTAAATTTTGTACAAGTATGATAAGAGTAATGTTTATTTTCAGTCACACTGACTTAGACTTGGCCAGTGTCACTAGTCCCTGACGGGGGGGGGAATTCTGTTCTGGTGGGAATAGGGCTGGTTAGGAGTATGGGGAAGGGAAGGGCTGGTTGGTGAAGGGTGCCATGTGGCACCATGTGTTACAGTGCCTTTCATAATAAAGTTTCTACAGTTTTAGTTGAAGGCTAATTTATTTCTGGTTCCAGAGAAGAATACGTATTCTGCTGTTGTCTCTTCCGCTAGCCAGACTTGTTAGGGTTTGACAAAACCAGCCATGGACAAACTTTTCCATTTTAGGGAGCACACACTTGATGCAGATTTTTTTTTAACACGTAGATCAGTTCTGTTGCTGAGTTATAACTAGTATGATCTGAAAAATGGATAGAAGAAATAAGTGCTCTTCTGTCTTTCTTCTGAGAATGCTTTCTTGCTTATGATTTGGTTAATTGGACCATGGGCTGCCTCAGTGCTGGTCAGACCCTGAAAGTGCAGGGATGTCCCTTTTACCAGGTGACCTGTTCTTTACAAGTGGTGCAGGTGCTCTGGCCTCTTAACTGTCTCCTCACACGGGCAAACCAAGGACCTTTGCCTGGGCAGAGCTTGTATTTTGATGACCATATCATAAAGCATAGCTTTTGGTTTTTCATTGTTGTTTGGTTTTGGGTTTTTTTAAAATGTTTTCACTTCTCCTTGACTAGTAATGTCCTCCACATTCAACTGGAGCTCAGGAAAAAGGATGAAAGAAGGAAGATGCAGTTATACAGATACATCTTCCTTCTTGTGTGTGTATATATATATCTATAGAGATAGAAGAGATATATATAGAGATGGATATAGATACATATCTCTTCTTTCATATCTATATATATGTAAAATACATATATTTAATTTTAATCATGCAGAACTATGGAAGAATAAGTGAAAGAGAAGGTAGAATGTGCCCCAGGCCAGAGCTGCAGCATCTGTATGTTGGAGTCTATTAAAATAGGTTCAGTGGTGAGGAAATGGGCTAATAAGAGTGAATACTCATTGCTCCAGGAGAGCTCTATCTTTTGCTGCTTCCACTCATCAGTCCATAGAAATAGTAGAGAATATTCCTATGCTGTGTTAGGACTGGATAACCATAATACGGAAAAATGATGTCCTAATGAAAAGAATGGTTAGCATCCAAGATGGATAATGTTGGTGTAGAGCAATATACTTTTACATATGCAAGTGGACAAGAATGGGGATGATGAGAACTAAGATTTTGGATTGGTTTTCCATTGGAGGGAAAGGATGATTAAACAGTTGAATTTAAAAGTAGCATTTGATTAAGAAAAAAAAATGAAGTTTCATGGAAGGGGATGTATTTGTGAAATGCCAGCAGAAGTAAGTGACCATTGATTGAAAGCATGGATGTCTACAGTGCCTGTAGTGTTGTCTAGACAGTGCTCACTGTCTACAGGACATAATGATGGAACAGGTGCTGATGGGGGAGTGCCTGTGATTTATGGTTTCTGACTCCATTTGAAACAAGAGAATGAAAAAAATCAGGGAATCTTGCTTCTGCTGTAACTAATTAAAAGCCATAAATGATGCAGTTTCCATGCGATGTAGGCGTACTCTGTACTGTTTCACAAGTCAGCTTTGTTGATTACCATTCTGTTATCACCTGCATTCTTGGACACTCAGCTCCGTATATCAGTCTTTGTAAACCACGTGTGATGATTGAGTAGCTGAAGTCTGAAAATTCAGCAAGCGATGCAGAGGCAAAACCTGTGTGTTCTTACACGCGTGCACACACCCTTCATTCGGCTTACCTTATCTGAGAATTTTTTTGGGAAGGAAGGATACACAGTTACTTATCCGTGGTAAGATGGATCTCATCCAGGAATAGAGACTCTCGCTAAGGGCTATATGGAAGATGCTGAAGCTTGTGGGAAATAGAAGCTGGTGTTTCAGATAACTCTGCATAAGAAGTAGTGAATACATTTTTTTGGGAAAAAAAAAGTAGTAGTAAAAAAGAATGAAGATCATCTGCTTGATACATAATCAACCTATCCCAGCATGGTTTAGACCTTAAGTTTAATTCCAAGAAATCTAATTTTCTTGAATCTCACTTACATGTAGACATCATGTGTTTAAGGACAAAAGAAATAATGACATTTAATGTCTCCAGTTTACAGTTACATCATTGCACAAACATGATTTCCTATTTGAAGATCAACAATGTAGGTCTTTTATCAAGCGTGTGGAACATAGTTAATTGACTGTAGCAGGAATTACGCTATCATTAGGTAATTATCTGAAAGGCTTTGTCTCTAAATGTGAATGGCTAAAATCTCTTTCATGTCTTAGGATTTTTTCAGTAGAATCATGTCAATCTGAACTGCTGCATAATTTGTTTATTCTCTAATCCTGATTATTGTAAATATCAGCATTGTTCTGCCAATCACTTCCTTCAGAACAGAGCATCTTTGTTTCATATCCTAATGACAGGATGGTCTAAGTTCACGAGCAAAGGGTGAAGTGATGAAGTTGGCCCGTGTGCTTTTTTTTGGCTCTTTGAGGAAGCATTATTCCCTAGAAAATCCGATCTAGCAATCTTAGTGTGCACATCAAGTAGACCTGATGAAAACAAAATAATAATGATGTGCAAAGTATGCTTTCATAACGTGTAAAGTTTTAAATTCTGAAATTACTTTGCAAGAAAGATGGCTGCCAAAATGTCTTGGCGTGGCATGCTTTGGTGTCACCCTTGTTCAAAGCAGTTCTGTGGAATTCCTCCTATTGGAGGTGACTGCATAATGAAAAGTAACCTGCAGAAAATTAATAAACTGCAGTGTGCTAAAATACATAAAAGTATTTAAAATTTATTATTTTTTTAAGAGATGGGCTGTTTTTATCCATGATAATCAAGGTATATTAGTCTGTAATGGCACAGAGCAAGAAGCAAATAAGAGGTTTTATAAGAGATGGCAAAAAGGTCTGAGTTTGCATTTTAAAATAGAAATGACTTTTTCACAAATGCATTAGAGAAACTAGGGACCATTAAGAAATGGTGAAGAAGATAAAATTATTAATCACAAAGATACTAAGTGCCTTTGTTCAAATCCTATTTCTATTTAGCAGAAATAAAGTCTGTGTGTGCTGCTGCATGATAGGAGTGTAACGAATGTAAGTAAAAAGAGAACTCCAATGGAACAAATGAAACGCTGCTTGAAAACTCTGCCTACAAATAAATCAACAAGTCCAAACAGTTGTCACCAAAGTGTATCAAGGGAAGTAGCAAACTAATTTGCAGTAACAGTGACACTGACTAGAACCAGAGAAGTGTGTGAAGACTGGAGAAGAGCATGAACAGCTTTTAGGGGAGAAGTTGAGTGCATCTTCTGTTTGGTGGAATATATAATGGAATAAATAATTTATGGAAATCAATAAACGTCTGGAAGGTAATGGAACCGTAAGCAAAAGCACTTACAGGCTTCTAGCAAATTAATCTTGCCAAACTTCCTTTGTTTTGCTTTCCTGAATAGTAGTGTACCATTAAAGAGAAAGCAGCAGTGTTCCAAGTTCAATATAGTTCAGAACGTAACAATTCCAGATAGCAAAGTTGGATGGCTGAATACATATCAACCTTCCTTGAATTTTCACCTTCGCTTAAATAAATAGATTTGACTCATTAACTTTCTATTTGGGACACTTCTGCAATTTGGAGACAAAGTAAAATACACCCAGTTTGCATCCTGCTCAAGAAAAGAGTCTTATCAGGAGCAGCTGGTCTTTCACGTAGCTGTGTCGGTCTGTTAGAAAGCTGGTAATTTTCATGAGTTCATAATTACTTAGTGCCTTGTTATATGGTGGATGCTCTACCTATGGGAGGTCTGTGGAAAGATATAATCTGAGAGTGTAATGTATTAGTTTCTAGACGGATAACTGTAAGAGTGCAAAATCTACAGAATTACTTCTCAGCTGGTTTTAGTGTTTGACTCTGTGGAAGATGATGTGCAGGCTGGAGCAGTTCAGTATAGATGCTAATAAGAGGCAAAACTTTCTGGTTTACCTCTGCAAAGGTGTGAGAAAGATTTTATTCCCTTGATTTGCTTCTTTAAAAGTGTATGCAGGAAATGAGTATCTAAGTCTGAGCTGCATCCCACATTCAGTCAAAACATATTTTAGCATTCTTAATTTCTGTGCAACTTCCCTTTTTTTGAAAAGTGGCGGTTTTAACAAGCTTATTAGATATAATAAATTTCAGCAAGGGGAAGTGGATTGTCAAAAGGGAACTCAGATATATGACCCATATGTTGATTTTTTTTTTTTTAACAGCCATCCAGGTTTTTTGGGCGGGGGGAAGAACTGAAATTCATACTAATTCTCTGTGGAATACAAATAGACAGTGTACTATCCCATATAATGGCAGCAGGTTTCTACAACAGAAGTAAATGAGCCTCGTAAATTTGTACCTGACTGGCTGCATTATCTGCAGCTTTGTATTAGTGATCTTAAACTCCCATAGTTTTTTACTTAGAGTAGAATTTTGGGAGCCTGAAACTCCTTCAGCTTTGAAGCATTCACTATATTCAGTAAATGAGTACTTTTCATTTTAAGCGCTGCATGTGGCATACTTATTTTTCAGGGTTTGCTATCTTGCTTTTGTCTGTGTTGCCAATCATTTTGGTTTTTGTGTTCCTGCATGTTGCTGTTTTTTGACCCTAATATTTTTATAAGTATTTAGCAAGTGATAATAGCTGTAAGTCACAGCTGAGTATGCCTGCCTATTGGATTTAGTTTTCCCACAGCAAGACTTCATGGCCTGGTACGCTGAAATATGAGCTTGCATACAGTTTCCTTGCTGAGGAGAATAATGGGCTGCAAAACACATTCTGTTGCTATTAGCTTTTCAAGTGGATTGAGCTATTCATTGGAAAAAGAGTGTGCTACAGCAATTAAGTTCACCCCTATGCTCAGTCGGCTTGCCATTTCCAAAAATGAGATGGACGTCTATTTTGCGAAGAGGCTAATGTTTTATTGATGGTAGAAATTATTAACTAAAACTGAAGCTGGAAGCGTGCAAGGAATGGAGGTTTGGAGCACAGTATGAGACTGTAAAGGAATTCTTTAACATAGGTATTAAGTCCCTTATGACTGTGTCATACGCTGAACTGGTTAAAGCACTCTTCGTGGCAAACGGGAAGGCAGAAAACCTTTGGCTTTCACAATCTGCTGCTTATTTTATGTGTAGATAGAACTTCATTGCTGAGACAATGGTGGTCAGTGAAAGAAGTTACTCATTACAAAACAGCTTTATAAACACTGTGCATCAAACACTGCTTTTCAGCATTTAACGGTTTCTAGATACTTTGTCTTTTAAATGAGCTTCTCTGTATACATGTGATCTCAGATAGGGTGCTTTAAGTCCAAGTGAATTGTTACTCTTGGAGGAGAAGCAGTAATACATACGATCCAGGCTATGTTGAACTAGTAGAGTCAGTATGGCAGAGTGTCTTTTGAAGATGAAAATATTTATCAGAGGACCTTATTTTATCCTTTAGGTTACCGAAGGCATTTTTCAGCTTAAGCATATCTTTCTGTTAGTTTTCCCCAAAATACTGCCATGAAAATTCAGTGGAGTCTCTCCGGTCTGGGTGCTTTGGGAGAGCAGTGTTTTTCAAGCTGAGGAAATTCACACTACAAAAATTCGGTTGTCAATGCCATAGGTATTCTTTGGGTGTAGGTACTGAATAGTTGTTCTGTTGTTCATTACATTTTAACGTATACACTGAATGTTTTTCAGGAACTCCAGGAAAGAACTTAATGACATACGGTTTGAGTTTACTCCGGGCAGAGGTAAGGCTCCTTCAATTGGATTATTCTCTTATTGCTCAAAAAGGTATTTCAGGAATTGATTACTGCTTATGGTTAATACAGACTATTTCTCTGGAATGTTTCCTACTGTGCAAAGCTTTAAATTGAACTTCACTTGAGCAAGAATAGCAGATGTATGTAAATTCTAGTGGCAAGGTTGCATAATGTATAGTATATGTTAGAAGACTTGATCCACTGTATACTTTATCAATTTCATGTCTTATTGAAATGGTCTATGCAGTATATAAGATCTTGCATAGCAATATTTACAGCTTTGGAATTTCCATTGTCACGTTTGGAAAACATTGTAGGAAACGGAATATAGTAGTCATAAAGGTGTATGTGGTGATGGTGGTAATATGAGTTCCTTTCCCCTTTGTAATAAAAGAAGTTCTGTTAACAAGTATGAAGTGCACACCATTTTTCAAATGCTGTCTTCCACTGAAAGCTGAGTTGCATCTCTAGCTTTGGTATCATCACCAGAAATAAATTCTGGCACTGAAACTTTAAACTCTACTGCATGCTTGTAGAACTGTATTGGCTTTCCAGTGCTAAGAGTTGTAAGAACTCTTAAAACTTACTTCTGTTTGAAGAAAACAAAGTATTACTGGGATAAAATGCACAGGAGGCTGGTACGTTGAGTAACAAGAAGGTATCATTCTTGTTACATAGTAACCCTTTGAACTATGAACACATTTCATATTTCTCAGAAGTTAGTATTCACTATATTTAGAATAGCCTTCAAAGAGCTTCCACCTAAAAATGAATCCAGATTGGAAGAGGTGTCTCTGTAAATCTTTTATGTGCAGTAGTTCTGTGCATGGATATACACTCTGTTGTCTACCTACATTTCTCACTGATTCTTGCAATGGGTAATAACGAAAAAGATCTCTTACTTAATTGGGCACAGAGCTTCCTGGTTTAGTCATTTGTGAAAAGAATTACTTAAATACTCTCTAAGCAGTTACATAAGCCATTCAAAAATTCATACTTGGTCAAAAAATAGAGGATACAGCATGGTAAAATACACCAGGACTGTTCCTAGTAGTCAGTCACTGAGGCAGCGAGAAGGTGACTGTGATTTTTATCTTCAGAGCAGTCCAGAAATTGCAGCTAGCTCAGCTATATTGTTTTTCACCTGTGTGTGTTTCTTGAGAAAATGATGCAACTGGGTAACTACCTCAAAGAATGTGCTCCATGCAGATACTTGGTGTTGAGGCCATATTACAGTTGAGACTTAACTGGAATTTAGGCTTGTTCCTGCTGTTTCCTGTAAGCCTTCTAAAGTCTTTATCCAGGAGCAAGTACTAGTCACAGGGACTTAGGAATTAACCCACTCGGGTACAGCAATTGATGCAAAATTGATCCAAAGCTCTGAATTTCCTGGGTCACAGTACTTAACAGTTATTTTAAGCCTAAAGCTCAAAATAATGACTGTTCATTTAACTCCTTTGCCCCACTGGTAACACACAAGAAAGCCTATATAGCGCGTCTCTGTCTAGATAAGCAGAATAATGGAGGGGATAAAGAAAACAGTGAAAACACCACCAAAACATAGTTTATTTTCTTGGTTGTGAAGATACTGAATTTGTAAACTGTGTAGGAGTACGTCGTTAGATAATAGAGGAGAAATGGTAGTGGCCAGGAAAGGTCTGTAGGGGGTTTGCAACGAATCAAATCATCGCCTCATGCAATTTGCTGTGCAGAGGCTGATAAGATAATTATCTTTTTTCCTTCTAATTAAAGATAATCCTGAGTTCAAGCCTGCCTCCATGAGTGTTTTGGAACTAAAATATATTTTTGTTAAATTGCATTGGATGACTGATAGTTTTTGTTGTTTTTGTGGGCTCTCATACTTATCATTTCACCTTTTGGACAGACACAGCAGATGGCGTTTCTCAGGAGCTGTTCTCTGCAGGCCTGGTTGATGGCCATGATGTAGTTATAGGTAAATTACATTTTTGTTTGCAATTACGCTCTTGTGACAAGTTTGTGTTAAATGGATGTGAAAAGTGTTTTCTCTGATGCTGGTTTTCACAAAATCCTTTTCATCCTAATTTTGCTTTCATGTATGCATAGTTCAATCAACAAGCCAATTTTGATACCAGTCCAAGGATTGCTTTTGGAAGTCAGAACTCTTTAGTGGTTTGAGAGGGATGATATAATATAGATCTCTTGTAGGATTATTTACAATTCAATGATTGATCATTTTTGTACTAACTTAATTTTTTTTGTTTAACAATAAAATGACTTTTCAGTAGGATTTTGCAAAGTGTACTTCGGCAGCTCTGGAGTTAGTAAGTATTCTGCTTGGGTTCATGGAAGTAGAAGCAAGCCAGAGTTCAGGATCTATAGAAATTGCACCTAGAGATATTATTTCTATGGTAAAAAAGAGATAATCAGAAATGGTTTTTGGCTGCTGAGAGGAAAGATACTTCTCTATTTTTCTATTCTGTGCTTCAGTAATTTTTTAATTTTTTTTTTTAAATGAAATTCAGTGCCTGGCAAAGATGATTAATTTGGCAGTGCTTATTTCCCTGCAGTTCCTTCTTTTCTTCTGGTTGCTCAAGACCAGTAGATAATACAGTTACCAAAATCAGAGGGGGGCTAGTAGATGCTAAATGTGTAAGAACTGAATCAAGGAGTACTAGCAAATCAATTTTGTGTTGTGGTCAAAGTAGTTCTTATCAATTGGTTCAGATATCATTACCAAACTCCACAATGATATGGAGAGTGTGTTTTACAAATCCATAAGTTCATGTGACTTGCCTGAAAGATTATCTAAATACATTCTCAGTGTCTTTGTAGGGTAGCTAAAGTATTTTAGAGAGAAGCCAATACTTTTTGCTTTTGTATGTTCAGAATACAGGTTGATTCTAGCTGATCTAAGAAACAAAAGCCCTACCTATGCTTTTATTTTAATTTCTAAAGAAAAAGTATTTAGGGGAGGTTCACAGATGGTGCAGGCTAGCAGGCACTCTTCTCTTAAAGTCACTTCTACTGCACTGTTACTATAAGGGTTCAGGGGAGAGGGGTAGCTTGGCCTTAGTTTGTTGCCTTTTAAACATCCACCATGAAAAATGTCATTACCATACTGCTGATGATGTTTTTGTTAGAATTTTCATTGCCACAAGATACCTTACTTCATTTAGAAATAATAAATAAATATTTTTTTTCTGGCTCAGAGAAGAATTTTGTTATCTGTTGGCTATCCCACCTGCCTGGGCAGTCAGCTGGCACTCTGTGTTGCACAGAAGTCAGTGTCAGGGCTGGCGATGCTGCGGTGCAAGTCCTGCTGGGGCCCAGTGAGACCCCTTTTCCCTTCTTTGCTCTTCCCTTTTCCCTTTGCTGCAAAGTTCTCTTCTAATGCAAAGTGCCAGTACTTCTATGGAAATGGCACCATGAATGGGATTTGTTATCATCTTTCAGCGGGAGTGATGGGGGAAAGGCAAATGAAGATAGATATCCCTCATGGCTTTAGTGGTGGGACTTTGGTCCCACAGCTAAAGCATGCAGAAATTCAGCCTCTATAATATGAATGAAAACGAAGTTCTGAGATAGTCTCATAAAAGTTGTTCCTGTAGTGTCTTTTAATGGGTGTTGGAATGTGTAGAGGCTGGGAGAAAAAAGAAAGGTGAAAATACCTGTGCTTATGTTGAACACTTCAAGAAGCAGCACAAATATTTAAATAAGTAAGGTTTTCCCTAGCAGGCTTGGTTAGAGACACTGTCTAGTTAATAATAAAAGTTTATTTCCTTGCTTAGTTCCTGCTCTGAATTGCATCAGACTTTGATTTTTAGCACTATGCTGATGGTCCTTTCTGTTCTTTCCCGTTTATCTTTTTTTTTTGTGGTATTAAAAAAAAGTAAGGAAATCAAATTTCTTATATATAATGAAAGCATTCAACTTAAATTTAATTTCATTAATTATAATCAGTTTATATGTTCATTTTTCTGTGATGTTGCAACTTACCTCAAGTTTCACAGGCACAAATTCTTGCATGACTTTGTACTATAATTTTCACTTGTGTCTGCTTTACCCATGAAATTGTTCAAGTTTTCATATACATTTGGACATAGTTATCGTCCTAGAAAATGACTTTAGATTTCATGTTTTACTGAAAGACAAGTTCTGCTAAATGCAATTTTACTTTTAATTTAAAAAAAAAATTGAAGTTTGACTTAAGTTAGAGTATGTTTGTGACTTGCTTTGGGAAAACTGGCTAAATGTTGTATGGGCGTGGAATAAAACAACTTGCATGCAAGCAGATTATTGCAAATTTCAGAATTTCACTGTAGCAGTGCAGTCCTGAGAAATATTTCAGTCCCTTAGTTTAAAGCAGTAGATCATATAAGAGAGCAGTCCCTTAGTTTAAAGCAGTAGATCATATAAGAGAGCAGATGGTGCTGAAAATGTAAATCTGCTTACAAAACTAATTTTCTGTGTAAAATGGTTTTGCCACCTTGTTCACATGAAATTAAAAGGTTTAAAATCTTCCTATATAGGAAGAGAGGAATAGTATAGAAGAGCTTGGTGTTAACCTTCTTCACCAGAAGAACTGATTCCATTAGCTTCCAGATTGAAAGCAGCTAATAAATTACCTTTCACTTTTCAGCTGAAGCATGCAGAAATTCAGCCTCTATAATATGAATGAAAACGAAGTTCTGAGTCTCATAAAAGTTGTTCCTGTAGTTTCTTTTAATGGATGTTGGAACGTGTAGAGGCTGGGAGAAAAAAGAAAGATGGAAATACCTGTGCTTATGTTGAACTCAACAATTTATTGGTGTAACAGCTGATTTTCTTGAAAGGACACTTGAATAGGAGTCAGCAAAAACTGTTGTGGAAAGTACGGCTGTGGCATACGTGAGCTGAAGCTGTTAGTGGGGACCAGCTGATGTGTAAGTTCTATAGAATTTGCTGCTGAGCATCAACACGCTTCAGCTTTTGAGTCTTGCTGGATTTGCTTCACTTAACACAGGCTTCCCAGGAAGATTTCCGTTCTGATAAGCAATGAGTTCAGCAACCTGTTCTGCAGAGAAGCAAAAATCCCATCTTGCATGTTCAGTTCTGGCTACAATTGACAGGTTTCTGTTCTTACTGACAGTAACGTTCTTTCACAGGCGGTCCCTAGATCAAGGCACTGAGTGCAGAGGATTTTGCTTAAAAGCAGACTAGAGTTTGTGTTTGCAGAGGGGGGATGAGTCTTGGAGCTTGTATGTAGGCATTGGTATCTGGCTGATGAGGTATTTTTATGCAGTACCGAAATAACTATGTTAAATCATATGAAAGATCTGGAATATTTTCAAAATACATTTCGAGATGAAATATGTCTCTGTGTGTATGCGCAATATATATATATTAGCTAGTAAACATTCATCTAGTAATGCTTTATTATATTTCTGATATCATAAAGGAAACTCCAATCATATCAACAGTCCGTTCTGTTGAAAATCACATAGTTGCAATCCTACTTCACTGTATACAATGTGCATATAATTTCAGTGAAGTCTTAGGCTATAGTTAATCTTCTAGAGGCCTTGCTTAAATTTCAGAACAGGTAAAGGTGTATTTACAGTTGTTAAATTGCAGTATATAAAATAAATAAATAAATATTTCCCTTCCTGAATACTGCTTAAATAAAAGCCTTGATATCTATGCCATCAAGAAATGTGCAGATGCCCTTTGCTATATTAATGTACCTTTATTTTAGGTATTTTTGTCAAAAAGTATTTGTGAATACCTTGAGCATCATGGAAGATGTACCTTCACTTTTAAATACACCAGACATTAACTACTGGTAAATGGATATCTGTTTTTGATGTTGGAGCCAGACCCAGGTATCCACTTAGTAACCAGAGGAACAGCTTTTAATCAGTCCAAACAAAAAGCTTCCTGC
>NW_008824939.1:3361637-3367290 GCF_000699105.1 Pygoscelis adeliae | reverse complement strand
TTTGTTTAGAAGAACCAGCTGAATACCCAATAGGTCATATTTTGAAATGAGATCATATTCTGAAAGGTAGTAAGCTTTTTCATCGACATCTTGAATATTTTTTAGTGGTGTGAATACAGTAGGTGCCCATAGTAGTTTGACTAAGGGTTTTGGGGTGGGGGGGGGGGGGATAACCTTTTTGTTCGTGCAGTTTCTGTGGTAAGTACACAGGACTTAAATTGGCATCTAGAATAAAAAAAAATCATGGCTGTGGATGGGTTATTTGGTCATGAGTGCAGAGAACATGTATCTGACCAAATCTACAATGACATTATTTCAAGGGATGTTAAACAGTAAGTAATACATATGGTTCTCACTTAATCACAGTATTAAAGCATTTGAAATTGAAACAGCTGTCTTACAGTATAATGTCTGCTGATGCAGAAGGCACTTTACTAGTAAAATGGAAAGATGAAAAAGCAGAAGCCCAGTTTGTTGGAATACTGTCTGTAACAACATCTTAACTCATAGTGGCACTGATAATCCAATTCATAGAAAAGCCACAGAGTTACACAGTGAATATCCTTTTGCTTTCCTTGGTTTTGCTCTGCATTTGCTTATACCTAGTTTACTAGGTACAAGCTGTCTTGTTAGATTAATCATCTTTGAAACTGAATGAAGTGATGCCTTTTGTTCAACTAATTCCGGCTTATCATCTTACTGTAATGAGAAAATGGGATAGTGCTGCACGAGTAGAAAACATATTGCATTAACTTATGTCCTCAAAGAGCAGTAATGTTGCTATGGGTAGGTGACTTGGATAGCACTTCCATTTGAAGGCAGCATAGGTTTGTCATTTAATATCAGTAATATTTTGAGATGCACTGATTTTTGTAATCTTTGAGGGAATTTGTTAGAAGTTTTGTTTCTTCTTTTGTCTGTTTATTCTTGTGGTTCAAACTGAGTGAAATAACTGAATTTTTACTTAAGTGTATCACATTTTTATATGTTCCTAAGCTCAATGTACCCATAAATTTTCTAATGAGAAAATGCCTTTATAAACCCTAACAATTAATTTCAAACGATAGACTAAATACTTTGTGGTTACTTTGTAATGTATGATCCAGAAAGGAAACTTACAGATTTAATGAAAACCTGACTGTATTTTAAGGCATTTTGTAGAAACTCTTGTGCCTTCAACATGTGCACACAACTCCATATCTCTTTAGCAAGATATGCACATGCATTACAGTAGGAGAATATCTCTAAAATCCCCAGGGTTTAACTAAGGACTTAAATATTTCAACACATCTGGCTCATTTAGAGCTAATGCATTGAAGGGTGACTCATAATGACTAGACCGCCAGGAGTTCTGGAAGCATGAGGTACACCCGCAGGTAATCAAGCTTTGCATCTAATTGCGCCTTCAAAGTTATTTTAGCTATATGTGTTGTACATAAAAAGGTGCACTTGAGAAAGTATATTGTGTGAAACTGGCTCGTTTCATGCAAGTTCCCACCTTGCTGAATTTTCACTGTGGTGGAAACTCAGAGGTTCAAGGTGAAAAAAACAATATTGTGTTAGGTGAATAATCACCGCTGCTGTAATTATGGTTGTGGCTGAACTATAAATACGTGATGTAAGAAATTCTCCAAGTGTGCAAATTATTTTCTACACATATATGAGTATTCATGTATCATAGTAAATGTGCTTATCTTATAGCCATGATCAAGTAAATAATAATTTTTAGTTACTTTAAGAAAAAAAAAAAGGTGGAATTGGTGGTTGCCTTCAAAGAAAGTTGCTTTTTTCAGCATGCAGTCCACCAGTTCCTACTTAACTGTGTAAATGAGAAATAAATCCATCTGTTTATTAGTGGGATTAGTTTGGGTTTCGCCTGATACAGTAGGTGATAAACTCTTAGGCCTAAAGTATGTTTCCTGCCCTCATAGGTCTGAATTGTAGCTTTGAGGTCTTCCCTGTCTAGTTTAAAAAAAAAATAACTGTGAATTTGAATCAGAAATTGCAAAGACAGCAATGTAAGTAACATTCCTCTTTTCAATAGTGGTGTGGTTTAACCAGGCAGGCAGCTAAACACCACGCAGCCATTTGCTCACTCCCCCCTCCAGTGGGATAGGGGAGAGAATCGGGGGGGGGAGGGGAAGTAAAATTTGTGGGTTGAGATAGACAGTTTAATAGAACAGAAAAGGAAGGGAAAAAAATAATAATAATTACGATAAAAGAATATACAAAACAAGTGATGCACAATGCAGTTTCTCACCCGCTGACCGATGCTCAGCCAGTCCCCAAGCAGCAGTTGCCACCCCCCTGGCTAACTCCCCCCAGTTTATATACTGAGCATGACGTCATATGGTATGGAATGTCCCTTTGGCCAGTTTGGGTCAGCTGTCTTGGCTGTGCCCCCTCCCAGCTTCTCACTGGCAGGGCATGAGAAGCTGAAAAGTCCTTGACTAGTGTAAGCACCACTTAGCAACAACTAAAACATCGGTGTGTTATCAACATTATTCTCATACTGAATCCAAACCACAGCACTGTGCCAGCTACTAGGAAGAAAATTAACTCTATCCCAGCTGAAATCAGGACAAATAGTAATTTAGTTGCTGTTATTTGTTTCCTTGGCATTCACTTCTCTGCAAGTGGTTAGTATGTCAAAATAAGGATTTATTGAAGTTCTTCAAACTAGAGGTAGTCTATATCAGAACCTAACTCCTGCACATCAGGGAGTCTTTTCTAAATATATTTTTCCTTGTTTCAAGTTTCAGATATAAGGTATTGAAGTAGCCTGGCTGCTATTTCATCTTCTTAATAGTTTTGTCAGAACAATATCTATAATTCATAGCAGAACTCGGGACAGGAGGAGTTGTGAAGATCTGATGGGGAGAGGAAATTACCAAGTAATAATACGTGTAGCAGGATGTGACCTGCCTTATTTCTGCATAGACCTACATTTCAACTCTAATCCAGCATGATGATGGTATTTGTTAGAGCTGTCTTCAATACCTTGATGACTATCAAACTGTTGTCAAAACCGTTGTCTGAAAGCTAGCACTTGCTTTCTACATTCAGTCACTGGCAAACGATTTTTTTCAACCTTGTACTCTTGACTCATTCTTTTGTATAGAGAATTTGAGCACAGTTTACTGTAATATCTCAGGCTTGTTAAATATCCCTACTAGCAATGTTGGGCAGCAGGTCTAAATTTTTACTTTAAATGTTCATTTGAGACTAGACTGTGAGGTTTAGAATGCTCAGGATCATCAAAATGCTTTTCTCAAAATGAAGGGGAAATTGTGAAATCTGTATATACTGCTCCCTCATCTTCCTGGATAATCTACCCCATTAGACACATGCAGAATCAAGGTCTGAAATAGATAAGCATTTCAGTGTCCAAATATATTCTACTTACCTTTTTATAACACTTTGTTTTAAATGTGCGGTGGTTTGCCTAAGTGTTCTTCTCATACTCTGGGGGAAAAAAAATCAATCTGAAATATCAACCTTCTATTTTTTCATAAGTTTCTGGGAAAAGGTACAATTTGCCAGTTATATTAATACTTTAATCAATAAAACCAGTTATAACAATTTCAGTCTTCCCCCCCCCCCCCCCATTGTAGAATGTAAAACTTTACTTTGGGATCAGATATCCATACTAAATAATTGAGAATTTGGGAGTTTAATAATGTGTTATTGGAATTGAAATAGGTAGATTTCTAGCACTAACTTATTTCATTTTTTATTTTGATACAGTGCTCCTGTTTCATAAAATATACTGCTTCTGTTGGGTGGGAATTTTTCCATCATCTACCTAAAGAAAAATGAAATCTTGTGTATTACACTATCAGTCCTCGGTTTTCCAATTTTTGTCTGTGACCCAAGGGTATTAATACCCCATGTTAATGGATCTTAATGTGAAGTCATTTGAGGTCTACTATTATTCCATAAACTTTTATTTTTTCAGTTTGAGCAAGGATAAATATTTAAAGTCTTTGTTTGTCTGTAGAGGTCAATTAGGAATATATGTCCCTGATGGCTCTTCCACGTCTTTGCCTGTTCTACTCTCTAACACAGCATAACTGGTTAGTTGTTAAAGCTTTGGTCCCACTGCCTGCCCTTTTTTAGGACAAGATACCCTGATGCTGAACTACTAGTTAATGTCCTTAAAAATGTCTAAAAAGATGTGAACTAGCCTAAACCTTGGTTGTCTGTGTAGAATAAATGAATTAATACCGAAGTTAAATCAGCACAGCTTTTGGTACTCAATAGGGGTAGCACAACCCAGGCCTATGAGTATTCTGTGCATAATTTGACGTATTGCTTGCCTCCTTTCTTTACTGTTGCTGTATGTTGGGCCATTCTTTAGGAGGTGAGGGTAGTTTTATTTGGTACAGTTCTTCCTCATGCCTGGTACTTTTTACACACATGAAACAGCATACACTCCTGGGTTTACCATGTTTACAATATTGGGGATCAGAACCCATATGAACCACAGGGCTCAAGTGGTTTTAATAATTGCTTTAAGCTATGGGAATTGGACTGTGAAACTGTAGTCCTTGTTCATAAGGATGCTGTAGGAGACATTTTTCAGTCTCCCAGTGTTCCTTTCAAGGGAGAACTTGTTTTGGCCTTCTGTTGTTCTCTAGCTGTTCTCTTTAAGCTGTGTTTTCTGATTGTGAGGCTGCAAATCAAGCTGTTGGATATTAAAGTATCAAATGTTGAAACGGAGATAGTTTCTACTGTCTTTATCTATATCTACTGTTTCAGCAATGTACTCTGAGAATTCAGACAAATTTGTGAGCCTTAATCTCCCTTTGATAAATTCCTAATGGCAGCCTCTTCATAAGTAATACATTTCTAAATCTTTTTAATGTTTCTGCCTTATCAGTGTCCAATAGCTTCCTCAGAACAGAAGCCAGGCTTGCTGTTGATCTTTCTATTTTCTTTTATTTCTTTCTTATAAGAACATGTCTAGCTCCTTGCAGTCCTCTAGCAATAAACACTTGTTAGTTAGCTGTCACAGATCTCAAAATGCTTTAATATTTCCCTTGCTACTGTTCTCAAGCAACATAAACAAAAGGGATTTTATGACTAGGATCGTGAATGGGTGAACTAATGGAATCGCGCTGCACTTAAAAGACCTTTTTGACCTCGCTTTGAAAAGCCTTTTAATCTTTCATGCAGACAGTTCGTGAGCTATGAGATAATAAGAAAGTAAGGAATCTGGAGGAATTGTTACCAAAAGTACTAAAGGCTGATTGCTTTGATTCTTTGCATAATATACTATAATCCAGTGCTAGCTAGGTTTTAAAACTTAGTTTTGATTTTGTTATGAACTTGTAAATGCATGAAAACCACTGTAGTGTGAAATATAAATGAACTTGTATATTGCAATGAACCTCTTGCAATATGTGAAACCACCTCAAGAGCGTGTATAATGAACTCAGCCCTTTGGAGGAAAGCCCTACCAGTGGCTGAATTTTCAGGAGTGATAATTCCATTGAAAAGTATTCCCTGTCACTCAGGCATCCTGCTTCCTAAGACCCATACAGCAGAATACAGCATTGATCCTCAAATCAGCAGACTCCCAAGGCAGTTAATTATGTAGAACTCCCTGTATCAGATGAAAATGGCAAAATAACTGCCTACAGTTGGGGAA
>NW_008824939.1:3354013-3361606 GCF_000699105.1 Pygoscelis adeliae | reverse complement strand
TTGTGGATCTTTGAGTTTGGCCTAACAGCAATACCGTTGATGAAGTAGGGAGCAGTTGAAGCTGGCTATTTCTTACAGACTGAGTTTTGGACTACATAAAAATTATATCACTTTTCACTTATTAAAAATATTTTTCATTTTCTCAGAGCTTATAATTTTTCAGGGTTTTTTGTGACAGTAATTTTGTGTCTGGATAATGTTTTCCCTTTCCTCATATCTGAATTTCAGGACTACAATATGCAATAGCTTTGCAAACTGTTGAACCTAAGCATACTGTCAGAGGTTCCCCATCCACTCTTTTCAAAATGGAAAAGCAGATGAATTGTTATTCTTTTGAGAGCACCCCAGAAATATCATCTCAAGCTTTAGATTCTGCTTGTGTCTGTGTTTATGCCAGATGGCTCTGGCTCAGTTGGCTGGGTCGGCATTGTACTGGAAATAGTTCTACTGTGCTTCATATAGCTTTATTTACTGTCTCATTAATTTTAACTTTTCCAGAAGTTTTCCCTATTCAGAAGCCATTAGGGTTAAGCTGTGTTAAGAATTTTAAATAGCCAGGCAGAGTCCTGTCACATTACAGGAGCAAAACAGCAATTTGAGACTGCCCAAAGTATGGTTATTCTCCTATATTTATTTGTGATCTTGAAGATGGCCTTTTTTGTTCAGTTACCTCAGCTTATATTGATCGCTTATTTAAAAATTATAACTGATGTGCTTGGCCAAAATTGTCACATATCAAAGAGTGATTTGTAGTATATTCTACATAAATATATGAATGCTAGAGGACTGTAGTTATGTGGGGGTTTTTTATTTATTACATCTGCAATTAGCAGCCTGTGTTGTGTATATTTATATGCTGGCTTTGACCTTTTATCCTATTGCATGTTCTGCAAGTGCAGACACTTATTTTGACAGAGTGGCACAACCATTTGTCACTGAGCAAAACCTGCAAAAGAACCTGGAATGATTTGTGGAACGTAGGTTGATTATATGTCCTTCAGAAGCCTTCTGAAGAAAGCAGAACGGCACCTCATTTATTGTTGTAAACAACAAAAAGCCTATTTTGCTAACTGCTGCTAACGTTGAAGAGGGCTTTTGCTCCAAGGCATGATTAGAAGTATACTCTATTTACTTGAGGTTACTGCTGGCAAAGGTTTTACCATCACCACTTAATTTTTTCCTGCAGTTATCTTGTTCATGTTTCTTCTTCTGACTTTTATAGGAGCATGGCCATAACATCTTGAGAAAACACTCTGGAAAATAAAGTTGAGTCTAGTATGTTTGGGCCTTGTAGAAACAGTGAATTCCCAACAGGATTTGAAATGGTCAATTAGTGCTGCTTGCAGGCAAACTAATCTACTATGAATTTCAGAAGTACAACATCCAAGGCATGACTTCAGAGTACTTAAAAGAAAAATGGCTTTGTCAATAGGAACTGTAGTATACTTAGAGATAAGGTGTAAAGTAGAATCCAAAGACATACTTTACAACGCTCTCCGCTTTTCCAAATAATTTAAGTATCAGTGGAGAGAACAATTCCTACCTCCCTAGCAACTTCTAATGTGAAACTCCTTTTCACGTGAGGGAAAGCATTACTGTATTAAATTGACTTTGTTCACTGACTTGCAATAGAAAAATTGTTGGGAGCATGGGGGAGGGAAAGTTGGTGAGAGTGAGATGGTTATTTTCCTCCCTAGTGTTTGCAGATGTTCATCTGCATTTAGAAACTTTAGGCTCATTTTTTGTATTTAGGCCAAATTAAAACTTTATACGTGAACTGTACTAGGAGGGTTAGTGAGTCTCAACCAAGTAAATAATCTTCCTTATGAAAAGAGCCTAAATTTAGTAGCTGGGTGAGATGTTCGTCAGTAAAGCCTAAAGCAGTTCCACTTAAAAGCAATTGTTTTTCTTTCTTGCCTGATGCAATCAGTAATTCTGAATAGGGCTGAACAGTAGCAGCAACTGCTTGTACGTGAGAACATTGTTTACTGGAGTGTATGTCTGGTATGAATTTCTCAGTGTCTTTCAGGAGACTTTGCATAGTTAGTGGTCCAAACTGTGTAGGTTTAGTAATAGTCCTAAATTTGTAGAAGTATATTTGTAAGACTGGTAAGTCAGTTATATTTAATGCAATGGATGGCTTAATTTAATTGCATTTAAAGTAGGATGAGTATTCCACTACTTGTAATTTTGAGGATGTCTTTACCATAGTTAAGATGGGATCCCCAAACTTTCTGGAGAAATAATTGGAAGGCGCTACAAGCTGGCTTTCAGGAAGGACTTTCAACTGCTTGGATGGCTTCTGCTGCCTGTGCTGCAGGCTCTATTTCTAAAGAAAGTTAACTAGAGATGCCATGGACACCTGCAGTTCATGGGTTACTGCTGTTTTTCCTAGCTGACTATATCAGGTCCCAAAAGATTCCAGTTACCAGTTGAGCCCAGATCTTCGAGGTGTTTAGGTGCAGAGATACATGCCCAGTCCTATTTACTTATTGAGGTCCTAGAACCTTTGGCTTGCACCGAAGTGAAAAGGATAATGATTGCCTCATCCCTAAAAAAAAGGAACCATATTTTAAGTAGTTTCCTGAAATGCAGACTTAGGTATCCAGATTCAGAGAGTTGCCTCTTAATTGTTGGCCTTGCAGTCTAAATAAGTAGAAGACCTAGCAGAACAAAAGCAAGGAGTTAGAAAAATGAAAAAGATACCAACAGGACTGTATGGTTTTGCTAGTTAATTACGTGCACATACCTGATTCTTAGTTGATGTTAATTACTTATGCTTTCAGATATTGCAGAAAGAGCAGGCCTTTCAGGGGTTTCATATTCACGGTGGCTTGACTGAATGGGATTAATGACGTTATTTTGGCAAAAACATTTTTATTGCCATTCTGTAAAGACCAAAAACTGTAAAACACAGAGTACCAAAAGTCACAGGTGAAACACTAGTTTTACTTGAAAAATGCTGAATGTGTATAATTGAAATTGAAAAGATCTCTCTGTAGGAAACTGCAGGTGTGACTTTTTTATGTAAACTTGTATTCTAATATTATGGACTCTCCGCAGGTCTGCTTTCTCATTTTCAAGCATAGCTTGAAAAAAATCTGGCATTACTCTCTTAAACCCTCCTAATCTTCTGTTTGATTAAACATGTCCCACTCTAGTTATGGCCCATCAGAGAAGCAAAAATAAAGCATATTTCATATGCTTGCTTCAGATGTTTCTCTAGCATTTTATATGTAAAAGTTTTTGGCTTGTGTTCATTTTAAAAGTAAAGACTATGAACAAATAAAACTGTGTCCCTGTAGCCTTTTAATAAGCACTGTTTTTGAAAAGCAGTTTTCTTGAAGAATGATATCTATCTAAAATATCACTCTGTTACAGTGTTTAATTAACAAAAAAAAGAGTAATTAGAATTAACTATTTACATATATTGCTAGTTATCTTTTGCTGGTTTTGCTTTGAAAATTTTAATTTCTTCCCTGGAAATGTTAGCATTTTTTACGATTTTGATACTACGTGTGAAGTCCTCAGTGCTGCTTTCCACCATATGATAGTTCATTAAAACGCTTGCTGATAATGGGTTGCTGTTTGCAAGTACAGGAATAGTAATTTTGCCAGTAACTTTGCCTACGGGCAGATGGAAGTTTTTGCATTCAGGCGAAATAGCCAAGCAGCATGCTGGCTTGCCTTAGTTGTTCTACAGCTGCTCAACGTTAAATGAAAGGCTGCCCCTCCTGAAGATGAGCCTGCATTTGAAGCATGTCTTTTTGTAACATTTTGTAATAGGTGAAGTTAGAAATCTTTGGATTTAGGACCCAAATCCTGTCTGGTTTTGTAGCACTGTATCTCCATTTCAGTGAAGCCAGCTAACACTAGCTGGAGAATTTGCGCTTTCTTTTTTGTTTTTTTTAAGACCTGTTTTACCGGGATTTGGATAAGCCAGAGCTGCTCTTGAGTGCATGATCCTATTTTATAGATTTTTAAGACAAAAAATTGAAGCTATTCTATCTTGGCTTCAGGAGCTGTGAGGCTGAATACTCCTTTTTGCCTGCATATGAGGTGCTAAGTATTAATTGTAATGAAAAGCATTATCTGTATTTGCATGTATTTTATCAGGTAGGAGGTATTGCAATAAAATTGACTTATTGATTGTGGAAGTGAATTTTGTGATTAAAAACTGTTTGTAATGACTAGAATAAAGATGATGATGAATAATGAAGCTTTAAAAATGGAAAGACTTTCTGTTGTAGTGCCTGTAGTTGAGTTCATTTAACTGTGAAAGTTAATTCTTTTGTTTCCAAAAAGTGTTCTCTACAAAATGTACCATGTGCTTGCTTTGAAGGCTTGTTTTTAGTTTCAAACACCCTTTCGTCCCTGGTCAAATTTGTTAGAGGTATATAAACAATCCTTGGTGTAATTTCGGTGGTATAAAGAAAATGAGACCACAAAAAATTTAATTTACATTTAACAGTAGTAGATTGGCCCAATTGTTTAGTTCTCTAATTCCCTTGCCAAATACTGTACTTACCCCTTTGAGGCCAATTTCTGTTACTACACAGTGAATCATATATGATCAGGCATGGTAGGAGTGAAAATTTTATGGTGATGTTAGAAGATGAAGGAAGTAGGAACCTGAGTTTGTAGCAGTAGGACATTCAACATGCAAATGTTTGCTGTATATCTTCCACCTTATGCAGTCTGTGGAAAGTATTATTTATGGAGAACATCTGGTTTCTTGCTTCTCTGCTTTATGGTACTTACCTACCCAGTGTACTAAGAAATGTCTGCTACTTAATACCTGTTTATTTCCTTCTTAAAATCTTGTCTGAACAGCTCTGCCAAGTGTGGAGTCTTTATCTCATGCTGATGTCCTGTTGATGACATCTTGTGCTCATAAGTCAGTCTTGAATAAAAGCTCTCAATGATTCCGTCTAAGTTAGCTCAGGGTCTATGGCTGTGCAAAGCTGGGGAGCAAGTTTAGTAAACGTACAAAGCTAAAAGCAGCCAATTTTTTGGTCAAGATTAATGGTAGCAATATTGTAAAAAATAGACCAATTAGAACTGTGACTTAGGTGTTTTGATAGAAAAAGGGTATATTCTTTTCCTGCCTTCTCCTCTGTTTTCAAGGAGTAAATTATTCCCTTCCTGCTACTTCTGTTACGGCATACAGCTTCCTTCCCTGGACACTCAGGCTCTGTAGATCTAGTTGAACCGTTTATTGCTGTTACATCATGAATCTCGGTCGTGCTTACTGAGAGAGTAGTTTGAAGATCAGCTCATTTTGTATCACTCTTATTTTTGCTCATTTTTCTTTTGGTAGTGAGCTGTAACAGATCACCAAAAGTCTGTGTGGGTACTAATGCCAACCCAAAAAAGGGACAGAAGCACACACACAAAGCCAGGAGAAACAGAAGTTAGAAGGGACAGTGAGCTCAGACTTCTCCTAGAAACCTGTGCTGATGATGGCCCTGGCTATAGTAGAAACATGATATAAATCTTGACAGCCATCAGCTTATCCTTGGCTGCATGATTCTCCCATTTTCCTTGCACTTGCATTTGTGTGATTGTTAATTGCTTGTGGAATAGACTAAGCTGAAAATTAGTAGTTACTTTTTTCTGTGATTTGGTTTTCAGGCAGATTTTTGCCCTGAATCAGTTCACATAGTCACAAATTACCAGTGACTGCAAAAGAAAGGAGGCAGGATTTATGGCAGCCCAACTGCCCTCTGACTTTCAAACAACAGCTAGAGTGATTAAATGATTTATTATTAAATAACAAAATGGTAATTTACAGACATGTATGTGTGTAGAATTAAGTAGAACATTCAACATGAGGCTGGATGTCATGTTGAATGCAATTTTCTGTAAATCATATCTTTTTCATACTTTTATTTTACAGTTGCTGCTAACTTACAGAAGATAGTAGATGATCCAAAGGCCTTGAAAACGTTGACTTTTAAGTTGGTAAGTAAAAACATGAACGGAAGAAACAAACTAATTATCACAGTATTCACACAGAGTCTGGATTTTCTCATTTACAGCTATTTTGCTGAATAAATGTGTTGACAGGTAAGATAATTGAAATTGCCATGTGTGAGAGAAAAAAACTAAACCCTATTTTGACAGGACATTAGGGATATGTACAGTTACACAGCTCCATAAGTGTGCAGGGAGAAGGAGGTTCATTCACTGAGTTCTGAGGAAGTTTGAGGTTTAGGTGAGAAACTGCAGGGAGAAAACCCCTGGAAAGAATTGCAGAAACAAGTAAAGCAGAGAAACCTGCAGTTGTTGGGTAACTCCCCTCCACCCCGACTCCCTCAGCTCTGCCCTGACTGAAGTGTCCTCTGCTAATGGACATTTTGTTCCAACCCATTTTTGCCAACACCTGCCACCATTTTTCTTGCATGCAGGTCGCCCTCTCCACTGCTTACTTCTCCTTAGTTCTTCTCAACCTTTTTTAAGTTGACCATCTACACTTGCAAGTTGATCTTGCTCCCACTGTATTTCATTACTGTGTCTCCCTCCCCACCTCTTTCTGTCTTCTGTATACGCAGAAGACCCTGGTTTGGGCCTGGCACTGTTTTCTGTGCTGCATTTTGTGCCCTGGACCATGGGTCCTAATTTTGGTCGATTTTGATGCTATCATGATAGATCTAATTAATATTAATAACTTTACATTGAAAAAACTTAATTCAGAATTGATGTGCTGTATTTGTTTTTATTTCTTGCTAAAATTAAGTTGAAAAATTTACATACCCAAAACTACTGAATGATTAGCTATGTAAATACCAAACTCTTACCAATTGTCTTTCAGCACCCCTTGCTGAGAGTGACTCAGCTGCGTATGAAAGACTAGACTGAATGTCTGTTAGATAAGTAGGTCTCCAGAATCACAGCTTTAGAGAGCCATTTTTAGAGAGTAGCTAATGATAATGTATTAATTCAGGATTGTTCTTCCATGTCACTTTTTAAAAATAGATTTGAGTAGTTTTAACTGACCAAATCATTTGGACTAATTTTTCCTCTACAGTCCAGTAAAATCACCAGAACTTACATGTTCATTTTGAGAAGGACTTGGGGTGGGGGAATAAGGACATGTAACTCAAATTGTTTTGCTTCTGTGGCCCTTACTATCTAAATATAGCTTAAAGGCTGATGCTTCTCTTTTTGCAGCTGATCTGTGTTCTTGCTGTCTAAACAGCTGACTTAGCTTTATTGTGTAGTCAATGGCATCTCACCAAGAGCATTTAGATACATAGATATTTCAGAGGTTCTGTAGAAGTCTGGGTTTCTAGTTCACACACTTAAAATAGAGGCTTGAGATTCCAAAATGTAATATCCCATAGTAGCCAGTTAATGTTTATATACGTTGAAAACAAACACACTTGTACATTTAGGTTGGGGTATTTCTGTGATTCACAGAATCATAGAATCATTAAGGTTGGAAAAGACTTCTAAGATCGAGTCCAACCGTCAACCCAACACCACCATGCCCACTAAACCATGTCCCTAAGTGCCTCATCTACACGTCTTTTAAATACTTCCAGGGATGGTGACTCAACCACTTCCCTGGGCAGCCTGTTCCAATGTTTA
>NW_008824939.1:3314179-3352742 GCF_000699105.1 Pygoscelis adeliae | reverse complement strand
TCCCATCTGGCCCCATAGACTTGTGAGCATCCAGGTGGCATAGCAGGTCATTAACTGCTTTCTCTTGGATTATGGGGGGTTTATCTTGCTCGCTGTCCCTGTCTTCCAGCTCAGGGGGCTGAGTACCCTGAGGATAACTGGTCTGACTGTTAAAGACTGAGGCGAAGAAAGCATTAAGTACCTCAGCCTTTTCCTCATCCTTGGTGACAATGTTCCCCCCCTCATCCAATAAAGGATGGAGATTCTCCTTGGCTCTCTTTTTGTCATTATTTGTAAAAACATGTTTTGTTGTCTCTAACGACAGCGGCCAGATTGCATTCTAGCTGGGCTTTTACCTTTCTCATTTCCTCTCTGCATGACCTAACGAGATCAAATTCAGTTGGATTTATTGCTGGGGTGCAGTCAAGGTCACATGGCATTTCAGATTCCAGTGTGTGAATGCTGTTATAATCCTGCTCCTTACCATAATCAGAGTTAATAGACAATCCAAAATCAATGTCTTTGTCTCTTCTCAAGGTAAGTTCCATTGGCTAGGTAACAATTCCTGGGGTTAATTGTTAGCCGAAGTTTCTTCCTGATATTTTTAACCTAGGTTTCCTGCATTAGTTCCCTACTTCTCGGGAAAAGAACATAACCACAAGAAGTATCCTAATTTTTTTTTAATCTTTGGATTAATTTAATATATATTCCATTTCTGCCTGTTTCTATATTGTGTAGTGGAGTTGCTAAATTAATTGTTGCCTAGGAGAACTCTGTCATTTGTCTACTACTACTACTACTGAGTCTTTGTTACCTCTTAGCAAGGTCTCACTGAATTTGAGAGCACTTGTATACAACTTGATTAAAACACATTTTGTTGGTAAATACTTCATGGGGATTCAAAGTCTAAATGTAGCTAATCCTATATCTATTCAGAGAATTCAACTGAAAAGTGCTCTTTAGGATTAGTTACTACTATTTGTGGACAAGGAATCTGGTTAGTATCTCACTGCTTACAGATTGCTTTTGCTGGTATATAATATTTCTATTCAAACAGCAAGCATTTTCATCTTTGGGGAAAAAAGAACAACAATTTATGTCTTAACCGTTTTTATCTTTAATTATTGCCAAAATGGTAAAGAAATTTATTAAAGCAAGGTGTCTGGATGAATCTGTCTTTAAGATTGGATCTCCCTCTTGCATATTTTTTTAACAGTGCATCTTTGATCTTACAATGATGTCATTCTACAGAACGTATATAGTATTAATCCTCCCTTAGTTGTGGTTAACACTGAATGATGACTTCCCTGCAGGATCCAGCTGTCCACACTTTGGGAAGGAGGCTGCTTTAATATACAAGTAATCTTGGCAACACTCAAGGCAACACAAAATTATTGTGCAGCATAATTTGCATTTTATGTAAGGATTTTTCATATGAAAAACCATTAATGAGAGACTGCATTCAGTCACTAAACAGTGAATTGCAAATACTAAGAGCTTTTCTTGTATGTTGCAGTTTGTGTATAGTAGTTGTACTTATGCTAAGCACAAAATATAGGCTGGTAGGTTCCAGGTGCATTAAATATTAGACAATATTTATTGATAAGGCATTTAAAAAAAAATCTATATGCATCTAGATGTTACTTAATATGGCTTTGAGGAGATTGATAGCTAGCTAGAGCGTAGAATGATGTTAATATTAGCTCTTTTTATCATGATATTTTAGGTGCAAAATTCAAACTCCATTTATTTAGTAAATTCCCAATACAAAAAACATTGAGGTATCTTAACAGTAACCAATGGTGATGATCTCAGACCTGCTTCAGTGGAGTAAGACCTGTGAAATACTCTCTAAAGAGAGAACTTCTGTTCTCTGTGTCTGATCAAAGTAAATTTGAAGGAGTAGCCTGATGTAATGCTTCCACAAGTATTGAGTGAGTTTCTTTTTGGTTATGAAAACTCAGTGGATAATGTCACTTGGTGCACCTTGTGTGCACAATCTGAGAGCTCTTGTCCTTATATTGCATATACACAAACGAGTTCTACTGAAGGGTTCAACTGCTACTAATGCATAAAAGGATCAAGAGCATTTTCATAGGGTGAACCAATTGTTCTGATGGTTTTTTGGGGGATATGCCAAAGAGTCTGAAGGCATCTGTCATAAGTAGTTTACCATTACACACTGTTCATCCAATTGTGTTATTATCTTGATTTATCTACCAGGTGAAGAATGCATAAAAAACTTTTAATTAAAATGTAGTCACTTCTGTCCTACAAAAGCAAATTTTGTATTTAAAAATAAAAATATAAAAATATTTTGCCTACAGCATGTGTAGCTTATTTTAAAGCAGACCTAAAGTAACAGTTCAGTCCTGAGCAAGGTGGTTTTATATTCTTACCATTATTTGTGAAAACTGATTACTTGTGCCAGTTTGTACTGTGACAGACTTTACTGCAGAATCTCAACTACAATTTTAAGTACTGGGTTGTACTGTCAGAAAGGAGCTGTCCTTTTGCATATATTAGTATTTACTCTTCGTAGACTGCTGCAATCTCTTGTTTAAAAATTCAGTGGATTGGTATTCTGAACAGACTCGATAGCTAGACCCGTGAGACGTTTGGTGTCTACAGCACAATGGCAAAAGGTGGATTCTGTACATGTAGGTTATTTGCTCTTCATGAGTGAAAACGGCATGCTCACATGAAAAAGCAAATTTGGCTCCAGTCTGGAAAGTTTGGGTTAAAAAATTTGGGTCTTTAAGTGTTCATTTCCCAGTATTTTTTCATAATTTTTAATATTGATTAAAAGAGTTTGCTAAAATTAAGGATGCACTTGGCTGACACTGACAGAGGATACACCAAGCAGTCTGAAAGCTTTCCTTCAAGTAAGCTGTTTGCTGACTAGGCAATATGGGGGAAATCTATAGCCTGGCTGTCAAATCCTCCTTTGTAGTGTGATATACTAAACATTTCTGTTTGTACTTGCAGGCCTCTGGCTGTGATGGCACTGAGATTCCTGATGAAGTGAAACTGATTGGGTTTGCTCAGTTAAGTGTCAGCTGATGTCTGTCCCTTGACCCCAAGCCGAATTGTGAGATTGCGAAGAGGCCAGCTTAGATGCAAAGGAAAATTAATGCACCACACACTGAGTTCTGCTTCATTCTCTAGCAATTCACAAAGTCAGAACAAGCAAAGCCCACAGCTACACCGCTGCTGCTAACATTCAAAATGCTACTAAATGTCTCTTAGCAGTTGATTTGGATTCCCCCTAAGTGAAAAGCCTGTGGAAATGCACTCAGGTGGCTCTATTTATTGGTTACAAAAGGAATTTTCTATCAAGCTTACTTCTTTCATAAACTTTGAGTGATACTATTTTACCTGTACTTGTGGTTGATAATACTGCCTCTGTTCTGTTATATTTAGAAATTAACATAAATATAAAAGTTAAGAATTATTAGCCAAACTTGAATTCTAGTTTTAAAACTGTGAATTTTATTTTTCATATATTTATGCATTACACATCCTAGTAACAAGAAAATGATTTGACTTGATTATGTGCTATTTGCAGTTAATCTCCCATTATTTAAAAAAGTTTCAGGTATATCTTTGAAGTATTTGGTAACTTCTAGGTTTGTTTTTTTTTTTTAATTAATTAATTAGGCTTTAGCAAGCTTGTGTTGGTTGTGTGTCTAAAAACCAGTCCACAAACTGATTGTCAAGGGAGTGGGAGGTGCCTTGCAGACATTAATGTTTTAAGAATGTGCCTGAGGCTGCTTAAATAAATAATCTCCATTTTCTAGAAGTGCCATACATATGGTACAATATATATAAATATATATAGTTATCTGAGCAAGGAGGGGATATACAGTAGCAAAGGTGTTAGAGTATTTTGACTATGCTTTATTGGGGAGTCTATGAGCTAGAACTGCTTTGAACTGTTGTCGTTAAGGTAGACTGCTTACTGTGTCCATCTCTGATCCGACTTATCCTTAATGATAGAAACCGGGTTTCATACAGGTGATAAAAACTTGAAGAATGGAACTGAAGCTTTACTTGAAGTTCTGCAAAATACCAAGGTGGAGTGAAAATAAAAGGGCTTTGTGCAATGATCAAGTAAAACTCTGTTACAAAGAAAACACTTCTGACCCAAGTAGTCTTATGCTTAACCTGTGACATAGATGTTATGGAGCTAGTGAACCTTAAAGACTTTCAAATTTGCAGATGTGTTTCTCAGAGGTTACAATTTAAACTACTCCCTAGCTAATCCTAGATAATCGGCAGCTCTTTAATGTACTGAAAACAGCAAATATATATTATTAAGAGAAGTTATTTATAATGCCTTGTCATAATTGTTGAGGTGTTCTATAGCCATTTGCATACGACTCAATGTAATCCCATCCCATCCTACTGTTTACATGATGATTACTCCAAGATGACTGCAAAGGTTAAAAAAACAAAATAAAAATAAAAGTGTATTGCACAAACAGATTTGTATTTTGAATTTCCATGCTCTGCATGCATTTCAATGGCTGTGTGGCAGGGTGATGTTATAAATGTCTGCTGCCCTTATTTAGTTTACGGGCAGCATCTGCACGAGGGATCTGGTTCCTTGTGTTGGGGAGGAGAAGGGGAGAAAACACTTCTTTATTGCTTGTGGGAGAGAGTTGCTCTTGACCTCTTTCTTTCCAGTGCTTTGCATAAGCCATTTTTAAGACTCCTAAGGTGTTTGTACTTCAAGAAATCATTCAGTTATTTGGGGCAGGACCTGTATGCCTGCGGGATGCTGGTTTGTGTGGGGAAGAGAGCGAGAGGGGCCCAAGGCAGGGCTGGGGCTGACACCTGCTGCCCCCAGGCCAGGTGTGGGGCTGGTGGCCACAGCTGAGGCTCGTTGGGGCAGTTCAGGCCCTCCTGGGGTGCCCTCGGGCCCATTAGTGTGGGGAGTCTGTCTTGGGGGAGGGTTTTGGCAGTGTGGCAGGGGCTGTGGGGTGGAAGGGCCCTGTGCTCCCATGGGGCCTGGCCTGCAGCCGGCTGAAGGCAGTGAACAAAAATGGTAAGTGTGCCTTTCCTCAGTGACAAAAATGGTGTGTCTTTCCTTAGCTTTGGGGTGTCTTTGCAGGTGTGGGTGTAGTGTTACTGATAATCTGTTTGGTATCTCTTCCACATCACCGGTATCTTATGTCAGTGCCCTGTAATCGGCCATTTACCTCTTAACCTTACTCGGTTAATGCTTTGCTGTGGTCAGCTTGTGCGTGCTTTGTGCCTGGCTCCCCAGGGCTGGCCGGAGGAGGAGCCGGGCAGGGGACTTGTGGCAGCCACCAGCAGCAGCACGGCAAAGGCTGTGCCTCTAGGCACCTGCCGACCTGCAGCTGGGTAGCTTCCTCCTCCTCCTTGGCTGTGCTAGGTGAGAACAGAGGGCACTGCATGGTGCCTGATCTGGGGGCAGGCTGCTGTTTGGCAGCTAACTATTCATTAGCAACCTTTGTGCTGGAGTAAGAGTAAATTAAAAGGTACCTTAAATGTGCATCTACCAGTAAAACAGCTGATAACCTGCAACGTTGCGATGGGGTGGCTACTGAGCAGGACCCGAAGGAGTTAAGTTCAGAGCATTGCTGTTAAGATTATTTTTGTTATGTACATTAATGTATGCTTCTTGAAACATTGCACCAGTATTGACTAATCCACCTGCAAAGTAGTTAGCTGGTTAGCTTTCCTTTTCAGGCAAAGAAATGAATGTTCAGGGAAGCTTGTTTTTCACAGATCTATAAAAGAAGTGGGAATATATAATTGGATGAAAATCATGTTCCACTCGCTGTACGCCTCCCCGAAGGCTGGGGAAAAGGTGTTGGGGTATGAATAGCAACTGTCAAAAGTGCTCATCTGCTATGCCAGTTGGGGCTGTAGGAGGTATCTAAATAAAGAAGAATGTAATACTTTAATTGAAGCAGTCAGCAGTTTTGTACCAAGATAAAGCTGTAACAGTTGTTGCTCACTTGCAGTCTGATGCAGAAACATGCCAGTGCTTCACTGAGCTTCCTTGGTTTAGTGAGACAGCAAATTCATGCAGCAGTGTTACTTATCAGAGCTGTGTTGGTTTCTTAAATGTTTTTTTGCTGCTGCTCAGGTATTGTGAATAAATACAATGTGAGCAAAATGAGTTCAGAAGGACAATGACCTGAAAGAAAAGGTAGGTAGAGCTTTAGTGTCTGTTAAAATGTTCATAAGTAGCTTATTCTCGCAGCTATATAGAGGTGAAAAAAGGTGAAAATATACAGTAGGTTGCAGTAGAAAGTAGTGTGCAAGTGATGATAGAGTAGAAATAGACACCAAATGTAATAGGAAATTGCTCCCTGAATACTATATTCGCATCCTCTGTTGAATAACAAGGGAAAAGAGATAACCAGCAACTATTCATTTATTCATGTTTACATGAAAAGCATTTAGGAGATGGGTACAGTTCTCACATGTATGACATGACTCGCCCCAAAGCAGTTGTGGTGCTCCTGTTTGAAAGGTGTTGCTGGCTGGAGCACCTGGCTGTGTTTGAAGGAAGAGGTCTCGAATTAATGAGGTGAAGCTGGAACAGGTGAGCTACCTTATAGCTGTCTCTGAGGCCAGGAAAATAGGGCTTAATTAGATGGTTCTAAAAATATAATCATCTGTAGTGGTGATTATATGCCAGTGCTTGCAGCTGGGCACTTGAGGCTTTGTGGGCTGATGAATGTCAATGTCCATGGAGCCAGCCCTGCCAGCGTGCTCTGCTTTAGTGTGCTCAAAGTAGCTCTGTGCTGTGGACTGAGATGGAAGTCAGTCGATGAAACGCACTTCTGTAACTTACTATTTTCAAAGTGTTAAAAAGGATGACTTTAAACATAGAATTTAACTCAGCACAAAACCAGGTCTGGAGAATAATTGGTTTGTGCATGTGGGAGACTTTTCCAGCCTTTTATCTCCTGGAACTCCAGTGTGGGCTTTGGGCCAGGAAAGCTGCCTCCTGCTCTGGCAACGTACGCTTTTCGTACCAAGAGAACAGGAGCACATGTCTCCTTCCTCTGACAAGTGCTGACCTCAGATATTCCCACCGACACGTACCGAGAGTTGCATTCAAACTGCAATGCAGCTAGCTAGTTGTGATAAGTATTTTTGCTTTCTCAAAATACTATCCTAGGTGCTACCACAATTTCCTCTATAGACCTCCTTGCCCCAGAGCACACTGCTGCTTTGTGGGTGGAAGGGGGAGCAGGGAAATAAGCCAGGAAACAACATTGAATTTTCTATCCCCCACGTTCTCTCCTGAGATAAAGATGAATGTGTGCCTTTTCAGCCACCTTGGTCTAATTTAAAATCTCCAAGCTGGGGGGCTTCCAGAGCAGTCCTATAAAATTTGTTTGTGGGGCATCCCTTCAGAATGTTTTTAAACACTGTTATTTCTCTGAGACAGAATGCTGTGTGCAGCTTGTAAATGGTGTGCCTCCCCCTCATGCTTTTCTTAGTCAGAGATTTGTTTTCCTTTTCACCACCTACCTCTGCATAATGGTGTTGGATGGTGAGATTGCCCTGTGCCTGAAATCAATTAGCTCTGATGATCAATCTGACACAGACCTAAAACACTGCTAATTGAGTGTATTGAAAATGCTGATTTTTGTTTAGCAGGGAGCAGAAGATGACCCCCAGTTTTTTTTCAAAGCAGAAAAAAAAATACGAGACCTTGTTGATAACGAATAACAATTGGTATTTTTTTTTCCTGTGGCTCAATTGCAATATAACTTTATTCAGCGAATTGCTGTGGGTTTTTCCATTGCATCAAGTGGGCAGCCTTTCCACCCTCTTGCAATGTACTTGTGCGTGTGCATGCGCTAAGAATGCTAATTACTTTAAAATGAGAAGTTGGAAAAGCAGCAGGAGCCTACATCTTAGAGTTCCCTGTGCATGTGCTCTGCTAATGAGCTGATGGAGCAGCTGGATTTACTCAAACCACAAAAACTCCCAATGAAGTATGTTTTACTTCTGTTTTATTACTCAATGGTCCAACTGATGAAATATCCAGGCATATTAGTTGAGCATTGTGACATTTTAGTTACTCATTTGCCCTCAATGACTAAGAGTAACATTACAGCGCACATAAAAATGTGGTTTTATAGCTGCTTTATGATTGTTAGATTGATGCTCATCAAGCTGCTTGCACGGTCGTCATAATCTGAGATGTTGAACCAAACTCAGTAGTTGTGAAGTTGTCTGCTTATAATAATGTTCAGAATGTGGGCAATGGTGGATCAATGAGCAATTACAGGGACTTAGAATAGTGTATGGTAAGAAGGAGAAATATTTAATTTTCACTGCATAAACCAATAGGGAGGCAATCTTGTCCTTTTCAGGACATGAATATTTTGCCATCTAATTTTCAAACGTGAATTTGAAAGGCTGTGCTTGTTTATTGTCTCAGTAGGGTGCAGAAAATCACTTATGTAAGTGGATGCGTTTATGTAGAGGTGCAGCTATGAGAAATAGAATTGGAGTAGATGGAAAATACATGCCTCCCCTTTTTTATTTTTTCCTCATAGGTAAAATTTTAAGAATTAATGAAAACCAGCTCTCTTTCAAATGTGGAATTTTTTTTCCCTTCTGGAAAGAAACTAAATGGTTCTTTGGTTCTTTTTCATCCATGTAATAATTCAAGTTAATTAAGGAAAGGTGCTGCTCATGCATAGGAGTGCTGGGGTTCTTCAGGTTTACTTTGAGCAAAAGGCTTTTCTAATTCTGTCATGTTTACTCTGCATCTTTAGACCCTATAGGTCTAACTTTGTTTCCTTTGAGGACAATCGAGGTATGACATCTCAAAATGTAAAGGAATTTAAGGTTATTTTGGTAACACAACTGTCTCTCCACATAAAGGTAGTGTGTGTGGCTCTCATCACCAGGCAATTCTAAATGAACCAGAAGAACCAGAGTGTGTCCAGTGGTTTTGAGGAAGTAGGCTCTGTGCTACTCATGTCATATAAAAACATGTAAACAGGCAAAAAGAGTCTATCTCCCAGAGGCAAAACTTCAGTGTTCTGGAAGATGGACTGTGTAGTGCTAAATTGGAAAGCCTCTTTAAGGGAGAGGCCTGTGTTTCTGCCTGCATCTCTGTTTTTGGAAGCTTGGAATTGGTTTTATGAAGCATTTTGGTATTGGGGGAGGGGGGGTGGGAAATGAGAAAGGCAGGAGGAGGGGGGAACAAACTAAAACAGTGAGGCTGATGTACTTTGATGTTAGAGCCTGTACCTGTGCTGTTTCGTAGTGTAAAGGGCAAGCAAAGTTTTTAAAGACTGTTACCAGGAAAGCTCCTTATGTCTCTAACAGTATTTTTCCCAATACATCAAAGAAGGCTGAGGAACCAGAGTATGCCATTATTATGTTAACCTTAACCTGTTGGTATTTGTATTATTACAGTTGCTGAAAGTCTGGTTGTTTTGTTCTGGCAAATGAGCATCTTTTGCTAATGCCCTGCATTGTGCTAGTACTCTATTATTGACCAAGAAAGAACAAAATGCTGAATTAAAGAACGAAGTATAAAATCAAACGGTCAGCGAACATGAGCCTGTTCAGAACCAAGGAGGTGTGAGTGACAGCGTACCTCTTCTCCCAAGCTTCCCCATGGTTTAATCAGTCCTGCTGGGCAGTGCTCCCTTCCTACCCTGTCTGGTGGGACAAGGTTCCTGTGTGATAGCGCAGCAGGGCGTCGGAGCCTCAGTGAGGCTGCTCATTCCTCTTGCAGTGAACAGTAAGCTATGCCTTTGGCCCTGAATGTGCCCAAGCAAGAAGTTAGCAGTGCTCTATTCTGATGCAAAAAGTACCTTCTGAAAGGTAAGCTTTCTATGACTCTTTTTGCAATAGAGATAGAGGACTTTGTACTTGGACCAAGAAATATATTTGATGGTTTTCTAAGTTGCTTTGGTTGCAGAGTTTTTAGCATAAGCTGAAAGCTGTATCTTTCTGACAGTGCAAGATGTGAAATTAAATAAAACTTCTAACCATTTTTTTCAGCTCTGTGGAAAGGCTTTTGTGAAGTAAGTGTTCACATTGATAAAAAGTGCAAATAGATATTTGATTAGGGTTGTTTAAACCTGGAACTATTCCCAGCATCTCGGAGAATCAGCTGAGAATCCTTTTGAATTCAAGATTATTTTTTTTTCTTTCTTTCTTGTTAGGGCACCTCTGATTAAAACAAACTTTAACTTCACTGGAGCATTTACTCTATATTATGAGAAATAGGAAGAGGGTGGAGAAAAACACCTTAAATTAGAACAGAGAATCCAGAGGGAAGGACCATTATTGACATCTCGGCCCCATGAATTAATAATACTTCACAATAGCTTCAGTGGGACTAAAATTTCATTCCCTATCTGTGTTGATTATGAGCTCCTCAGTTTACTCCTGGGGCTATAAAATGGAAAAGGATCCAATCGTGATTAAAGAGTAGGTGTGATTTGAATGGAAGGTGATTACTAAAATCTCCCTGAAGTCTTCCACCCTGCTTGTGCTGCAAGCTTTTCCTATTTATAATAGCATAGCAGAGCCATCCAAGCAGAAAATGACACCAGAGAGAAAGAGTTTTCTGATTGTTTCTGATTAGGTTCAGTGCTAACCTTGTAAATCTGTCTGTCAGATGGGGCACAGTCGAGTCATCCGTAAACCTGATGCTTCACAGAAGGTTGAAAGGGTGAGGAAACTCCTGCACTTGTGTGTTGCTTGATGCTTTTTTTTTTTCTCCAGAAGGATTTTCACAAAGATAAATCTAGACTCTTGGATGAGAGCTATTGAGCTACAATTTAGCGTAATATAAATTACTATACTTATTTAAAACTATTGTGTGTTCACAGATTTGTGTGTATTGTATAACAGTGCTTCCTTGGTGGATTTAAAAGGCCAACAAAGGTCTGAATCTCTGAGGTCTGTCCTGTCCGAAGGTAGCATAGCTTGTATCGATCTGTGGAAATCAAAGCAGGGCTGTTTAAGCAAATGAGCGAGTGTTACTCTTCCCCTTTTTTATCATTATCTTCATATTCCATTGCCAGCATAGTTGAGCAGGGTCTTTTACATAGGCAAAGATTTTAATTTTTAATAAAGTAATAGCAGATAATGTTTTATAGTAAGGCTATATGTATTTCAATCCAAAGATGATTGGGGCTGTTACGTTTGCATATGCCTTATAAATTGTTTTAGGCAACATAAGAGTTTATGCTAAGGGTAACAGTACTGAAGTAAATTTAATATTCTTCTCCTCTTCTAGTATGAGCCAAAGGCCTAAAAATACCTTTTGGAAGAGTACTCCAGTGACCTTGTGGCAAATCAAATTGATGTCAGTTTAAATTGAAGACAGCTGTTGGATGCAAAAAATTACAACAAAGTGAATTAAACATTCTGTTTCAGTCCAGGAAAGTAAACAGATTTGTTTTCCAATTTATGGTGTGTTAGATGTATGCTTTCAGTGTTACAGAAAAGCGACGGTGTTTTACTTGCTGTGAAATTGGCATCCTGAAAATGTTTGGTACTGTTTTGGTTTAATGAGGGGTATACTTTGAAATACTGGAACATGCAGATAATATATTCTCAAATTCAGCTGAGGCAAAAAGTGTTCTTCAGCCTAAGATAAAATTTTGACTGGTTAATAATTGCAGGAGGCCTGTTTTGTTGCATATGCCAGGTATCTGTGGGGCTGCCGCTTATCAAATATACCTTTTTATGTATGTATTTATGCTAATTACTGCCAAGGCAATGCATAGAAAAAATTATTTATACAGTAATATTTTGTAACTCCATATGTCCCCATATGTTTATCTTTCATAGTTTTTTCTTTCTACGCTGAACTGTCATTATTCATGTTCACCTGGAAGTAAACTTATATTAACCAGATATTATGTTAACTTATATTAACTTGTATTTACCAGAAAAATCTCATCTAAAACAGAGGCTCCAAATGCTATTAGAAGTCAGTGTTGTTTTGCAGAAGCTTTATAGAGCTTCTGCAAAGCTCTATAAAGCTTTGGATAGTGCTGTGATTCTAGTGAATGTGAAGCAGCTGTAACCCAGCCAGCTGGCTGGGATACGGACAAAGGTGCACAGAGATCCTCCCGGACTGGGGAGCTGGGTGCTGCTGAGGGCTGGGGATGGCCCCATGCTTCTCCCGCGCTTGGCTTGTGCTGCTGGAGCTGGAATTATGCTGGTCCCTGTGCCGGCTCTGGCACATCCCCCTTAGATGCCACTGGAAGAATGAAGCAACTTTCACAAAAATAGTCCATGAAAACAAATTTTTTTCCAAAGTTTTTTTTTTTTCTTCTTAAGCCATACTGGAAGTTGGGAAGTGATGTTTCTCCTGCCCCGCTGTGTTTGGGATGCAGTGTACTTTGCAGATTCCCCTTCCAAGGCAGCGCACAGGCCACGGCCCTGGGACAGCGTGGTTGTTAGTGCAGATGCCTGGAAATCGTCACAGAGAGTGGTGCATAAAAGCCACAGACTAAGGGAGCAGACAGTGACATGAGAGACAGTTCTCCTGCTGTGACACATTGTCCTTGTAGCTGGAAATGTTTTTTCTTATGGAGACTAGGTCGGTTACGATACTAATGTACTACAGTCTCTGGCTTTAAAAGAGCAAAGCTGCAGCTCAGAGAATTTGTTTTTCTCGTGCTCTTCCTCTTGCGGCTTCTTTCATGCTTTGTCTCTACTGTGGCAATCCTTTCTTGATGCGATCTTCCACATGGCCACCCTGTCCTCTCTTGCATCTCTCCTCCCAGAGCCCTTCTCCAGAGCTGCTCCAGCTAGGTCTACTCTGGTTTCTGGAGGCAGTTGAGCTCTTGTGCTTCAAGGTAGCCCAGAAGCCTTTCAGCAGGGCTGATGTGCTTGCCTCAGCGCTGTGCTGTGTGGCATTTGGTTGCTGCAGAGCACAGAAGGAGCAAGCCTGTGTGTACATGGAGTGCAAGCAGGATGAGCATGTATGGATCTCCAGAACATTGCCTGTACGTAGTCTCGGTGCTCAGTCTGTGTTCATTATTATACCTATCATACAGTCAAAGACAAGAGGAGAAAATTCTGTGGAGCAGGACAGTGAGTGCAGCATTGCCAGTAGATACAGTGTATTTTGTTATATCGTAGTGCATATGTAGATTGTAAGCGGCTGAAAGTACTTCAGCTCTGGTTCTTTTGCCCTGCACCAGCACATCTCTCTTGTAAATTCAGTTATTTTCTCTTGGTGGTTTTTTTTTGTGCTTGCTTTGTCCTCATCCTGAACTTTTCATAGTCATGTAGCTCAGTACAGAGTTCCTGATAAAGTATTTAATCCCTCCTGGAGGTGTATGCACACTTTTGTGCAGCTCTTCTTTGTTTGTATGCTGCCCTTGCTTCCTAAGTACATGGTAGCAATCTCTTAAACAAAACTCCACTCTTCACAAACTCCACCAATTTAATTCTACTAGTGGCATTTGATTTTTTCCAAAAATTGCATTCAGGTCTCCAAAGTATTTCTTTTTCATTCCAAATGTATACACACACACGTATGTATTTATATAAAACAGTTGTGAACTTTGCAGTTCACAAAATCATTTATTTTCCTTCTGTTCTGAAACTTTTTCTTACATGAGGATTTATCTCTTTGGGTGGGTCCCAGCATCACAGCACTTAACTCGGTGTGAGAGAAATGGGAGCTCTCAGGCCCCTCGTTCTGTCTCCCTCCTCCTCCCTCCCCTTTGCCCTTTCCATGGACAACTCTCTGTCTAATGAGGAGATCTCTGGGACCCACAGATGTAGCGTTGTGGTTCACGTGGAGGTGCGTGCTGTCTGTGCGGACTCTCTTCAGAAGCTAACTGCTGTTTCTTGGGAACTGGCCCTTCCAGGAAACCATTTCTGCTCAGACCTTGCTCGTAGCTTTCCGTGATGTAGTTCTTGAGAGTCAGCACTGGAGACTGAGATGCAGCCACACTAACTGTTGAGCAATTTCTAAATATTCTGTAATACGAACTCCCCCAGGTTTGATTTACTCCGGTAGTCATTTGTGGTTTTTAAAAGCTACCACTATAATTGCAAACAAAACCAAACCAGAGCTTTCATGTCTGTGTAATTATGTGTAACGTAGGGAAAAAATCCAAACCTGCTTTGTAGCTGGTACTTCAGATGTATACCTAACTGGTCCTTTCTTACAATATTGAGCTCTGCGTATGTACATACCTTGTTTTTCTTTGATTGTCACCCGTGAACTTGTGTTTTTCTGACTAGTCCTGGGTTCTGTTTGTATGTCAACACAAATTAAGCTAATGGAGCATTACTAATGCTTGACAAATCTGTGCACTTAAACAATTTGCTACTATTTTTAAAGGCGTTTGAAAAAAACCCAAATCAAAACCGCTTCGCCTGCTTACATACTTAGATCTCAATGAGAACCCTTAAAAAGCTTCTGTTGGAGACAAATACACGTGTGTGTTAACACTAGCTAATACAAATACATAACAGACAGTGGAAATTAAGACTTCTACTGCTTATCTAACAAAGATCATAATCCTTGTCTTAGTCATAAAAGAAATCTCTTATCTGTGAAAATAATTTTTACAATTAAAGGCAAAATTATTGCTTTCTGGAGAGGATTGCAAAGATTATCTCTTCCTGTAGAACTGAACTATATTACTGTCTGAATTTATGGTAAGTTAATACAAAGAAATATTATTTGTATATAATGTCCACTTGCAGATATTGGCAAATTTAGGAACAAGGATATAAATGCACTTACTTTGCAAGATACAAAATGGTACCTATATAAATTCCATTTTAACAGTCAGGCAGGTGAAGCTAAGTAGGTTCTTGGTGTATACCATTTAAGTTTATATTACCAAGTTCTGTTTTAGATACTCTTTCCAACTAGCATGGAAGAAATTTTTCCAGGAAAAAAAAAAATTGATGTAAGTTTTAGTAATTTTACCTATTGGTGACACATTATGTTGAGGAAATGGGAACACGTGGTTTATAGTTCAATTAAGTCTATGTTGTAATTTAAATTTGATACATCAAATACGTATTTTTGGCTTAAATGCACTGTTAGAATGGAATTTATTGGAAGGCATGTTACAATGAGTTGTGGGAAGAAGACAGTGCATACTACTACTCTTGAAAATGCTGCTTTTCATCATTGTATGGGTAGAGGTACGATTAAAATATGTACTTTAAGAACTGTTAAGATAAATCTGTTGCCAATTGCCTGATGTGTTCCAGGCAGCTCCAAATCCCACAAATGATGGTGCCTCACCCATTGTGAATTACTGCTTAAAGCAAATACGTGGCTTGGCATTACAGCAAACGGAGAATAAAGTTGCAGATCAGAGACAGTGGTGTATATGAAATTTCAGAACATGTATGTTTTTCTAAAGCTTTGTTATTATCTGCCATAGGCTTCAAAGATACAATACTTTTGTCACCTGTGGTGTATCAGTTCCACTAAAATTTTTGCAGCTCCCAAGTTTTTTGTGTCCCGTCGTTATATGTAAGGCTCCCTTGTTCCTTCTCCTGTGCAGAGTTTCTACACCTATGGGTGGTGATGTTGTTTTCGCTTCCTTTTATAGAATCATAGAACGGTTTGGGTTGGAAGGGACCTTTAAAGGTCATTTAGTCCAACCCCGAATCTTTGACTAAACCAGTTTTTTTTTCTCTCAAACAATAGCATGATTTGTAAAAGTAAAACCTGGGAAAGGACAGTCCTGTTTGCTCTAATCTCTCCTCATGAGCTGTCACCCATCCTCACAACACATGTCAAGGAACAAAAAATGTTTCTCATTTCATTTTTGTATTTCACGTGCATGTTGCCAGCCAGTGTGCACATGCAAGTACAACTTCCCAGGTGCAATTTTTTCTGTTTTTCTTTTAAAATCTTTGCATTTCTCCTTAAACAAAATGCAGCCCTACTGAAATTGTGATACATTACAAAACAAACAAACAAAACCCCCGAACTGTTAGTTACTTTTGAAATGAAGGGCATGGAAAAGAAGAGGCTGAACTATGATTGATGATCAGAGCTGGAAAGGGAAAACATGGGCAGGTGGTAGTATTAATACTGACAATCCATATGGTTTTTAGCTAGCTTACTGATGTGGCTGTCCCAGCATTCAAATGAAATGTAATATACTCCTCTGAAGTGGTATTTCTCTTGGGTTTAGCAGAAGATAAAAGTGCAAGCTTGTTTTCAATGACATTTCCAGCACAGCAATTTCAAAACCATAAAAAAACCTTAAAGCATTTAATCATCTAAAATGTCCAGGAAATAGATGATCTATCACAAATGAGACAACTTTATCTGCTTAAGAGTTCATTCTCCTTACAGCCTAGAAATTCTAAAATGTAATGTTTGGCGGCACTATGATTTATTCTCCAAGGTAAAATGCACTGTTCCCCAGTGGAAGCTTTGTGTCAAGGTCTAACCAAGGGTCCGGGAAGGTTTCTGCCTGGTTATGCTAGAAAGCACCAAAACCTGGGGCTGATGTGAATCTTCAGGATGTAGGATCTCAATGGATTGGGATACATTTTGTGTTCTTTAGTAGCCATGCTATGAGGGCAGCCCTTTCTCTTAGAGGTGGGAAGGACCTGCCAGCCTCATCAGTCAGAAAGGACTTTCCTTGCTAATCTCTGCTTTCCCAATATTGCAGCCAGCGAGTTTAATAACTGTTCTTGTCCTACAGACTTCAGTTATCTAATTGGGGTGTACTCCTCTGTGGTACTTAGTGGGTGAGACATTTTTCTACTTGTCTACTTAGACTTATTATTGGATGCATTGGTTTTGTTTGTAGTTTATTTTCATAGAGTTGGTACTTCTTGGGCATGAAGGTTTTTGTTACAGGATGTCCCTGGAGTTCAAGACAAGAAGCAACATCTGGAGCTTAAACCTTAAAGTGAATAGAGATCTAGATATTTCATAGGGTAATACATGTTCAGATTAACCTGTGGACTGTCTTCCACGTGACTCATGTTTTAGCAAATGACTTTGCCCTAAACAAGGGCAACAGTAGTAATTCCACACTAGCTACCTCAACTGCACACTTAACTAGTGGGGTTTTTTTTGGAGAGTGAGGGTAATCAGTTTACATTTACTTAGTCTGATCATTCTTCTAAGCATATGGATGGATATATTGTCTACATGTTATTCCTGACATTTACTTATCTCTGAGGTGCAAATATACAGCAATATCTGTCGTTAGGCGCATTTTTGTCTTGTGTGAATGGTGGAGTTTTTTGATCTTGTTTCTGTATTGATAAAACAAATAGCCAATAATTTTGTTTGTTTTCCTGCAGATACTACATGTTCAAAAACCCTTTTAAAGGAATCTGTGAACCATTGTGTAATTTATTGCACCTAATTAACACAAGCCAATACTTTTACAAGGAATTAAATCAGTTGAAAAATGTTGCACGACTCACCCATCTGTTTGAAGTAACAGCTAAATTGCTGTATAATACAAATTAAAATGTATACTTCCATAACCTGTACTTCTAAGTATATGCCAGCACTTGCATTGTGTGCATGTATGTTCCTCTATTAAAAAATGTAATTTTAATTACATGCTGTATATATTCTTTATTCTAGCCCATTAGTTTTATCCCCATGTGTAGAAATGCTGAATCCAAGTAACAAGGCAGTAAATAATACTGGCTTTTAATGACCAATTAAAGCAGCCTATCATCAACCTTCGCATCAGCTGAGTTTGTAATTCAAAGTACAGATACGCTGTAATTGGCTAGAATAAAATGGTGCTCGGGAAGTACCAAGTCAGCCTCATCTGTACCAGATACCACTCCCCAGAGGCAGCAATACTTCGTTTCATAAACTATCCTGCAACTAAAACTTGATAAAACTGGAAGCTAAATAAGTGGTTCCAGAGTGATGGCAAACATAATACAAAGCCTCAGTGCTCCTCGATGACTTTATCCGGAATGATCTGGACCTTTTCGTGGCCTTTGTGAGGGGAAATGGTGTTCTATTTAAAGAAAGTTCATTAACTAGGTACTTCTAAAAATAGCATGAGTATGTTGACACCTGCCACATCGATAGCTGCTCTAGCCCTCTAGACTTGCTGTCTGTTCCAGATGCTAGCAAAAGTTAATTTTCTGCTTTAAATGTGATAATATAAGACAAGCTGTCCTGTCTGGTGAAACTAATCCAATAACGCGGTCATTGATACCTCAAAAACAGGGACAGAGAAAAGTACTGCTGTGCTCAGCCTTCATGCAAATGCACTTGTAATAGATTCGGTGCCGGATGTCTTTTAGAAAGATACGAGGAAAGTGGAGGCAACATAGGGAACAGAAGCAGATAGATTAAAACATTGAAATTATGGAATAAGGTATACTTCATTAAATGGAAGTTAAAATGAAATGTGAAAAAATGCTGTTTTGAATTCTGATGAGCTATTCAAGGTTATGTGAGGAAAGGTAAAAGGAATAAGGAAAAAAAATAGTGTGTGATAGCAAGATCTGTTAGGCTGTGCAATGATCTCTGCAGGCAGAGGGTAAGATGAAAGATGATGGACTTCTTGTTTCCATGCACCTAAAACTAGACCAGGCAATACCAAATAAAAGGTTCTTGAAGGAACTATTTCAAGGGCTATTTGTCCTCCAAAACTCAGTGAATTCATTTTGCCAGGCATTGGACAGTGTAGGACTGTAAAACCCTTCAGGTAGGGACCATCTCTTCATAAAACTCTGTGTTCTTATTTTTGTGGCTGGTTTGGAGGATACATTAGATGTGGGAGGATGCTGTGCTCTGTAGAAGCGCATTAGGAATGATGGAAAAAACAGGGAAACATTACCAGATTGAAACAGATTAAAAGTGCAGAAGAATGGAGTGAGGCTAAAGAGATTTTTGTAAATCAAGCAAAAAGCTGAAGTGGGAAAAAGAAAGGGAGGAGAAGGATGTAGTGGAAAGTCAAGGTGTCTGTCCTGCCTTACGGTAGAGGGTTTAAGTTGGGACTGGCAAACCATGTGCAAGTCTCAGTTTTGTTAGAAACTAATAATGGAGAGAAGTAAACAGTCCTGCAAGGAGAAGAAAGAATAGTAGGAAAGCAGGCAGGTGACAGCTTTCCAGGGCTTGCTGGCGGAAGGAGGAGAGATAGGGAAGAGCAATGTGTTGAGGGCTAAGCCACAGCTGAAGGACCTACTGATGGCTGGAGTCTGCTCTGTGAGATGGGGCAGCTGTGGTGGTGATGGTGAGGGCACGTGAGTGTGGAGGGGGAGCTCTTTGGGTGCTGGAACTACACTAAATGAAGAGCTGTCTGAGCATGGGGAAAAGGGAGGAGGTTTAGCGTTGTTTTAAGGTAAGAGACTAGAGCCAGAAGGGGTCCACACCAAAAGCTTTCAGTGTAGTGACTGCTCTGATGAATGGAGGCGAGGAGCTGCCGGGATACCAGTAAGTCCTGATGCCAACTTGAAAAGACCATCTATACTTGTCTCATTATCAAGGGGGAAGAAAATTATCCTAAATTAGATTTTTGGGATTCTTCCAGATGAATGAGGTTTAGGAAAGGCATCATTGTACCACCCTTTTTTCTCCAATGACATGACTGCAAACATAAAAGCTGTGTAGTGAATGAAAAAGGAGCAATTGCAAGAAGTAGGTATGGCTCTGTGTGGGGGTCTCTTCCTCTTGCCAGTGGCATGTATTTGTTAGTGCTGCCAAACGGACTTTTTATGAGCAGAATATAACACATTTGTGAACTGGCAGAGAGCCAGGTGATAAATAACTCAGCACAGAGCCCTCTTCTGTCAAGAGTTCGCGTTATATGCCTGCTTTCATTGCGCAGGTTACATAACCCGTAGGTCTCATGTTCTACTTTGCCTTCATAAGGAGTAAGCTTAATGAGAAATTGGAGAGATTGCTACTTGCTTTATCTTCCTGCTTGCATTTGATAAGAGTTGTAGTTTCTGGTGAGTGAAGTACTGCCCTGGAATACAGTGTTCTTCCCCAGAAACCTTGATGATATACCAGTTGATTTCACTGTGACTGGGAGTAAGACCCAAGTTGGACACAGAGAATGAAATGTAGCCCTTTGTAAACAGGCATATATCCCATTGAAACTGATGGGGCTTGTGACTTGAATCAAATCTGATTTGCCTCACACAGCTCAATCCAAATGCAGTCTGTGGTATGGCAGATAATGGAGACCAACGTTTTACTTCATTGTCCCTCATATGTATGAGGATAAGATCTGATAGATAATGGGTAACTGTTGAAACTTATCACAATAGAAGATTCTTTTTGAGGAGGGATTTTAATGAAGTTAAATAAGTAATCAAAAGTTTTAGAATGTTTCAAAATGTTTTATCCCTTTCTGCTCTTGTTACTCTTTGGCACTGCTTTTCTTTTAAGATGTTCCTATGAATGTCTTACGCTAAGCAAGAATCAATGCATGATCTGAGCGTGATGCACTTAGAGCCCAATGGCTGGTGTATCAAGATGGATGAGTCCAGGCGCTGGTTATGGCTTAACTCACTTACATGGCTGCTATCTTTATTGCCAAAAGAGGATGGATGTCATGCTAAATAATTTTGTACTCTGGGCCTACTAGCACTTCCCTAATGGTACTGTAGGGAGCTCTCTGCTTCCCCCTTGCTTTTACTGCTTATACTAAGGTGCCCAAGAGGTCTGCTTTCTCTTTGACGAAAGAGGTTATGCTACAAAACAGGCCAGAGAAAGGAACTCCTAAAGGAAAAAGGGACGTAGGGATTGGAATTATTCTTGATGCTCTTGACTTAGCAGCAGATATCGTAGGTGTTACCTAGCACACCTCAAGTTCGGGGTATTTGCTTCCCTCAAAAAAAGGCTGTCTGCATTACAAAACCATTGCACATAATTCTGCGCAGCTTGATATGTAACACTCACTGCCTTTGCAGAATAAATGCTCAAGGATAAATCTTGCATGACAAATAAATCGCCTCTTGCTCTCCTTAGCTCTTTCAGGTGAGGCAGAGCTATAATGTAAAGTCAGCTAATGCGCAGACCTGGCAGAAAAATGGATCTGTTTTTCCTGCGTTAGGCATGTCATCAGAGGACATACTTGAGACAACTCTATTACAGGTACAGTTGAATCAATAAGGCATATTAATTTTTCTCCCAGATTACTCCTCTTATTCCATTTAATAAATTCCTATTTTTAACAAGAGAAAAGTAAGGAGATATTATTCAGTACAATGTTTCATGTCATACAGATCTCCTTTTCTGGCATGTTGCTGCTTGAATAGGCCAGCTTCAGCAGTTTTAAAAAGGCTTTTTTACATATTGTTTTCACTTAGGGCAGTGCAAATTTCTCTGGAAATCTATGACAATCAATTAAGTAAATGAGAAAATAGAATGCTTGTAATTAAGATAATCAAGCTACATGAAATCCACCCTACTAGTTCTAATATCTATATATCTCCAAGCTGTATATTAATTAAACACTATGTAAGTGTTGCAATTAGACTCAGGCTGCTATGGTGAAAATGAGAAAAAATGAACGTGATTGGAGGGTTTTTTACTGCATGTGAAATTCTTAGTTGTTTTAAAGCATCTCATTATGATTTGTAAGGTTGCTGCAGACACTCCCGGGATGCCTGAGGACTCTCTAGCAGGCTTCAGCTGCTTCTGAAACAGGTGACCCAAAGAAAATACACTTTGGTTTGCAAAAGCTACGTTTCTTCTCAAGGGTGTGTGTTGTTTTCCCACCAATTTCATGAATGAGCTTGCGTTATTGAGCTCTGAAGCCAGTAGTCAAAGAGGTTAGATATTTCATTCTACATAGGAAACTGCAAAGGGGAGAATGGAGAGAGCGTAATTATTCTGACTAGTTCTTACAAGAAAAGGGTCTCTGTCCCTGTCCTGCTTTTATGTTATTTTGTTTTGTGTGTTTTATTTTGATGTGAAGGCTAAGGTCACCCAAGCCTTCCTGCTGGACAAAACAGCATCTTAAAATATTTGTACTGGGAGACGAATGCTACATGAGAGTAACTGGATAATCTGGGTGTATGCAGGTTGTGATTCTTCACTTATTTCCTGCTGCTTTTGGGGGGCCTGGGGAAGCAAAAGGCTTTGTCAGCGTGTGGCTCTGAGAGGCCAGGGAAGGACCGCTTCCCTCTGTATGGGCACCCTCCTGGCGGTCACGCAGCGACTTCAAAGTGAGTTTATTGTGGTTTTATGAGATGTGGGGTTTGGGACATTTGTGCTTTCTCTTTCTCCTGCGTGTAGCTTTTGATGGCTGCAAGCATATGCATTAAGGTACCATGGAGGTAGCGGAAGAATCATGTTGCAGGGCCAAGGGAGTCAAAAGGCTTTGCTGCCTTAGAACTGCCAAACTTCGGTCTCGTTAGCTGGGGACGGCAAAGCAGATGATGAACCCATCTGCTAATTTGCCAAATGTTGCCATAGCTGTTTTAAGATTAAGTCTTTGGAGTCAAAGGAAGAGGTACACCTGATTAGTGTGGACATCAGCTTGAAGAAGTTGTTGCACAAATAATGAATAAAAGTAATATTTTTGTTGTGTTTATTTTTCCAATTATTTTTTTAAAATCTGCTTTTACAGCACAATATTCTTTCTTATGACAAATGAGCCTATTCACTGGTACTGTGTCTTCAGATAATACCATTTACATCTTTAGAAAGAAGTGAAGAAGAAAACTGTACAGGACACCTTCAATTTTTCGTTTGACTTTGTTCTTAAATTTTTTTTATTATTTGACATTGATACAAAAAAATAGTATCTTGATTAGCAGCTTTGCTGGCAATCCCACAAAACTGTAAATAATACTTTAATCTAAAAGAATGCACTCCTACAGACACTATATAGATAAAGCAATATATACAATTTAGACAAATAAATACATAAGTACAGCCAGTCATATATAATGATACACCTAAAGTTCGGTTACTGTTGACAAGATTTTTCTAGTTAATCACACTCTTCATTTACAAATTGCCATTGCCATCTACATTATAAAGACAAAAAAATTCCCAATAGAGAATAAAAACTGATAGTTGTTATTATTATTAGGAAAGATGGAAAATTAACCTTGAAACTTCTGTTTAAATACTCTCACAGTTTTAGCAAAAAAAAAAGCTTTTGTGAAAAAACTCCTCCTAAAGAGAGGCATTTCCCCCCAGCTTCTTTGCGCAATGTGCTTTGTTCATGTATGTGTTGGAATAAAAATGTGATTATAGTCACACTTTTGAAGTGACTAGAAGCCAGCATGTCTTAACCAAGTTGTCATTTGTCCCATGCCTAGTGAAACAAAATGACCTTTAAGTAACAAATATTTCTTTTGATTAAAGGAAGCCCAATGCGAACGCTTGTTTCTTAACAGTACCCCACGTGGCACAAATGCTACTGGGTGGAAGGGACAGCAAGCTGTCCCTATGAGCAGATGTATCACTCCCTTTCTTGCTTCAGGTTGCAATACTGCAATTTCTGAGCAAAGAGAAAATAATACATCTGTTATGTAAGTGTAACAAGCTAGTGAAGTCTAGTATCAGAAAATTAATAGAAAATTAGGGTTTTGTTGTGTTCTTTTAAATTCACTTGACAATAAAAGAAAAAAAAAAACTTGTACATTCAAAAGTTAGGGCACACATGCTTAAGGCTCCTGAAACACTGGACAAATATAATGCCTAACTCAGCTCCATGCATAACAGAATGCTACATAGCAAGCAGACTCTACATATATATACAGCTGAATACAGAAGAAAATGCCTTAGAAATATGTACATCAGTTCCAAGATGAACATTTACATTTCTGTTGAAGATCTATCTATTTATAAATGGCAGGAAATAATTTTTTTCAGATACTATTTTCAAGGTGTACCTTCCAGTCGTCAATGCAGTCTACTTGTACGAGGAGAAATTCAAGGCTACCATGCTACTCGAGCCCTGAGGTATCTGGATTGGGAGCCCTGCTGTCCTCTTGGTTACTAACCAAAGGCCACAGAAGTGTCAGCGGGAGAAGTAAGGCCACCAAATCCATTCGGTTGTGGATTCAGAAACCCCAAGTTACTGCACGGTGCAGAGGGATAGCAGAAGTGATTGCAGCCTGTAGGTTGAAATTATTACAGTGTGTTCCCGGTAGGACAGCATCCATCTGTCTGATTTACCCAAGGGCTGGGGATGAATTCCACCCTTGTTTCCCTTCCTAAACCGCATATTCTGGGGCTTGGGTAAGGAAAGCTGAACTTCACCCAATCAGTGTGTGCATGTGTTATATATTCATCTATGCAATTAGTTGAACCTTTTTTAGCTAGAGTTCTGAGTTTGACAGGAAGCAAGAGCAACTTTCATAAGGACTAGGTCAACTAGGGAAGGATAAATCTTAATTATGCTGCAAGAGATTCAGTATTTTTATATAAAATTACTGATTTTCATTTATGAAGGATGCACAAGCTCCTGTTGATTAGCAGTAACTCCTGGGCTATCTGTTGCGTAGCTTTACCTTTAGATCTGAAGTAGATTTGTTTGGGACACCTACTACTGCTTGTGGCTTGAAGGCCAGGTACGCTTTACCTTATTTACAAGTAGTTCCTTTCACAATGATGGTGCTGCATCTGTGAATAAGACTAACAATTTGTCACGAAACTGCAAACCTTTTGGGGTAGCATCTTCATTCCTCTGTTACCATTGCAAAGTGCTATGTACACCTATGGCAAAATCAGGTCAGAGTTTTCCTTTAAATTCTTATTCAGTTAATTTCTGACAACTTTATAGACATCCTGAATAACATACAGACTTAACAGTTTTTCATACATTACACATAACGCTAGCTGAAATGAATGAGACTTTCGTGTGTGCTGTGGATGGTATGAGTAATCTGCAGCTAATAATATATTTGGTGAGTTTTGTATCTTTAACTTGTCTATGAATTCTTCATTCCAAGTTATTAGCTGAGCAATGTCATATTTTAGCTTTGTTAGAAGGTGGTGCTGAATAGAAATGGCTTGAATTTATCGAAGAATTTTCCAGGAAATAATTTTCATGACACTTCATTAACATTCATATTCAAAACACATTATTAAACTTGAATGAAATCTTGTGTATTTGATTTCTGTCACATGTTTTGGGGATCTCTTGAGTGGGACCTCAGTGAGTATTGGCTCTGTGATGAGTAACCTGGGAGCTGCAGATTTGTAACAGAATTTGTAGAATTTGTTTTTCTTTAATAGGTCATTCTTAAAAGCCCTCTATTTTGCAGTGAAAGTTGTACATAACTGTTACTCTGCCCAATCAACAGAAAATTGATTCCATTCTTTTATTTGACAAAATTCTACTTTTCTACACTATTAAAAATCTGGTAGAATCTCATTCGTATATGTGCTGTAGCAAAAAGAGAGCTTACCCTTAAAAAGCTGCTTTTGTGTTACTTTATTTTAGGTAAATAGTGCACTGACTGATGTTGAAGAAATACGCTGCTTATTGACACTTTTATCATTCAATATAATTATATATTGCTATGCAAGATTCTTAATGAAGAGGTCTACTGATAGTAATGAGAAACATTGCACTGCTTAAGTTGAGAAACATTGAGAAACATTGCTTTGAACTTAAAAGATATTCATACTTTTATCATGTATTTTTAAGATAGTTTTTCATACATCTCCTGTCTTATTTCACCTACAGATTCTACTTCATTTTAAAATTGTATTAGATCTTTTAGGGGCTACTTTAGGCAGTGGAAAGAAATGGCATATCTTCTGAAATAATTTAAAGGAATACCATTTGGTCAATAAAAATATACTTCAGTGTATGGGTTTGTTTCTAAGGCCTATGAGACTTTGATGTTCTTACCTGTCTAAATTCTGCTATTATACCATCAGTAAGCTGTTTGGGAATTGCACACATTGTACTATAAAATATACATGTCAAGATAGGTGTATAAGGTCAGTGCAAATGTGTACCGTTCAATTTATTAACAAAGCTCTAAATAAAGATGGTTGTAGGGTGTCAAAAAAGGAATAAAAGTATATTTGTAGTTCTTCATTTCTTAGGGTCTGAGTCTTATCTCAGAGGCCGGGGCATAAACTGTTAAGCAGCTCATGATAGTTTATTACTGTCCTTTTACACACAGATGCAGGAGCTGATATGTGTGATAGAGGATAATATAAAAAAATCTGAGGTTTGACTCGATGCTTTCAGTTGGTGTAATGTCCTTATGAAAAGAGCCTGAAGTCTGTAAACCAGTAGTCAAAATGAGAATGAAAAATCAGTCATTAAAAGTCCTCTCAGTTAATATCCCACAGTTTAACCTGTAAATCAGCAGATCGCTTTGTCAAAAAATAACCACGCTAAACAAAATTTAAAAAAAAAAAGGTATTTACATCTGTAAAAATCTTAACATCTAAGATGTTTCTTGCTGGACATGTCATTCCAAATTCTGTGCATTTCTTCCGGTGTTATCTGGTGCACTGTGATCACCCTGCGGTACCTGCACAAGCTGTAAGCCATTTTCCAGTGATTGAAGCCACTGTTTTGGAAGGGGTGAATGCCCAGCTTCCGAAGACAGAGTCCAACATACACATCTTCAAGATGAAGAAGTCTGGTATGAAGGGAGGTTTTGTAAATCAGTTCTGCTACGTCAGCTGAAAATATGTAGCCGGTGCCTGAACAGAAGGGTGGATAATTGCTGTCAGGATACAAATCTCTTGGCATGTACCACTTACTGCGAACATCTCTTATTGGTCCTCCGTTTATAACGTAACCTGTGAAGTACCTTCTCCTTGGCTTGGTGTTAGGTTTGAGCAGCTTATAAATAAGATTATCCATGTTTACAAAAATATCACTGTCTGTCTTCATAACGTACTTTGCTTTTGAACAAAACGTTGCTACCCACCTCATCCCCATCAACGTTTTCAGAGTGAGGTTATGATAAGAGTCGATAAAATCCTCCACAATAATGTCATGAAAAATTTGGCTTTCTTGCTCTACCATTTGATTTAACACAGGATCTGCGTTTTTTCCGAGAAGAAATAGCGTGGCGATTTTAATTCCTTTAAAGTTGTTTTCGTCTCCCCACGTTTCTCGAATGGCTTGCCTTGCATCAAACTCTTTGTGAGTTGTGCTGATAAGAATGACCAAGAAAGGGACACTCTTCTCACATTTGTTGGGTTCGTTGATAAGAAAGTCAAAGGAATGTGGATTTATAGGTCGAGTTCTTATGTTGCCAAAGGAAACATTTTTTCTGGCTATTGATATGCTACTGAGCTGTCTGTGGCCAGTGTAGGAAGAAGTAGGGCGAGTTATACTTAAGTACCAAAGAGCGCTTGCCCAACAAACTACTGTCAAAACATATAAGCATGAGACCTTTGAAGCCATTGTTCCTCTAGCTCTTCTATTCTGTATGATGAATAAATAGCCTTCGTACCATGAGCACACCTATGTCCCAGAGAGGCAGCATATTATTAATGAAACTTGAAAGTTCGATATAGAAAAGTAACTCTGTAATCATTCATGGATCTCAAATAGGAGCTATTAACCCTGATGATACTCAGCTTTTCTTCTTTTACTAGCAGCGACTTCCATTTCTTGGAATTTTCTGTTATTTCTGAAAAATATGAAGAAAAATTTTCTATTGCTAGATCATAAAAGCCTAAGGCAAGAAAAATGAGCTTAAATATGACTGGCTGTTAATAAGCTAAGTGTCTTAATGCATTTCTTGGATATCTTTTTTTTTTTTTCCCTCATGAGGTACCATAATGCAAGATCGTATACTAGAATATAGCAGTATAACTGAAGTAATGCTGTTATGATTGATAATTTCTCATAGATGATAATACATAAAAAAAGTTGAGCATGCATAGCATGTTGGCTATTCAGGTAATTTTAAAGGTATATGAAAATAATTTTCTGGTTTCTAGCATTTTCTTGCTTCCTAGCATTTTTTTCTGGACAATCTTCCAAAATATGCCATGGAACATTTTAAAATTATTTAAAGAATGAAAATGTATTTCATCTTAGAATTAATAGCATCGGTGGCAACCATGCACGTGAATACCTACAGATCCCATTTGGTCTGAATGTTTTTAATGTCTGCCCAGCTAACAAAAGCATGCTTTGGTAGAAATCAGACAGAATGGGGCCGATCAGTAAAGGTACAGAAGAGAAAGAGAGATACATATGCTGTCTTACCCATGTAAAGATCAGCGCCCGAGTAGGCTCCATAAAAGTCTAGAAATAAATTAACACAGTTCAGTTATTCTTGTTGGCTTCCTTCTCCTCTCCCCACAAACCAGTCTTTACTTTTCATGAGCAAACATCATTTGTATACCGCATAAGATAAACCACGATGGCACGCTATTAACAGTGTCACTTTGCTGGCCGGCATGCCACGAGCGAAGAGCATTTGCCTACCCGGCCGGGGTTCTTGCACTGGCAGCCCTTCCCCGCTGCTGTGCCAGTCCTGCCTTTGGCACCGGGGAGCTTTGAGGCTTCCCTGGATCCAGGGAATGTGCTAGCCCTGAAGCTTCCTTTGCTCTTAGCATGTTTCCTCGGAACCAGTTCTGTTTATCATAATTTCATGGAAATGAGACAAGCTAGATTAAGCCTGCTGGATCAGTGCTGACTCCTCCAAGGCACACCAGTAGCTGGAGAGTGCCTGTAGACTCCACATTCCTGGGTTTTGTCATTGCTTCAGAGCTAAAGGATAGTAGAGGCATGCAACAGATGAGCTTTACACAAGAGTCTGAAATATTTAATATTTACTTTGGATAGAATGAAACATATATGGATTCAGATAAAAAGATAGAAGCCTTGTCTTAGAAAGGTCCTTTCTGTTTCCACACCTCTTTGACACGTTGCTTGGTTTACATCAAAATGTTTTTTAAGGAGCCTGTGCCTCCCCCACGTTGGATATGTACAGTCTCTTTTTCCTTTCTTCAAAAGCAGATGAGAGTGTGGCCCTGGATGTGACCCCGTGGCAGGGTCCCCTGCCAGGTGATCTGTTGCTTAGGGTTTGTGCAGACAGGCTCCCCCCCCAGGCAGGCTACCGGAGTTAGAGGACTGTTATCCTGTGTTACTATATCACACTGAGGTGTAAAAACAGCAGAGAAACAATCTTAACGTTTGCTAAATATATACAGCCTATACTATCCTTATAGATTCTTACAGCTAGCACTGTCCTTGCTAGTCGTCATTATATGCGCTTTTAGCTATTTAATGACCAGAATCTGCATACCTCTCTCCTTCCATGAAATAGGAAAATGTGAATTTGTGGCCTGTTTCAGAGCTTTCTCTTTCAATCGGTTTTGCCCTATAACTGGGGCAATTTAATTAGGTAGAGGGTGACTGTGATCTCCTTTGCTACTTGTCACAGGACTTGGGGTTTGTGATCTTTTCCCACCAAGCAGTAGCAGTAAACATTTGGGAGCAGTATATTTAAGTGAGGCCTTTAATTGCCCCATAGGGCTGCAGAACACAATGATCTTGGCATACAAGCGTACATCCTTGTAAATAAATACAGTTGTGATAAATATATACACAAATGCTACTGTAATGTCTGGAAAGAGGATCTGTCCTGCTGGGGTCACTGGGACACAATTCTGAGAAAGGCAAAACACATCCGTGGTCTGGTAGGTTGGGTTTTTTTCTGGCTTCGTTCTGAATCTCCAATAACCACCCCCACTGGGAACCCCAGCGGGGCAAAACACGAAGTGTGAGATGCCATAACGTAATGAAAACATAGGAGTGTAAGGTCTAGAAGACTGCATTGAGAAAGAAATACAGCAGTCATGGATTGGAGATGCAGAGTGAGAGCTATGTAGGTCAGTGTATTTAATGGGCTCCAGCATTAAGGTCTCACAAATACTTCTAATATTCTGTATATGATGACTTATTTTAGGAAACTATATATTGCATTCTCTAAAAGTGTATATTCTTCTACATCTTTTCTTTAATAAAGGCGGGTGTATTATTTACCATATAGTTATTAGTTACCATATTAGTTACCAGAATACTGTGCAGATATCTGAGGGAAAGGAAAATTGTAACCAGTGCTTCTTACAAACTGCAAAATTACATAAAATAGCTTTTTAGTCCAGCAATGTCACGGCTGTTATGTCCGATCTTGTGTGCTCTGAAAGGATTAGAAGCAACAAAAGCCTTACACCATTTTGAAGAAAGATTCTAAGCTGTTGTAGGGAATTTTTTGCTTAGTTATGAAATCTACAGGTAACTGTTTGTCCAGGATGAATATTTCTTATATTGGCCCTTGGATTGCTGTCTCTTGAAATAAGTTTATCTTTTTTTCTTGTGTGTTTGCTTGGGTTTTGTTTGTTTGTTTTGCTATTTTTAAATTAAAATAAGAGTTTAGATGGTGTTCGTTGGTTTGGAGTGTTTTCCACCATTCCTGTGGTATTTTTTTGAAAAAAGCGCAGGTGAAGTTGTTAAGAGTGAACTGGCTGTAGTTTTCCTGACAAGTGAAATTTTAGATTTAATTATTTTTTAGGAAGATTGAGAGGAAAAACAAAGAGAGCTCCCTGCTTTCCTGTGATGGGGGTGTCTGCTGTTACTACTCTGCTTAAAGTTTACGTTCCTGCTTTACCTGAGCTTTTTGCTATATATGGGGAACAGATTTGGAAGAAAATGGCACAAACAAAATTGGCAAATAGCGCAAATACAAAATTTGCAGAGGAGTCTTGATCTGCTATTTTAGCTGAGATTGTCACCTTCAGGACTGATCTCTCTCATTCTTTGTAGGATCATAGAGGAGGAGGGGGTTAGATAAGTAGCTATGTCATGTATTTTTTAGGCCATAGGGCAAATGCTCCTACAAATTATTTCTGGTAACGTTGTTCCTGCGCAGTGATTCCAATAACGTTTAGCTTGCACAAGCAAGAAAATACGTAGCTTGATTAGACAGGGAAACATGGACTAAGTGGTGAAATACGTATTTTGTGATGATTTAGCAGTCGAGCATTTCAGAGATTGCCAAATTCTGTTATTAAAGATGATGCTAATTCATCAAGGAGCTAAACAAGTGCCTAACTCAGACTTTCCTAGGATTACTCTGTGTTGAAGGTATCTTGCAAAATTATTCACCGTAACAAAGTCTGTGACAGCAAACCTTTTCCTTGTCATGTGTTGTCACCTGAAACTAAACTCTGCAGCCACGCAATATGCGGGACTTGTGTATCAGGGATGTGAATTACAAGGAATGAAATCAGAGTGTAAAATTAATGTGCTCAAATTATAGTGTGTTAAAACTTTTGTGTTAATTACTCATTTGAAAAAGAGGAGGAATAAAGCATGTGAACTAAGGTCACTACTTTCATCCAAATAACAACTGAAAGCACTTCAATGCCTGCATGTTATTGTGGTTCCTGTAGCAGTTTGCCCAGAAGTTCTTCAGAACACTTTTAACCTAGTCAATAGTACATATATCAAAAGCTGCCTTAAATATTAAAATGTGTAGCAAATTCATTAATGTATGATGTTTCCAGTCCTGATGCTGGATTCAGTATATTGTCACTATAAGGATGACTCTTCTTTAGTTTTGCCATGATGTTCTTGAATTTGGTGTTGAAATTTGAAGACCTTCTAACAGCAGGATATGGGTTGTCACAGGGACAGCGGAAAGCTTTTATCAGCTTTGGATTTTGTGTGTTGGGATAGGGTATGTCACGTTTGGGGACAGTAACACAGACAAAGGGAAGTGTTCTCTCCTTTCCTCTGTTCTGTGGGGTGAAAGAAAGCTTTTTAGCAGGGCAGCAGCAATGTTAAGCTCTTGGATCCTTGTTTTTAAAAATGTTTTGATTTAATCTGTCTCTTTTCCCAACCTGGCTGCCATACTATTAGTAATCAAAGGCTCAAGCTTTGGTGTAGGGTAGATGATTGTAAAAAGCAAATGTTTAGTGTTGTGTTTCCATATTGTGACTCGAAGTTGTGCACTTAATTGTGCTATTCGCAGCTCAAGCTGTGCAAGCCAGAGAAGCCACCCCGTCGGAGCACAGAAGCAGTACTGTGTAACTTCTGTAAGTAATTGACCTGATGGAGACTGTGAGTATTCACAGCAAACCTTTTAAGAGCTGACTGCACATCAAGAATAATCCTCCAGATACTGAACATGTTTGAGAATCTTGCTAACTGTTCATGGGCAATTTTCAGGCAGACTTCAAATGAGTTCAGCAAACGTTACTTGCCAACTGCAATATTTTGCCAATATTTTGGAATGCTGCTGTCTCTGCTGAGAGGTTGTTGATCTTTTTCTTTCAAGAAAGCCCATCCTTTGTAAGTGCAGTTGCATTAATGTAACTAGATCACGGTGGATGCGCATAATAGAAACCACAGCTCTTGAAGCCTGGTGTGTTGCCGTAGTTTTAATCCATACTGTGTCGCAATCTACTGCTGAGGCATAATGTAGGTGCTGAGTGGAGGCAGTCAGGATGCTGAGCCCTGGGTATGGTCCTGGGTGAGAAGCCAAGGGAGGCTGCAGCTGCTCATCCTGACACCCAGGAGCCTGTTAGGCCGAGCACGACTGAGTCAAACTAACACTGCATGTCTGCCAAAATGTACCTATTCTTTTCCCTGAAAAAAAAAAAAAAAAAAGAGGAATGCAGCTGCTAAATTATTTAGTAAATGTAGCAAACTCTTCTCATTTTCCCCGAAGAGAGATTTTTGTAAGAATTTTCTATGATCGTGGCTTTCATCTGTATATAGACCAAGACACTGAAATGTCTTCACCATTTATGAAGTCCTTAAATTACCTAAGGAAAAGTCTGTGATTATTACCAAGTCTGGTTGAGAAGATAATTATCCCGAACATTAAGAACGCATCTATGAAGAAATCTGGTGATGCTGTTATGTTCTTGGCTGTATGTTTTCACAGTAATTTCTTGAGGAAATTCTGGACAGATGGCATAGATGATTTAACAGGAGATTGCAAGCTCCTCTCTGGCAACTTCATTTGAAGGTTTCTTAAATATTCTAAATGCTTTTGCTGTGCCTGGGTGTAATGGACCTGAAACCAAATCAGTGCTGCAAAGGAAGACCCTCCTCTCTAGAATATATGTGGAAAAGGACTGTGATAGATGTAGGAGCCACAGTCTCAGGTTGAGGGGAGGAAAGTACAAGTATTCAATTCAGGTCCACATTTTTTAGAAAAATCAGTTCTTCCACTTTGGGGGGTCCCAGCTGTCATACGTTAAAAGAGGCTGGCTTCCCTTCTCTTCCTTCGAAGGCAACAAGGACAAATATTTTCTGAAAATCAGGCTGCTTTAACATATGCCATTTGTACATAGAGAATCATTCCTCGTTCACAGAAATATTGATGATGGGCTTTACCCTAGGCAGTAACTGAATGTGAAAGCAAGTATTTGCACAAGTGATTCTTTCATACTAATAGTTCTCTTTTCATGAATGCTGATTTGCAGATGGTTTATCCTGCATTTCATCACTGAACTGAAGAATTGATCTCTGGAAATAAATTTGGGATTTATAAATTATTTTTCTATATTTACTACCTGCTCTTGATATGAATGAAAAGTAGGAATGACTGTGCATTAGGGAATTTTATGAAAGCTTCTAAGTCTTACATGGGGAAAATGCAAGTTTTAGAATTTCCAGTAAATGTGCCCATGCTACTAAAACTTCCCTAACCTTTGAAGAGCTACTGCAGAGTCTTTTAAGACTTAAAAGTTACTCTGTGTGAAAGCAAATCTGCACGAGTGACTTTTCTGTATTTTCCACTTTATATTTTTTCAATGAATGTATCTATAAAAACAGGATTTTCTGTTCTTTTTCAAGAACTGCTGAGACAGCCTACATAAAACAATTAAACTGTATTTTCATTGCTTTTTTCTCATGCTTAAGAATGAATTATGCACCTATTTTTTCTCAATGAAATAATTTGCAAGTTAGAAAGTGAAGAGTTTCCACCATGACTAAGCTGTGAAGTGCTGTTTTCAATTGCAGAAGATCAAACAGTTGAAAGAAATATTTAGGAATATTTGGATCAACACAAATGTTAGGTTTACCATGACTGAGGGGACTGGGATAAGTTACTGGTTAGGCAACATGAGATTGGCATGAAGGACTGTTCCTTGGCTGGCAATGTACGGAGGTGGGATCTCAGTGATGGTTTGAGCAGCCTTTCTCTCTGGCTTGGTTTGTACATCAGGAGCTTTGTAGCTGTGAATTCCTATCCAAGTTTTGCAGCTCTGATTTCTCTGAGCAGAGACTTGAGAGCTGCTAGGTTGGGCACACACAGTTCAGTGGTTTTGTTTTTCCCGCCCTCCCTACTCACAGAGCACTCCTCAGGGACTCAGGTGATAGCAATTGGTCTCAGTACAACTGGGGAGTAGCTGCCTTCTCTCGTGGTGACTAGGAGCCTGGTCTGCACCAGGTGTGGCTACGTGGAGCTTCTGTAGCTGCATGTTCTTTCTGGTAAGTCTGACTCTGAATAAAACTGGCCTTGGAGAATCCCCTGTGCTGGTGGTGGAGGACAAAGTGGTGATAGATCAAGATTCAAGCTTGTCTAAACTGGACGCTGTGCCTGTCTGGGTTTGGGTATTTCGTAATAGCAAAACATTCACAGCTGGTTTGCTAACCAGAAAAAAAAAAGTATGATTTCCTAAAATCTGGTATTCATAGGAAATAAAAAAAAAAAATTTCAATCCCATCTGGCATGTCTCAACATTACGTTTTCAGTAGCCCTTTTACTGTTTTGGTCATTTTTTTAAAACAACTCTCTTGGTCATAGTCATTGTATGTTTGTGACAGCCTGGTCTTCTCTGAAGTCTCCAACAGCGGTATCACACAGCTGACTCCATGCAGGAGATGAAAGGACAGACCAGACCCTGAGGACGGTCTGTAGGATGGATGGGTTTCTAAAGTTTTAGCAAATTGGCCATGCTTTGTCAGATATTAATCTAGAATGGTTAATAGCTAGATTTTACTCAACTCAAAATAATATTAGAACTTGGGACATGCCAATCAGCAGTTCTGCCTTGTTATATTGCTGTTGCAAGTGATTTACCCGTAGCCAGTGCATGCTGCTGTTAATGGGAGATTTGCTGCTGACTTCAGTAGCAAGCATTTTAAGCACATATTCTTTGTGCTAACTAAAGGGGAGAGAGAAGAAACGAAGAACATAAACTGAAAGAGCAGAATAATTTTAAGCAGAAATCTTTTTCTTTTTTAAAGTTGTCCAGGAGCTGTCAAGTGCCAGATCTGTGCATTTTTTCCCCCATGAATGCCTTTCAGAAACAATTTTAAAAAACACTTTGTGACTTCATGTTGTGATAGGTCATTTGTGATTACATCAATCACATCCTGTTACAGCAGCAATGTGTAAATTGCATCTCAGTATGGTAATAAACTGATGCAAATAATGTGTTTCACTTCGGGTTACCATAGCCGCAACCATTATTTTCTTTAGCTATTGTGCTGTGCTCTATTGTGAAATCTCACAGCAAGGTTCCTTAGCTCGTGTCACCACCAAATTGGTTACAATATTTTGCATCTAATGAAAGTTTAGGACAAAAAAAAAAAGAGGCTTTGAGTTGTTAAAAAAAAAAATTCAAGGGAAAAACCTTTAGAACTGCTTTAACAAAATCTTTATTACTCATGAAACAATTTTACATAATTTATTATCAGAGTCAATAGGTTAAATTACCTTCAAGTAATAGTGTTTGAAATCAAATATACTGCTGTTCTTGCCTTAACCTTCTTAAATTTCACAATTTCATTTCCTTTGTATTCACAGCGATGCCTGTGAATGGTGGTCTGGCTTATGACACCAAGAATAGATGACAGTGGCCTTGATTATATAGATGCCTACCCTAGCGGCACTGCCATTCTCAATTAATCTTTGTCACAAAAAGGAGGAGTAACAATTATGTGAAGACTGGAACACCTGAAATCACACTTACAGTGTCTGTGGTGATGATAACTCATTGAACTGGATAATGAATCTACTTCCCATAATTCACATGCTATCGGGGCATTGGAGGAAAAGTACAAACAATTAAAACTTTTGGATTTACTGGGAAAAGTTCTAAAATAGTTTCGAACCTGCCCATTAAGGTATCTGTCATGATGCTTGGGGAGCTTTGCTTTTAACCTCATCAAAACTGGGGGCACTTCAGGCTGGAAACATTGATTATTGCTCCATATAAGTACATTTTTGCAATATGTACAATTTTACAATGTAAAAGCTATGCTCAGAGCATAGCTTTTATTGATATACAGTTACTGGAGGGATTCTTCCATATCTCAGGTGTATCTGTATGATACCTACATTTATTGTAACTGTTATATCTTTTACCTGTGAATGATAGAGATTTTTTTAAAAGGCTAAAAAATAGCTAGAATTCACATTATTTTCTCATTTCTTCCACAGCAATGAGGCTAGAAAATTTTGTAAACAGTGAGTTTAGGTGATCATATAATAGCATAGTTCCAACTTTTTATACTGAAGAAAAAACATTAGATATTATCAGGTGTCTGAGGAAATTGTTGGATGCTGTGACACTGTGGCTAAGTGGGCATTTTTTTTTCTTTTCCCTGGAAATATTCCCCATGTTGAAGAAGTCCCAGAGCCTTGCTCTGTCCATCCAGGAACAGGTTGCAGTTCGGTTTTTTTCATGTTTGCATTACAGTAATTAATGTGAAGCTATGTTGTGAAGCATTTGTCACCGTGAGCTATTTATAAGCCAAGCTTCAAGTTTCTAATTCCCTTTGTGAGGTAGTTGTGATACATTTAACACAAGCTGTTGCTTTCAAAATTGCACCTGTCTCTCACAGAACTGTAACATAACCCACCCCCCAACCTATCAAAACAAACAAATGACTTTTGTCTTCAACGTGGAAAATACGTCCCATACTTCAGCCAGATGATTTATTCTCAAATATGTGAAAAACATTTCCTAGACATACTTTTTTTTTTCTTATTTCTTTGATAATTGGTTAGTCATGATTGAGATTCCCCAGTTTATAGGAACTTTTCTGGGCATGGTTTTCTGATAGCATTGCCTTAAATCTGGCAGAGACAAATAACACAGCCAGGTGGTGGCTGCCTGCAGCTGGCTGTGCCCCCTCCCCGCCAGCTGGTAGGTATTCCTGGGATGCTCCCCCGGCGCCTCTCCAGCTGCGGCACTGAGCGCCCATAGTGCTGGCCGGGCTTTCCAAGCAAGTTACTTTACAGAGAAGGGATAGTCCTCTTGAAAAAGTGGGATTTGCCTCCTCTTTGCACTGAAAGGAGCTGGAATGATATTTTATTGGCTTGGCCATTTGCCTTAAATACATGGAGTGGTGGTTTCCCACTAAGGCGCTGGTGTAACCATCAGCTGGTGTACATGCTCACAGGCCCACTGACCTCAGCACGGCTAGTTCGTCTGAGGACCAGCACTTCTGGCTGTTAACTATATATAATTGCCTTTACAATGAAGACGAGAAACATGTTTCTTTTCACTTTGTCATAACTAAATGGTAGATGGGGTTTTGCTCAAACTTAAATGAAAACCTACTTTTACTGGGGATTGAACAAGAAAAATTTCAGCTGCAGAAGAGGTCATTTTTTGCAAAGCTATTAACATTTGAGAGCATGGTAGTTGTCAGGCTCTTTCAACTAGCACATATGGAGCATTTCACAGACATGACCCCGGGCAATTTGTCAGCATTTAGTTTTCTGAAGCTTGCAGTTGAAAGGACCATTGCACAACATTACACTTACACATTCATAGAACATATACTTGACACAAGAGGCAATATCTCTTGTGGCAAGGATTTAAAAATGGGCTCATAGTAACTGGAGTTTTTTTGATGAGTCAAATAAAGGAGTGCATGCCGTAGTAAATTGGTAAATATACATCCTTGTGAATCCGCAAGGGTAAATTTGTCCTCATTCTTGTAAGATATTTCAAAAGTGCAGCAAATTGTGTCCTCAGCTGAGACACAAGTTTGAAAAATATTGTTTGGGATCATAAATGGGTTGCTGCCTCCTTAGCTAAACTGTAAACCCATTCTGGGTTATCAGCTATGCCTACTTAGTCCACCCTCTTCCCCAAAAGAATGTTTCTTTATTTTTCCACTTTATTCCCTTTACGAAAATTGTGAACATTGTCTATTAGCCTCAGTGAAAGAAACCTGCATGTCTCTGGAGAAAGCAGCCAGTTAACAGCTTTTCCATTTGTGCTCAGATCAAAGTTTAACTTGAGCCCTATGAGAGTTGTTGTAGGCAAAAGTTGAGGAAGTTTTTCTCACAAACTGTTATTGATGAACAGTTTGTTAATAACTCTTATCTCCCTGCTGGGCAGAATATGGCTGATAATCTCAGGTATCTAATAAAGCTGCAGGAAGAACTGCATTCCGGTAAAGAGTAAATCTGAATTCCTGTTTCAACTTTTATCACTTATGTCATTAGACATGTCCTTCATGTGTACTTTTAAAGTTTTCACTAGGGAGCATAAATTTCAAATCCTGAAGAACTGCGTGAGTAGTCAGGAACACTAACTCCAATTTCTTACATCTTTTGTCTGTGAGTCTTCCTAATTAGGGGTATTTGCAGTGGCTGGTAACTAGGAAAGTAGCTAAGCAAACTTGTTCCTAATGTGCGTGCATGTGTGTTTGTCTTTCTTTCC
>NW_008824939.1:3296129-3314164 GCF_000699105.1 Pygoscelis adeliae | reverse complement strand
TTTCTGTGGACTCATGCTGCCAGTGCATTTCGCTTTCTCTTTTTCCTATTGTGACTAGGGAAGCGTAACTGTTGCAATTGTGACTTCTCAGAATAATTGGAGACTCTTCAGCTGGCTTCTCCACCTGTAATTGCGTGGTCCCTAGTGGGTTGATGTAGGTGTAAATGTAGACTCATTGTCTATATTGAAGGATTTACCAAAACATAGGCAAAGTAGTGTTACGTAAAGGATGGCCTCTGGTATATTCAGAGTTGAAAAGCAGTCTTCCTCCTCCTCCTAGCTTGACTTTTACTGAGACTCTACTGTGGCATGGGTAAAGCATGCGAATACAGTGCCGCTCCAGAGAAGATTATGCAGCAACTTGTATACAGCGTTGTTCAGTGCTTTCTGTTGCTCTGCCTTGGTGCGTTGTGCTGTTAGCATCACTGATGCCGAAGATAGCTGTCTGCCTTGATTCTGATGCAGCTCAACAGACAAAATTCTCTTTTTATCACCCACTTTTCTTTGGGATGTGTTGGCTTCTGCTTGGATAGGAATATAATGCACTACTGATAGAAATCAACTTTGTGAAGCAATAAACAGTAAATATGTTCTGTAACTGTCCCCAAGGGGAATCATATCATACCTTAGTTATCCATGTATTCAAGGCCAAGCCTTCAGAGAGAAAGAGGGTACATGAATATACAGTGTAAAAATATAGATTGCTTCTCTTAGCTCTCCATCTGTGGACCTTCAAGAGCTTTATAAACACAAGCTCACTGAGCAGCTTGTATGCCCCAAGGAGGCAGGTAATACGGTAATAAAATCTGCCAAGCAAGTTAAGGGTCCAAATCTTGATACATACCTCAGGGTTTTGTAAGAATTAAATAAAGCAGTTTCATAAAGAGACATTCTTCTGGGAGACTCTTTCTTATAGAAGCAACATAAGATCAAACACTCCTTTTGATCATTTTCCAAACTTTAGGGGTTCTTAGTCTTTGAGTAGAATCAGAAAGGATTGCCATATAAATAACATGAACTCAGACCTTCTCTGGAGGAAGGTGTTTGGCTCAGAGCATGGCTGGAAACAACAGGGATTCTCCTGAGCATGTTTAAACTCTGTGCAGGTCTCCCTCAACATCCTAAACCCTTCTCTCTCTCTTTTGGCGGTCTCCTTTCAGCATTATTTTAATCTGAGAGATCTCTTGAACAAAAGAGACTTTAAAGCAGTCTGCAATCTGTAGTTCCATTTATTTCTCAGCTATTCTGATATCAAAGGCAGCACGAAGCAAAAATGATATGAAATGCAGTAAAGCAGCTTTTGGGCCAAATGTTGTGGGATCACACAGGCCACGGGAGGAACACTGCTTTGCTGAGTGACTGAATGCTTAACATGGGAGTCTGTTAGATGACATGGCCAGTGTCTCTTCTGGTGCTTTCTATCTAGTGGGGAAGAAGGTGTGCTCTGACTCACTCTCCTCATGGAAAAAGCAAGGAAACATGAGGATTGATGCAAACATCAGTAATGCTTTGTCCTGCTGCTTGAGAAAATAATTGATTTCCTGGCACTCTCATTCAAAGCAGGGTAAGAGCTGCTGGAGAGGCAGGGGGTGTCTGGCTAAACCCTGACGGGTACACAAAGGAGGACAGGCAATCCTGCCTGGGGTGTGGAGAGTGAAGTCTCCCCATACTGTGTGATTCAAGGTGAGCGGAAGACAAACAATCTAAATGCACAATATTTCAAATTATTCTCTAAATAATAGCCTTTCTTGCTACTGATGCAATGAAGAATAATGCCCCATAGCAAAGGGTTGTAAATAATTTCTTGATAGTTTCTTTTGGTTATGTGGTAACAACGTAACTAAGAGCTGCCCAATACTTTTAAAGAGAACTTCAATGTTTTATTATTCTTTCATACTCTTAAGAAAAGCTTTCTCTTTCTCTGTCCTTTTCTTTGAACAAATTAATTTGCCAGTCTGTATAGCTCAGAGTGCGCGTACTTTGCAAAGATGCTGCCATCTGCCATTTAGTTTTCTTTCTAAACTGTGATCTTAGACATATATTTCAGGGAAAAGGAAGCCAAGTGGCTGATGTTATTTCCCCTTTGTGTGAACAACAATGGGAATAATACCAGAGCCAGGCAGGAAGGCTGCCTGAAATGCCAACTGCAAATCACCTTTTCAGTAAGGCATTAATTCATTCTGTGAATGCACAAACTGGGGAAAAGAGCTCCATTTTGTATTCCTCCCCCTGTCCACTGCCTGGATCAATTAAACTCCACATAGGAAGTTTTTGAGATCATTTATGTCAAATTATTTTTTCACTTTTCCTAACCCCTATTCCTGATCATCCCCCCTCCCTCTCAGCCCCTTGCCACACGTGCCTCCTGCAGAAGAAGGGGGAGCGGCGGAGGGTGCTGCTGGGCACGGCAGGGCTGAGACTGTATGTCCTCAGGTCAGCCCAGGCTGCCCGCAAGGCAGCCCCTCACCTCCAGCCTGGAGCCCTGGAGGGCACGGCCCTCCCTGCAGTCAGGAACCCCTTAGTGACTGAGAGGGATTAACAGTCCCTGCCTGTGGGCAGGTGGAGCAAGAGGAGGAGAAAGGGGGTCACTTTGCCCCTTCTCAGCTGTTTGTGCCTTGGTTTTGGAGATGGGTGCTTCAGTAGCTGAGAAATACTACCTGAGATCAGGATGCAAAACATTTCTTTGCATCTGCACCTGGGAATTAGAGCCCCAGTGTGTGTGTAAGCTGGCACTGCCACAAAAATATCCATGCATTCATTAATACTTTATGATTATTTTTTTTTAGTCAGATTTGTCTCATGGTCACAGAAAAGCCTGGATCAGCACAGCTAAGGGGGGGCATCAGCCTGAATTGAGAGGCTGGGGCAAAACAGAGCAGGCTCGTTTTTCATGGCCACACTCCTGCTTTAAATGATCATCACAGAGCTGAGGGCTCCCCTTTTTCCTTTGGAGACTATAGCAGTAGCCCCAAGGTTTCTTTCTACCAGAATAAGACCAAGCAAACAGCTCCTTTCTTCCTCTTGCATCAACTGCAAACAAGTAATAAAATAAAAAGCCTTTGCTTGCCTATTAAATATTTAGATTTAAATTTCAGTGATGACTGGAATGTTTTGGAAATCAATTCAAGCACTTCTTGAGAATTAAAAAAATAACTCTCCCTTTTTTCATTTTTTCATTTGTTTTCACAATACCTAAAGATTCTTTGTATCCTTTGACTCTCCTGAGATCACTTTGAACTTAAACTGGAAACTTGTCGTGGTTTAACCTCAGTCGGCAACTGAGCACCACACAGCTGCTTGCTCACTTCCCCCCCCCCCCCCCCCCGGTGGGATGGGGGAGAGAATTGGAAGAGTAGAAGTGAGAAAAACTTGTGGGTTGAGATAAAAAGTTTAATAATTGAAATAAAATAATAACAACAACAACAACAATAATAATACACAAAGCAAGTGATGCACAGTTGAATTGCTCACCACTCACCAACCGATGCCCAGCCAGTCCCTGAGCAGCGGCCCCCCCGGCCAGCTTCCCCCAGTTTATGTACTGAGCATGATGTCACATGGTATGGAATGTCCCTTTGGCCAGTTTGGGTCAGCTGTCCTGGCTGTGCCCCCTCCCAGCTTCTTGTGCACCCCCAGCCTTCTCAGTCAGTAGAGCATGGGAAGCTGAAAAGTCCTTGACTAGTGTAAGCACTACCTAGCAACAACTAAAACATCGGTGTGTTATCAACATTGTTCTCATCCTAAATCCAAAACACAGCACTGTACCAGCTACTAGGAAGGAAACTAACTCTATCCCTGCCGAAACCAGGACAAAACGTAATTGGATTTTAGCAGGAAACTTGTTGATGCTTATAGCAGCTATAAAGGGTATGAATAGTATAGTGTTTGAGAATGTGCTGCTATTCGAAAGATTGATGTGATTTTCTGATTTTGACGTAAAATGAAAACATAGTGAGGGGCTGTCACAAGCCTCTGAATCAGCCAGATTCTTTTTAGAAGTCAAAGACAGCTCTTGGCACAGGTAGGCTGTTCTCCCACAAGTGCCTTTGCCAAAACAGAGTGTGTGTGTCAGGGCTTTTTTTTGCTGTTATTTTTTTCTCCAGATGGTGTAACGGGGGATAGACTGCTTGTTGCTTGCCAAGGGTTGTATAATATTGTGGCAAAATGCAATCCCAAGCTGCAGTTTTGAAGGTAGCATATCAATCACTTACTCATGAGGTTCTTACACTTCTTGAGTGTAGGTCAAACCTCTGTCATCAGGCCAAACCTATTAAGTTTCATCCAAATGTTTTGAGAGTGATGAAATTTTGATATGTTTTCACTCCAAATGTTGGTTAAAGTGTCCACCATTAGGATGGTAAGAGCCAATATGCAGCTGATCCTTTTTTTCTTCTGTACCTCAAACCTAAGTTGCTAAATCCCTCAGATCAGCTAAAAATAATAATGCTTTGGGTTTGCCTGTGATTTTTCTCTATAGTACATCTAAAGTAAAAGCAGGAAGTATTTGGTGTCACAAATGATTTACTTCTATGGTTGTGATTAAGTCATTTATTAGCTTTTAAAACACACTTTGAGTTTGGGATTTCCCAGGAAACTTTTAAAAATAACTTCTTGCATCTAAATGAAGTTATAATAATAAATAGAGATAAAAATGAGATAGGCTAGTTTTCCAACTAAAGGGGGTGTAGTTTTTCACCAGATTGATATCTGAGTCTTCCTCCTGTTGATGCTTATCTTCCAAATAAACCTGATATGAATTGCACCTTCGCTAGGTAACAAAATGGCAGAATCATCCACCTTCTGGCTCTCGGGTGTTTGAGAGTGATTAAATACATCTAGCAAAAAAGTTACCCCCCGAGAGTGGCATGTACACACAATTTAGCCACTGTAACCTTGAAAGCTTCCAATATAGAGAGGTTTAGAGACAAAAACAGTTGGGGGAAGTCAATCATCTCCATCATCTCTCAGCTTTAACTTCATTTGTCATAAACACTTTTTGTTATAGGGACTGTGTTCATTCAATCTCACAGCAATCCAAGATAACCAAAGTGGTGGTGACTTAAAATTAGTGCATTGACATTTATGATAATAAAAGTAATTTTAATATGGTGATACACTGCCTGTTTAATAAACTACTACAAATAGTTGCTGTCATGTAGCAGGAGAGAGCACGATATTCAGTATTATATAATATTTTTCAATACTTCAGGATGACAGCTTGTATGAAAAGCACACGTAAGAAGATTGCTTTGCCATGAGCTACAAAACATAGCAAAAATCCTCCAAAAAACAGGAACTGTTTTTAAGAGTGATCTGACAAGCTAAATAAGAGTAGGCTTGCTAATTTAGGCTGTCTGGAAGGAGTGTAGATGCGATTTTCAGCATCATAGTGATATGACAAGAGACAAAATCTACAAACATTCTTTAGGTGCCCTATACACTGTATTTGGACCACCGAAAGGATTTCCTGCCTCAAGCAATACCAGATTATTATCTTGGCTGGCAGGAAACAACCTGTAAATTATAGCTATATCTGGCACATATGGAAGAAAAGCTATCAGACAGTACCATACATGAAAAATGGTTTCTCAGTTGCCTTGGTCAAGTAACTAAAAGTTTAGACGTATCATCTTTTAATTTGAGGAATGATGAAACCTGCAGTGACAAGAACAAAACTGCAAGTTTCTAAAAGTAGATATATCGAATTGAGAGGTAGGTCATTTGTCAGCCACCCCTGTAGCTAAAATAAAACGGAAGACAAAAAAGTTTGTTTTGTACCACAAAGCCAGCAACTGTAGCGCAAGATTACATATTCTAAGGCATTTACCTCTCTCTGTGTACACCTCTAGAGACACTGAAGAGGCTCTTAAATTTCAGCATGCTCTAGCATCTCAAGTTCTGGAGGGAGAGAGAGACTGCAGAGAGTTGTCTTTATACAGCTGACATCTGTAGCCTCAAATGCCATCCATAAATTAGGCCCCTATAAAATAACAGTGCCCCTAGGCATCTGGCGTTTAAAAACTGCCCTTCAGAGGGACTGGGCAATCTTCTGTAGGATGGATTACGGATTTTACAATCCTCATAAGAAACCAGTCTGAAAAATAGGTACCAAAACAATTCAATCATCTCTGTTGGTGTATCTCTTTTAAGTATCTGAAAACCTTATGAAAGAAGTGAAGTTACTTTTGCAGTATTTTTTAGACGTTGTTTAGCTGTAACTTTACCTGATACATGCAGAAAAGGAATATAGCAGGGCATTTCAATTTTGCCTTTCTTCTCCGTTTGGCAGTTGACCTTGAGTGCCCACATAGCCTATTAAACTCATTTTGTTATAGCTTTAGTAATGATATTTGAGATTAAATACCAGGGAATGAAAGAAATTTTTTTTTAAGGACTATGAATTTTTGTTTCAATACAACTTTGTCAGGACCACAAGGCTGTAACAGCCTGCTGTAGTGTGTTATTTCAATCATTTCTTTCTACGTAGGAAAAAATACCTCTGATTAGCACAGTTACTATCCCTTTGTTACAAGGTTTATACAAAATTTGGCAGTGTTAATACAATTGAACTTAATGGGAGCTGTGAATGCTTGGCACTATCTTGTTCCTGTTTGCAGTGCTCACTTATCTCCTCTCATCCGATAAGCTACAAAGCAGGATAACTGCTTTATGAAAGCAGTGGTGAATCTTGGCGCTACAATGCTACAGTAAAGGATTTTTTCCGTGCTAAAACAATACTTTACACATGGTGTTCTCACCCACCTAATCCTCATTCAGTCTGAAAAAGATGGAGGCCAGAGACGTGGGATGCTTTAGAGTCTGGCCTGAGAGCGCCCGCCTGGACTGCCCTCCACGTGGCCAGCAGTGGTGGTTGAGTACAAAACCCTTGGGGGGGGGGTCTGCTTCAGAGCCAGTGCCTAGCAGTTTTGCCTCTCATGTTGGCTCTGTGGCAGCATCCCAGCAGATCTGTGTTAAGGCCTGGGAACCTAGTTTTGTAATTTTCTACCAAAAATCCAGGAGAGTCGATGGAAAGCTCACGCTGGATTTGGTAGCTATTGGCAAACCAGTGACGTACCATGCAGACCGCTATTTTTCAATATTTTCAGCTGGCAGAAATGTAAAACCCTGTGAACTCTATTTTTAACTCTCTGTAGACAGAATATTCTGATCCAGTGCATCCTAGAATTGCCTTTAAATACTTGGTACTTTCTGTGAAATTACGATAGTAAAGGACAGAGTTAAAGTCATTTACAGATACTATGGATTTAGTGAAGACTTCAGTGTGATTTGCATGTCTAGTGTTAATCTAACACTAATTTAGAGCTCAACTCATCTAAATGAAAGAAGTTTCATCAAAACTATTCTGGAGAAGACAAGAATCACTTAATTTTGTATCTTAAAACTGCTGCTATGTGATTAGATGCTTTTGCAAACTTAATCAAACAAAGCATTTACGGAAAACAGCTTCTTTCTATCATTATCCCCAGCACTATCACTTTTCTAATTGGGCTTGAACGATTCTTATTCCAGAATAAACTACACCTTTTACTGTTACCTGCTGTGTAATAGACCACTGCAGCTTGCATCTGCTTCACAGAATATGTCAGTCTGTCTCGTTAGACTGAAGGTATCAGAGAACACCGTACATGGCACTATTTGTTTCAGGTGTGTCACTGCAATTCTTTCCTCCTTGCTTTTTCTTATTGTAACTTGTCCATTACTTCGAACTGGTCATGTAAAACTATTCTGGATTGGTATCTTTAAAGCTCCCCATGAATGGTCACGTGCTTGATCTCAATGATGGATGAAGTATTTAAATAATGATGGAAGCAGTTGTAGCACAATAATTGTGCTAAGATTTCAGAAGTCAATAATGATTTTAGTTGCTACAGGTTTAAGGTAGCATGAATGTGAATGCAGATAGCATTATATTTTGGTATGCTTCACGAAATAAAATTTTCCAGTTCTGTGTCTCACTGTTAGAAGTGGTAGGGCACACATATGTGTAAGTTAAACTTTTTCTGTGTTTTTTCATGGTCTGAAACAATCCCAGACTTCCAAGGGCGATGAGTGGTAGAAGAGGTGCTCGTGAGGTGTTTATATTAATTGTGATTGTATGCAGTCTAATAATATACTTTCTGCTCTCCCGCTTGATGGAAACTTTTTCTTGATGTCCACTGGATATTAAGTGATTTAAAGACTTGATGAGCAAGAACAAGGTGATTGCAGAAGTACTCTCAGCCAGCTAAAACTGAGCATGCAGCTCATTTTGTTGCTCTGCATTCTGTCTAAATGGGGCATTTAATTATAGGCATCACATTTGGGAGGAGTTCTTTGGTTTACAGCGGATGCCTGATAATGTCATCTGGACTTCTCTTCTGCGCTGAACAGATGCATCTTGTACTGAATGTTACAGCAAGGCTTGGCCTGAGGGTTTGCCAGAACAATGTAGTTGTTTGTATTCCAGTGCATAAGACCTTCAGGGAGCAAACTTAGCGCAGGTATCTATTGCTGAAGTCTGCTAGAAGGACCCACAACTTGCACGCAGCTTGGAGTGCAGTGCTTTCTCGGTGGCTAAGGAAAGGGGTTTTTGGCCAAGACTGTGACTGTCTTTCCTCTTGCTTTTGCGAGGGTTATCGCAGTCTGCCTGGGCCTCCCAGCGTAAACAGCATTTACACAACTAGTGTTGTCGGAGGTTGCTTGAGGAGAGATTCTTTCTTTCTGCTGCTTGTACTTCTCTCTGCTCCAGGATCATGTGCACATATGGATACAGTTTCCAGTTACAGTTTTGACATTTAAATCTATAAATGAGTCTCAAGCAGCTTCTTGTGCTACTGTTGTTGCTGTCATCTCCGTTTCTTCTCTACGGGGATGGGTCTTGTGACTTTTGCAAGCTTTTTGTTGCTTAGTCTATTCTTGAAGGGCACCCAAAATCATATTAAATACTTCTGAAATGGCTCCACAGTATGTTTCTAGTATGTTTTCAGGTGTGTCATGATTTTTTTTTTTAACGTATTTTGAATAGAGCCTAGACTGGTATGTTAGATAGAGTCCTAAGAAATAGAGTTCTTTACTGTGATGCCTGTGTTACCTCATGGAAGGCTAGTTAACTACTGAACATCTGCAGCTTCCTACCAGGGACGTATAGCAGCATCTGATCAGCAGCAACTGCAAGGCTATAGAGTCCAAACATGAGAAATCCAGTGTGTCTTCTGAGGAAGGCTAATTTACCGAGGTGATTTGAAAGTCCTGCTGATGCCTGGTTTTCTGTCTCCTTTGCCTATGATCGGCCTGGGCAATGCATGCATGCCTGTTTATAACTCAGAACATGCAATGCTTTATTTTTCTGCTAAAGGTTATGCTGTTTAACTGATTAATTGTTCAGTGCTGACAGACTAGATTTAGCAGCTCTTGGATTTTAAGAAGATGCAGCACATTGACTTTGTTAAATGCAAACATCTGGCTTTTTGTATTTTAACATATGATAATATTTAAAGAGCCAGTCAGGCTTCTGGGATTTTAAATACTAGATGGGAATTTTATATTCGTAGTATACTGTATTGTATCTAGTAAATACTGAAAGAAGCAGTGGCTAACTCAAAGAGGACCTGCACTTTTCAACTGTCCTGGTTTCAGCTGGGATAGAGTTAATTTCCTTCCTAGTAGCTGGTACAGTGCTGTGTTTTGGATTCAGTATGAGAATAATGTTGATAGCACAGCAATGTTTTAGTTGTTGCTGCGTAGTGCTTACACTAGTCAAGGACTTTTCAGCTTCTCATGCCCTGCCAGCGAGAAGCTGGGAGGGGGCACAGCCAGGACAGCTGACCCAAACTGGCCAAAGGGACATTCCATACCATGTGACGTCATGCTCAGCATGCAAACTGGGGGGAGTTGGCCAGGGGGCGGCAACTGCTGCTCGGGGACTGGCTGGGCATCGGTCAGCGGGTGGTGAGCAACTGCATTGTGCATCACTTGTTTTGTATATTCTTTTATCATTATTATTATTTTTCCTTCCTTTTGTGTCCTATTAAACTGCCTTTATCTCAACCCATGAATGTTACTATTTTTTTTTCCCTCCTGATTCTCTCCCCCATCCCACTGGTGGTGGTGGGGCAGTGAGCAAACGGCTGTGTGGTGTTTAGCTGCCTGCTGGGTTAAACTACAACATCAACTCACAAATGATAGTGCATTCATTTCTGTTGCTACTTTTAAAATTCTCATTATCACCTCTGTCCTGTCACCACCCTAAGCCTCAGCCCTGTCCAGCATGTCTGCTTATCACTTACTTCTGTAACACTTTTTTAGGAGCAAGATGCTGCATTCTTCTTTTGTTGGCACTATGGTAGGAGCTAAACTTAACAACAAATAGCAGTAAGGAACTGGACTGTGCCCAGATCAAGATTTTCATGCTCTCAAGCATTTTAATATAAACACCATTATTTTCAAAATAAATAAGGTCTTTAGAGTCTTTACTCTGTATTAGAAAAACAACAATATAAAAACCAAGCAGACTACAAGCCAAACAAAACTTTAAAAATCCTGATGATGGACTTCTGATGCTCTCGCATACAAGTCCACCCTGTTCTGTGTTCTGTTATCTGTTATGCTTTACAAGCAGCACAGAAATGAACCTAAAGTAGTCAAGATGAAGTAACTCTCAGATTTTCCTAGATGACAACTAAGCTGCAGCAGCCACTGCACATACAGCTCCTATGTGTCAACCGCTACATCTAGTCTGCAGTGGGAAGAGTAATAATATGTTTCTGATGAAATGACTCTTTTAGATGGATAGTGTCAGTAGTGGAGATGCTGAGACACATGTAAGAGTAAATATGTACAATCCAGTATAACAGCTCATTAGATAGTTGCAGTAGTTGTTGATCGGCGCAACTTTCATATTTTCAGGCTTTAGCTAAAAATTTGCATCTCCTTTAATTGAGGATATTGCTTAAAGTGGTGGGGAAAATTAATGATCAGAATTTTGATATGAATGGAACCCCAAAAGTTCCATTAATTAAGTCATATTAATTAAGATTTGAACATGTTTAGATGCGAAAATGTTGTTTTAATTTTTAAAATTAAGCATTTAAAAAACTTTCAAATACTTAAACGTATCTTATTTTTGATTTCTTATCATGATTAGAAATGTAAACACTGAATAGCTGGAGAAAGACTGCCTGTTCATTTGAGATTTACAGCTCACTATTGCAGTCTCCGAAATTAAGATGCTCACCTGAGCTCCAAACCTTTGAATATTTGCTTTTGTCTTCTAATGTATAAGGGCATTCCTTTGAAAATACCGGATCACATAAGCTGCATAGTTAGCACTGAATTCCCTGTATAAAGAACAGTAATCTAGAATTGTCAGACTATAATCCCTGTTCCTCATGATAAATCTGCTGCATAGCCATTACGTTATTATAGTATCATACAGTTAAGCAATTAAAATAAAAATTAAACTCGTGTTATCTGACACTTTCAAATTGTGGTTTTGATGGACAATATGAAAACAGGAATAGTGAAAGGAGTTTTATATTCCTCCCATTTCACTGACCTTCATCCTTATTTCTAGCTTTGCCACTCAAATATCAAAAGATCTAGTGTAATAAAGGATGACAGGAAATACATCTGACAAAACTCTCTCTTAAGTCTTGTTGAATAAAATATTCAATGGAAATGCTTCTTAGCGCCAGCAGGTTAGCATTGAAAGTGTAATGATTTTAAAGGAAGCCTAAACACCCCTCTGACAAACGACAGCTCCAGATTTTAAAATTAAGATTTGAGATAAAGATGCTGCTGAAGTTATCAAATGCAATGTACCCAGCAGTTGTCTAATGCGCATGCTCACGACAATACTATTTGTCTGTCAGAAAATCACCTGCATCGGTGATCTAACGCTGATGATGCTGGCACACGTTATGTAAAGTAGAAGCCCTGATCATATTGTCAGTCACACAGCCACGGTTCTTGCCCTTCTATTTTATACAAAAAGTTGCCCTCTCAAATTTCTCTAGCATAGTTGGAGGGACCAGCTTGTCTGAGCTTTGCATTAACAGTTGTTTCCATTCGCTTGAAAAATAAATCGGAAAAACCCAGCCTATAAAAGCTATTTTATTTTGCTTATTTGTTTTCAGTAATAACCATGCTAAATACTAAACATACTGAAGGCTTATATTTTAGCTAAGCTATTCTGGACAAAATTCTCACAACTACAGATACGCGTTGAAGCCTAATATAAGAGTGTAAATTCCAGGCAATTATTTGGACATATCTGCACATACTTCCCACACGGGGTTTTTGCATACCAGGTTTGAAAAACCACGGACATGGTGCAAGCTGAAGTTGACTTCTGCTGCAAACTAGTCAAATGTGTTTGCACAACTTTTCTAGCATTCTCCAGCCTCCCCAAAGCCTCACCACCAGAGAACAGTGTCTCCTTCAACCTCTGATGCTATCAGAAGAGCCTGTTCTTTATGGGTAATTATGAATGCAGAATCCTTTTTCTGTGTTTTACATAATACGTTCAATTATTTTGAATTGCTATTAGTATTTTCCCAAATTGAATTGAGGAATACAGATTTTTTTAATGCTATATCCAGACACTTAAAATGCAAGACTACTAATATGGGCTCCTTGCCATTATTTATTGCCCAGGCAGCATTCAAGGAGGATCCGTGTCACTGGAATGAGAATGAAGGTCCTCTCATCACTTGACTCGTTTTACATTTCTCTTGGAAAAGTTATCTTTCTGGGAATCATTGTTCCTCCACTTTTCAAGAAGGGATTTCAATAAAACTTGGAAATTTGAATGTAGATTTCAAAGATCTGTGTTTGAAAATGTGAAATTAAGTTCAGTCATCAGGCAATACTGACCAAAAGTGTCTTTTGTTTGGTTTCTTGATAACAAAGCTTCAAGATAAAATAAACAGAATGTTGCTTAAGTTGATAGATACAGTTTTAGATTTAGAATTCTTTTAAAACTTCAAAAGAAAATGCCTCATTTTACTCTTAAAAGCTCTGGTATCAGGTAATTATTTAAAAGTTGGGCTATTTCTTATACAAAGACATTTCTGGTCTCATTATCCTTATGCAGACACAACTCCCATTGAAATCATCCTGAACTTTGCTTCTGTGACTAGTATGGGTTTGAATGAGATGCTGAGATTTCCAGGAGGCTCATTGTTACACTTTTTATGCTTTGCTGTATATTCTATTCTACTTCTCCTTTATTGTGGCAAAACTACTGCTTGGTTTTCTTTTGTTCCAAATAGCTATTCATTCTTTTTTAAGAGAACAAAAATAGAGGGGGAAAAAATCTGTATCAAAGGAAATGAATATTTGTGTCTCAGGGAATGCTTCCTTTTAAAAGTTCCTTGAAAAACTGCAAGAAAATAAAACAAAACCTGAGATATATTCTGGGTGGACTGCGGTGTATAAATATCTGTATTTTGACCCAATCTGTTTTAAGCAAGTCCATTAACAAGAATGTAGTTAATTTGACTTTTACACTGGTATAAAACAGCAGGCAAATTAACTAGATTCTGAGTATACTTAAATTATTATTTCTCCTGGCACTAGATTATTTGGTGAAATAATTTTTCCAGAGATCCCTCCCCCTGCCTTCTAACAACCTGCTGTTTCTTGCCACTGTTGTCATCAGAAAGCTCTTACAGACTAAAATACACTAAATAAAGCAGACATTAGCCAAGAACTAGATGCAAAAGCCGCTACAATAAATGCTCCCTATCATGGAGTGGCCTATAAACATAGGATTTCCAGCGTGCAACAAACTTCATCCAGTGCATCAGACGCCCCTGGGAAAACTCTTTAGAGAAAATGAAACAATCCCTATGTACTGAGTGAATATATATATGAGATATTCATTCAAATATGTGAGAACAGACAAAAAAGCAGAGTTGTGAGAATACAGCCTCATCTTTAACGTCATCCTTGCACGGAAGATGAGCTTGGAAAAGAAAGTTCTTAGGACTCTTGGGTACATATCGTGTATTCGGTAGATACTGTTTTTTATGGCACATAGCAGTTTTCTGTGTAAGACACCCTCAGTGTTCCAAGGACAATAATTAATTGGTTATCTGTCAAACTTATCCCGCAGGACCTAATCATCTCCCTTTTTGCTAACGTTCCCTTCTTCTCCAAAGGTGCTTTTTCTTTCAAATTTTATAAACGATTACCATAATTAATTTAAACATGGAGATTTGTTTGCAAGCTGCCCTTATAAGTCTGTGGTTTCTTTTTCAGGCCTTGCTGGTGTTGCATGCCTAAACCCATGTCTGTTCTTCTGTCTGCTATATAATACTGTCTCACAAAAAGTGCTACCTCTTGCTATAAACTGAGTCTTACTTAGAAAATTTATTAATTAGTTCCCATTATCCTTCCTACCTTGCATATTTCCCTCTCTACTTATAGTTTTATGTAATTTGCTTTGCTTGGCTTTGGTTTTTTTCATTAGACTGTGAGCTTTTAAGTTCAGGGATATAACTTGATATAATAGGATCTCATTTGATAAGATGCCGGCAGGTAGTACAGGATGTAAACAGTAGAAATAATTGTCCATAAATGCTTATTAATGCAAATATATCTCCAGTACTTATTTAGAGCATTTTATTTCAAATTTTCTATTTTGATCTAAAAGTTGTCTTTGTATTAGACTCTTGCTCATCCAGGCTGTGAAGTTAAGCACTGAAAGTTCTGCTGCTGCCAAGGGGTCAAGGAGAGATGCGTCACCAGATAAAAGTCAAGCTGATCGTTTTTAGTTGCTACTGGCTACTAATTTGATGAACCTCCATATAGGACAGGTGTAATAAGACATTTGTCTAATGTTCCCTAGTTTCCAGATGTCCTTGCCATGTCTGAACAGAGCACTGACATTTCTGTCATCAAGTTTTAGTTTAGAACCTCAAACTCGAGGTAGTTTGAAATGTTTTGTGGTGATTAAAGAGAAAAGAAGTTCTACTCTCTCCAGAACATTAATGACAGACCAGATGACACATCTTCCATACAAGAAATAAGATTAAGCACTTTGAAAGCCAAGGCATTTCAATAGAAGTGAAATTGAGCTTTTCGGAGCAGACTATCCAATCACCTCACATAGCAAGCAAATCACTCTGCTTGAGTGATTTTATAATGCGGAATGTTTTTAGAGGACTATTGCGAGCTTCGTATCATCCTCAACCACAAACCACCATACACTTGCTATAGAAATGACGCTATTAGGGGCAGCTGTATAAGTGACAAATCTGCACATAGATTGCCAAATAAAGTAGTACAAATTCTATGCAGTAGCTGTGCTTTTTAAACCTTTCAATTTTGTGAAATACACTTCTCTAATGATGCTCATGTTGTTATTCCAACAATCGATTACATCCAATCACTTTAGGATTTTAAAGCTAGTCTGGAAAAACATCAGAAAACGTAATTTTTCATGAACTTGCAGTCAGCTGTAGTGAGTGAGTTGACAGGCATTTCCTCCTTCTACAATCTTTTGGATCACTTTTACTATTTGGTCATGAATTTGGGAAGAGAGATGCCAGGCCGCTCTACATTCTACTTACAACTGTGCTGGTGATGTTTGCTATCTCTGTCAAAGTGGGACAGAACAACATTCATTTTCTCAACAATCAAAATTGGAGCCCTACGTTATCAAATTGCAACCTGTTTTCGCACCTCAAACCAGTCAGAACTATGCTGGAGCAAAATTCAGTGAGCAACCCTCACCAAGTATTCTTCCCAAGCCACTAAGCCACTGGGTACCTGTTTGTTTTAAACCTTCTGATAAAGAAATAATGACATTTCAGCATACAACATTATTTAACGTCCAGGCTTGAGATGTAACTTTTCATATTTTTAAAGTTTTCATATTTTTAAAATCTTTGTCTTCCTCTTCAGAGCCAGGCAATTTTGCAGGATGGAGAGAAAGGAGGGTATGGCTATGTAGTTAATTGTTTTTACTTTCTAACTTGCTAGTAAGAAAGTGTCATTGCTTTTCAGAATATAAAACTGTGCTTGTTTTTTGGTGAAGGCTGCAAAGTTGGAGACTTGTGGAACCTGTGGAGTATGTTTATTTAGTGTTTCTCACACAGACCTGGACTTTCTCAGTTTCCTCCTCATGGCCAGCCACAACCATGTGCCTCCAACACGGAGGGTGAGCAGGGAAAGCTTAACGTCTGTCAGCAAAATGCTCTTTTCCCCTAACCAGTTGAGGTTGTGTCTGCCAGTTGACTTACCCGTACTGTGACCTGCTTTATTCCTCTGACTCCGTCTGAGGAAAATGGGTCTAAATTCTGCACGTATTATCTAAAGCTTTTGGAATGTTTGTTTCACGTTATCATTGGAGCCTTACTTATCAGCTGTTTTTAATCCTCTGCAAACATGGTTTAAAAGAAAGCATTGGGAAGAGAACAAAGTAATCTAAATCTCTATGTGGATTTGCATCAGTGATGTAGTATAGGCAAAGGACAAATCCCCCAAAGCTGTGGATCCCCAATTATAGGACTTGCCTTGTACATGCTGGAACAGCAGGAGCTGTCAAGTCTGTAGCTGTCCTCTGCACCGCTGCCATTGGCTCACAGCAGAAGGCTCACAGAGCAGAAATTACCTTTGCTGTGAGCCCTTCCCTAAAGTTTGGTTTCCAAAGGGGTCTTCACCCTGCAGTGACTGAGAAGTGTGGTGGGTGGAATGACTCGTTCCTTGCTTCTCCTCACTCTCAGGCTGTGCTCTCCTGTGCCCTTGTTGGAGAACACCAGCTAAAGAGATGTTTGTGTGGGGAAGGGAGAGGGATGTTCCCTGTGAGTGGCTTTTTTTCAGATTTCCCATCACCGAAGCCTGACAGAGACTTCATTGTTTATAATTACTGTAATTTTTTGTTGCCAAGTTGTAATGCAAAATGCCTATGCAGATATTTTTATACGTTTACAGTATTGTCTGGCAGGTGGGGACTTTGTAAAGATGAACTTGTGAATTCTGGGTGATTTGATGAAACCGTTTTATTGTGAATGCTTTGATATGGATGCAATCCATGATATACTGTTAAGGCAGTATCGTGTCTCTCAGAGCAGGACTGAGGGCTGGGTGAGGAAGGGGTGAAATAGCTGCGCTTCTGGGCGTGCTCTTCAAAACATGGGTGTGGGGATGTGAAAATTCAACCTCTAATGATTCCCTGCAGAGCTTGAAGCAGTTAAATCCTTTCACTGGATATAACTGGAGTTGCACCAAGCCTAAATTTTACTCATTATTTAGTATTCTAACATTTGCTTTGAAACACTGTTTTATAGATTAATTATATAGCATGCCTTTATGTTCTCTCTTTATAGAAAGTGTTTCCAAAAAAGGTTGTAAGATTTCCTTTTACATTACCTGATTTAAATTAAACAGCAGAACCATAACATGCTGTAGTCATCTTTTAACCTAAAGCACAGCACTATGGTAGTGTATTATTATTTTTTGTTAACTTGGAAGTTTGGTGAGTACCAAATGGAAATGTTAACAAATGGAATACACTAAAGCAGAACTCACATGATATATTATTCCTGCTCCTTTGAACAAATTTGTCTTTGTGCTCTAATATAATAGGATCAGATTTGACCTCTCACTTCACAATGTTGTCATTGTATTGTAAATAGCAAATATAGTGTTCTATATACATACTATCATTGCAGTTAGACTTGACTTGGCCTCATGCTGCCTTGTTTCACTGAAGTCAATGAGGTTACATGGTTAAGTGAGAGCAAAATATACTCCTTCCATTTAGATTAAAATGGCAAATTACAGCTCTGAGTGCTTCTGGGAACACAGCGAAAGTGGCAATAAAATTAAATTATAATTTATGCATTGATCTGAAATAGGAAACTTTGAGTGCTCAGGAATATTACAGAAAATTGCAGCTGCTAGTGTTGAAATTTTGAGCCTGTTTCTTCATTGCATCTTCATCACCTCGTTATAGCTCATTACTAGAACTTGAGAACTAGTACTGCTTCTTGCACAAGAGGAAAGCAGTTTTTGTCTAATGAACGAAG
>NW_008824939.1:3282629-3296074 GCF_000699105.1 Pygoscelis adeliae | reverse complement strand
AGGGAATTTAAAAAAAAATAGTTGAAGGGAGTAAAATTATTTTTGTAAGATTGCTTCTTTTTGAACACAGACATGGGCTGAACAACATTTCATAATAAAATACCGGAACAGTGACATTATCATCATCATTATTTTAACTCAGAATGAAGAGGGTTGTGATTTACACAAGTCAGTACATGTTCATCTGCATTAGATGAGCACACAAGACTTAGCTTTTTCCTATCTCAGCTTTTTCTGTTCATACTACGGTACTCTCTGATGTCACACATTGGAAAAAATGGAAGATTATATCCTCAGATTCTAACACCCTATCCAAGTGTGAAAAATCACCTATATATATGTCTTCAAGACCAGCTTCTAGGGTATCCAATACCTTTTTTTTTTTTCCCCCAGAAGTACAGCTCACCAGCAGCAGTTGTGATTTACCGGGCACTCCAAAGAAGGGACTAGCTTCTCAAATGCAGTAGACCTGTCTGTCCTCGGTCAGAGCTGGATCTTAGACGATTCCTGAAGTTTTAATTTAGTGGGGTAGATGCTGCATCCTGCCCTGGGGCAGTGGAGACAATATCCTTATGATAAAGTGAAGAAGGCTTAGAAAGCTTCTAAGAAGTGGTACGGGGCAGTAGTAGGGAGCTGGCAGCCTCCAAGGGACAGATAATGCTCTGCAACATGTGTGAGGTATAGCAAGTGAGGGAAGTGGTGAGATGAGGATTTTGTGCAGATCTCAGAAACTCAGAGAATTTGGACTAAGGTATAACTTCTGGTAAAACAAACTGAGATGAAGATGGATTGGTCGTGTGCGGAAAGTTACCGGCATAAATGCTGATTCTCAATAGAAAGACATGATTATCTCTTCTTCATGAGTTTAGTTTTATGTAGGAAAAAAAAAATCTAGTTTTAAATATCAGTGTAGTATTTCTGCAGAAGTGAATGTTATGCATAGAAAAAACTTGGACAGATCATCTGTGCTGACTCACCCCTCCATAAGCAGCTACTACTAATACTACACTGTGGGACCTTTCAGTGGGTGGGTGGCATTGCCCCAAGTTTTGCATATACAAAAAGTGGAACATGGTGCCCTTTGGCTCTGATTGCTTTTCTCCTGCACTCTCAGAAGCTGCATGGGCCTTTCTGAATGCATGCTAGAGAAATACGGTTTTATACTGGCAGATTATTTTCTTCCAGAGAGTCACAGAGCAAATAAATGCCCCCAGCTACGGCTCTGCTTTTCACCTCACAGAGAGCAAATATGGGCTGGTTAAATGGATCAAAGGAAAAATGTAGCTTGGCCACAAGAAAAATAAGTTATATAATTGATTGGGTCAAGAGGAGCTCAGGGGCACCTGGTTGGATGAAAACGGAATGGCATTCATAGCCAGGGACAGGAAATCTGATCTAACATGGCTAAAACAACTCAGGAGCCTCAGAGATGTGAGTTGAAACTAAAGTTAGAGGCAAACGTGAATAGCTTAAGCTGTGTAGGGCCAACCTTTGTATGCTCGAGGGCCATGTTCATTCCCAGGCAGGTAGATAGGCCAAACCACTATAGTTACATTTCCTGTGAATAGCAGCTTTCCTAGGAAACCCTGCTCAATGCAACCAAATTCTCTGTTTCTCTGGCTGGCTTTCTTGGCTGACCCCTTCACCCGGCAGCCAAATCTCGCAGGCTTATAGGTCAGATCAGGCTCCTGGACTGATCTGTTGGCCATAGTTAGTTGAAATTAATGTGAATTTGCGAGGACATGTGGAGCAACACAATAAAACCAGCCACATCCTCCTATACATTAGAAATGCGGGAAATCATGGGTTAAAGTTGCAGTTTTCAGGGAAAGCTCTTACATCCTTTCAGCTGCATTCTGCAAAGGTAACTGAACAATATATTCTTTATATGCTAAGAACAACTCAGAGCACTGTTGACAATACAAGGAAAAATCTAAAATCAGTTACTATGCCCATAATACCAAGTATGCCCTTTATGTCCCTCCTCCCCATACTAATGTTTATATCTTTTCCTACAAGTGCTCAGGTTCAAGTCCCCAGTAGGATTCTCCTGGCAGGCAGAATTTGATGCAGCTGCCTCTTGCAGTTGCTAGTAAACAAGTTGTATCGGTCATGGGACACCGGCAGGTGAGCAGGGTGGTTATGTGTATGATGAGTTATAGTCCCCATTTATGACCTCGTGGGAGGACCACAACCACCTGGAACAAATTAGAGCAAATGGCTTTAATGTGTTCAAGAGATGGGGCAGAAAATCAGGGCCCACCCTGGTGGTGTAGCTGCAGGGAAGCCTCAGCAATGCTAGCCCCTAAGGTGTCAGCGGCCTCAGATTTCATCTAACACGCAGCTGCTTTGCACAGCAATAAATTAGTAACGCAAGGGAGGGAAGAACCAGCTGACCCCAGCTTGTAAGTTGCACAAGTATATAAGGGAGTAAAGGATTAGCCCATGCACATTAATTACCCACCTGTATGTACGGGAGGACAGCATGAGTCACTAAAACTGTGGTTAATTATTTGTATAACGTATTGGAGTTGTGAATGTGTATGTTATGTACCTATATAGAGAACTCTCTCTCTATAAATATGTATGGTTAGCTATGGCTGAATGTTCCACCTTATTTTGAACTTTGAAATTGATTTTTTTTTTTTCTAACTAGGATTTTCATGAGCCCACAGAAAATGCTCACTTTTCAGAAAGTCTGTGATTATTACAACAGTTTTCTCTGAATTAATCTGCAGAAACCAATCTTGACCTCATTTTCCAGACCTTGGACAAAATGAAACTGAAGCAGTTGACAGCTACATATTAAATGACAACTTTGCACAATAATTTATTAGTTAATTTTACCTACTTGGTGATGACTGTCCTTGTACCTTAGGGTTATTTGTGTTTTTCTGTTATCTGTGTTTCCCATTTAATTGTTATAAACATGCTAATAGTGTTCTATATATTGCTCTAGTCATATAAAATTTAGACTTTATTTTATTTTTGTGAAGCTGTTCATTATTTTCTATCCAGGTTTTTTAGTGGGCCTGCAGGAAAGAATGGTTCTGGGTTTGATTTATTTTGAAGTAAAATTCCTGAGGGCTGGATTCAATAATACAATCCATTTGTCTTAAGCACTGCAAAGGCTCACAGGCAAAGTCCTGAAAATCAGTTTTTTGAGAGACAGAGAGAAGTTGTGTAGCTGTACACAGGTTTTAGCAGTCCAGAACAGTGAAGGTTTTTTTTTCTTCAACCGGTCTTTAAATGATTATAGATTTGTTTAATAGGATGATAATCAAGTATTTAAGGCTCTAATAGACCCTCTAAGTAGACAAAATGTGGAAGAGGTTTGTAAGACCAAATAAGAATATATTCCTGAATTTAAAATAAAATCCTATTGAAGCAGATCGATTAGAATTTAAGATCTCTCTGACAGAGTGGGAAATAAAACCGGAACTAGAACATGACAATAACTAGAAATCATTTAATGCTGTGCTTCTGTGCTGACTAAATGCAAAATATGAGTGGCATTGCTGTCAAAAAGTGAATTTGGAACTGAAATGAGGCATAATTTGAAAGGCTGGTAGCACAGCACACATGCAAGGATGGCGGGGGGGGGGAGATGATGTTTTTCTTTTGGCATTCAATGGCATTGCACTGAAGTCAGGCAGCTCCCAGTGGCGAGCTGCTCTCTGGAAAAGCTGAGCTAATGGCCGGGGACGGCGTGGCCTCTGCTCCCTCCGCGGGGTCCCCGGCAGGTGAGGCCCTGCCAGCCCGTCTGGAGGGAGCTTTGCATCTACCGGTCAGATGGAGATCCAGTCAGAGTGCACCGGCTGCGCCTCTGGAGGTCTCCGTCAGGCCGTTGGCCAGTGAGGAGGAAGGCGTGCTCTGACAGGTGCTGGTGGTGGCGGCCATCTTGGGAGCCCAGCAAAGCGCTGGTGCCTCGTGGCGTTGGTGCACAAGCGGCTTTGCTTGGTCACTGGTACAGCCAGTCCCATCTCATCAGGTTTAATCAAATTATAGAGGTTTATAAAGTTACTCGCATGTGAAATGGTTTCCAGATTTGTGACACAAGTTTAGGAATGAAAACGAGGCTTGGGGTCCTTTGAGTTACTCAGCCCTTTCCATAGCCAGAGAAATTGGTGTCCTGTGAGACAGGTTGACTCTAGATTTGAGTAAGGCCTGACTATAATAATCATGAAAAGTAATCAGCGAAGTGTTACGGATAATACTATGCAAAACACAAGGAAGAAACTGAAGTATGTTTCTGATTTGCAATACAACAGGGAATATATCAAAGGATCCTGTTTCGTTTTGCTGCTGTGGATCAAAGTCTGGGTGTTCAGTATGTGTATTGTTTATATTCTGAATAAGTCCTTAAAATGTTAACATTGAAGTGGATTTGTTTGAACAGAAGAGAGATACGTTCAGTTCATTGGAAGACTTCACAATATTCAGTGATAACAAAGCTGAAAAACAATTTAAGTAGACTTTTATTAAACATGAGAAAACTAATTTGTGTTTCAAAATATATTTGCATGGGTTTAAGGGAACTTTTGTGATTGAAAGAAGGTGAAGAAGAGCCTTAAAAGTAAAGAATTATACGGCAGTAAGACTTCTTAAAAAGACACTAGGAATTTAATCCTATAAATTCTGTAGGAGTTACAGGGCAGGACTTCAGCTGATAAAAAGCTTTTGTTGCCCCATTGAAGTAATTCCTCTGTATTTACAGTGGAAGTCTTAAGATTTGTATTTTCAAATGGCCTTCCTGTCTCAAAAATCATCTCTGAATGGAAGTCTGTGATCAAGGGTTCACGTAAATGCAGGTTATATTACACTGCTGTCTCCCCCTACCCAGCCAGCTGTCCGGTGTAACACCCAGTGCTGAAGACAGGGGCTGTGCAGAGCCAGTACTTGAGAGCAGGTGAGGTGATAGACCACGGTGCCATTTTAAGGCAAGGAAAACAGATTATTCAGACGAAATGGTGCAACGTTTCAAAGTATGAATTTACATGCAAGAAAGCATCCTTCCTTATCTTCACCCTCCTGCTCAGTTTGTCAGCCCCAGCACAGCGAATCTGTTGCTGGATGTCTGAGATGGAGGGAAAGCTTTGACCTGTGCCACTCTACCCAGGGAGATGTGCAGGGCGTAGATGTTGTTTGCAGGGAGATGTGCCTGGCAGGTGTAGAAAGCTTTTTGTTGCCCCACACATACAACAGTGATATGTTGGACTTCCTACATATGTGCGTGTGGTAGGCACTTGCCTAGGGCCTCAAAAAGCCTATGACAACCCTTCAGCTTGTTGAGAAGTTAGTATTGCTGTGGCCTGTTTTTTGAAATGGATCTCTGTGGCTGTCTCTTTATTTCTTCTGTGAACCTGCTGACTGATGTATATGAAACAACTTAAATGAACATTTAAGATTAAAAGTAAACCAATTCATGTACAGACTCTCATGCTACAGGTACTTCATAACTAAGGTGAGACACTTCTTTTTGCTTCCATGTCACTTTTTAAAGTGAGATGGATACCATGTAAAATTTGACGTTTAACAATATATTATTTGCTAAATTATTAGTGGGTTTGCTCCTGTTTTCTTAATAATTTTGGGGTGCTAACTGCTAGCAAATTCTTCTTTTTTTAGTCGTGGTGACTGTACTTTTAATGTTATAAAGAGATGTGAGTTGTAGCATTATATGGAATTACATATAAATACTAAAACCTGACATTTTAGTTTGCCTAAAAAGTAGCTAAATGTAAAATTAAACAATATGTATTGTCCTAGTTGTGCCTATAGCTTGTGGAATGAATAATTTATATGATTAATGTAGTCTTTTTCTGTTTGTGCAGTATCGATAATTAGATCATGATTTCTTAACAGTGTTCATGTTTATTTGCCAAAATGTTTTCTGAGCTTTTATCTCAAAGGACTGCAAATTTTAAAAAAAACTATGCTGTGCTACTAAGTTGTGCCTGTTCAGAACTTTATTTTATTCATTGGGTAAGTTTGCAAGTGTTTCTAGAACAAGTTTGTGTGTGAATTTACCATTCTATTTCTATGAATTCTCATACATTCAGTTTTGAAATTTGTTTTCTGATTATACCAACAAAACTCAGGTACCTGAATATTCTAAAAAGAAAATGCTAAGGAGTCTGGAGAAAATAAAATAGGTGATTTAGAATCTAAAATAAAGAACTGGTACTTTTTTTGTGAAATTAAGAAAAGAAAAGAAAAAAAGAGCAATAAACATAATACTGGAGACTGAGCATTTATTTAGTCATCTCCTAATTAGTATTAAAAGTGAAGAAATTCTGAAGACATAATACAGAAAATGTAAATTGGAAAAAGGATGAATTACTGTAACCCTTACAAATTCAACAGAGTATTGAATGCATTTTATAAATTGATTATAATGTCTCTGTTGAGTACAAGGGTGATTTTACTGCTTTCTCTCCCTTGTCTGGTGACTTTCCTTCTTTTTAGGAGAGGGTGTTTTTGTATTCTTATCTTCTTGTGTAATTTAGCAATTGGGTCTCTGACACAGCCCTGATAAACTTGAACAGCTTTGCAATATGGTACCAATAATAATATATTTAACAGTTGCATAAGTAGAATGAGGTTGTGGTTTGGGTTTTTTGGTTTGGTTTTTTTTTGAGGTGGGGGTTGTTTGTTTGTTTTGGGGTTTTTTGTTTGTTTTAAATTAGGCATCCTTAACTAAATCAGAGATTAAAAGGAAAAAAAAAGCTATTATAACCTAGGCTCTGCAATATCTGTTATTACAGATAACAGATTTTTTTTTTTTTTTTCTTTCTTTCAGAGGGTCCATATTACAGCAGATCTTGTGGTGGTGCTTGACAACAGCTTGAAAATGGCTCTGCTGAGACGTTTTTGATCTGGAACTGTGCTGACTTATAGGCAGACCTACAGGTGGCTCTGCTTGTGGGATTTTACCCTGAGTTTTTAAACCAAAACTCTTCTATCTGTTTTAGAAATTTCTGATGCTTCTTGCATAAATATTTCATTAAATATTTATCTGCCATGCAAAAATTCAAGGAAGTTAACATTTTATTTTTCATTATCCACTCAGGTGTAATACAGATCAGCAATTCTACATGTCTCACATGGACTCATGAGACACAATGATCATTGACCTCCTACTTTTCCTGTGAACGTCATCTAAAGGACACAGTCGGGGGAAAGACGCTTCGCAGACAGGATGCCTTTAATTTCCTCAGACCCCACTTGATATGGGAAAATCTTAAGCAGCAGGTGAGTCTGAGTGACTATTATACTATCAGAGAGATACATCACAATTAGGAAGCCCAGAACAAATGCAACTGTTTCCTGGTCAATGAAGCATGAGATTAAAGGCTAATGTCCAAATGTGAGAATCCAATTAACAAGTGACTTATGTCTATAGTACAAAAGTAAAATACTGCTATTTATGTTACATTTTCTAGCACAGCGTGGTTCCTATCCATGTAAATTATAGAAGAATTTATTATGAGTAATTAAATACTTATCTGGAATAACAGTATACCGTGTTATAAAGAAATGGCATATGAGAAATGCAGTATAGAAGTGGTGGTTTTTTCTTCCACTTCATGTTGTTTTCTACACTGAACAATATACACCAAGGCCTTTAGTGGTATAAGTTATTATGGATACTGACTGCAGTTTCGTAACTTTTGATAAGTTTGGGGATAAGCTGACTTGGTAGTTACACAATGAAAAAAGGCAGAGTATAGAAAAGTCAATTTACATAAAGAATATAGGGTAGGAGAAGCACGTTCTTGAGAAGATGTTTGCAGTATCAGACTGCTGCCTTTTGCAATGGTAACCAATTCTCAATAGTCTACAGTGCTTTGATGGCTTGATACATGTGGTGCTCTTTATCCTGTGATATATTTCCTAGAACTAAGGGAAATTGTACTGCTTCTTTGTGATATGTTCCTTGAATAAAACTATGAAGCTTAAAGGTTGCTTTATAAGTGAGACATGGTTCTGTTAAAGACTCGAGATATTTTGGTGGGGGAAAGACTTGAAGGTTATGGACTAATTTAGATAGAGATTTATTTCACAGGTCATTTATTTGGATGATTGGGATTTTACAAACGGAGTCTGGGGAAATGCATTAATTTCTTTAAAGTGACTAAATGTGTATGGTTTTGTTCTCAAATAAATCACAATGTGTGATTGTTCTCACTTTATTGGGTAATGCATCTTTCTGATTTCCTCTTGATAACTCCCCAGAATGTGTTTATAACTCATTAGGATCATGCCTAAGCTATGCAGGTCAGTATCTGAACATGCGTGTCCATTGCCTGCATGTAATAATAAATGATAACAGAAGAAGAGGACTGTGCTGTTAGTTGTAGGGACTAGAGACCCCTTTTTGGATGACCATGAAGAAATACAGCTGATGGACAATAGTTGGATTCACCCATCTATCCATCTTAGTAGAAACATGGGACGTATATTATGATACACACATATGTGTAGAGGGGAAAATTGAGGACATATGCTGGCCTTTCAAACAATGTAGAGAATTGCATTTATATGTACTTATGTGTAGATCTATAAAGTTGACCTAGACACACACAAAAAAAAAAAGACCGAGAAGTCCTGTATGCCTAGTAAACTCTGCTGAATAACTGCTCTTATTACTTTGAACACAATACCTTGTTAAATGTGATTACAGAGATCTTAAACCCACATTGGTTCAGGGTAATGTGAAAAGAGGTCTAAACTGAGCGAGTAAATATATCCCATGTTAGTAGAATCTACATTGTCTAAGGTTGGTCTTGTGATTCCTTTTATCATGGTTGCCTTCATCTTACAATCATATAATTAAAATGTTCCTAATTACCAGTTTATAAGAAGGGGCTTTGAATGAAGCTGTTGAGAAATTTGGATGAGGAAATAGTGTAATTTTATGGTTTCATTGTTCTTTGTTCTTAGCAATGCTTGCTTCATCCTCACAAGCTATCACTGTGTGCGGTCACTTTCCTTTGTTGCAAGACTGTTCTCATCTTGTCATGACATCTGCTCACAGTCTGTGTTATGGATTTCACTGCAGTGTCATTCTTCCAGATGCTGCCAAAGGCTATTATTCTGGGGGAAAAGTCTCTTTTTTAAAAATCCAATTCAGAAAGTGTAAACATGAGAATTAGTGATTATAGTCTTTTGTGAGTTCTGCTTTGCCAGACTCCCTGGTTTTATAGCACGAAACAAAACTTCACTAGAGAGCATGTGGTTACTGTGACCTCTCCTGACACTGTTGTTTTCTGTTTCCCAGTATTGCAGCAAAATTTTACAGTGAATGAGAACCTCCTGAAAGTATTCGTAGTGTCAGTGCTAGTTGCCACTAGCTCTATAAAGCTGGCAGAGACCAACCTGCATTTCTTTCTCTTCTGTTCCTTTCCTGCTGCAATTGCATTTCCTGCAATTAAGAGGACAAAACTTTCTAGGGAAAATTTAAGATTTCATGAAAAGTTTTATACTACTTCCAATTCTTCCTATCATAATTTAGGAAAATACACTCAAGGGAAGAGATTGAGAAAATTATTCAGATAAGGTGTCAGGTGGGAACGAAATACAAAAGTTTTGGCTCTGAACCCATGGAGGAGAGTGTCGACCCCTATAGATAGTCCCTTTTCTATCGCTGGTACTACTTGTACTATTCAGTATGGCTTTTGAAAAAGCATAATACAGAGAATGACCTGATTCTTTTTTAACCCTGTCCGTCTTTTCCTTCTTTATCCCTGGTACTTCATGCTTTCAAAGCCCTCCTGCTTGAACTTCAGCTTTTAAAATTCCCTGTAGATAATTTCTTCTGCTAATTCATGCACCAAAAGCAGATTGTTTTATGTCTTTGGATATAAGCTATATGGATACATGTCTATACAGAAAATTTCATAAACTTCTCCTTAAGAGGGAGACAAATAAAAAAAAGATTGAGGAGGGAGCACAAAACCACAGGGAAAACAGAGGACAGACTTTCTTGAGTTAACCACCCAAAGTATAGAAGTTTTTGCAATATATATATATAAAAACACACACATTTTTTTCCCCCAGAGATTCAGTTTGTTCTTCCAGAATGCGTAGTGTTGTAATATCTATGGTGGAGTCCATTTTCTTAATTTCCTATGATCTCTGCTGTTTCTTGAGATGCAGAAAAAAAAAATGGTGCATTTTTAAATTTATGTTCTCTCTTTTTATTGAATAAATCATCCTGACAGGAGAGGAAATAGCTATCTCCCTGCTGTGGATATAAAAGATAGACTCATCTTTGTAGTAAACCTCTAGATCTCATGCACGTTATTGTAATAGACTTTGTTACAACTGAGACATGGAATAAAGCTTTCAGCAAAGTTTTATTTTAAATGCGCTGTTTTTTGAAGCCTAAAGTGAGTGTTAAAGTATTAAAAATATTTTTATATTCAGTTTTAACACTGGGCAGTAATAACGAAAAAGAAATATTGCTGCATTCAACCAGGTATTTCGTATCTAATATTATTTATGCTAGGCAGGGAGAATAAGAGATACAGAGGTGGATTAGAGATAGCTGTGATTTTACTAGAATTTTGCTTTTTGGGGTTGTTTATAGAAGCTAATGTGATTTTAAGATTTTTTTTTTTAAATATTGCAAACTGTCATTGTTCTGTAAAATATAAATTGTGAAGGCTCTTCCCATTCCAGCTTCATTGTAACTTAGGGCCAGATTCCAAGCTCTGCGTAAAGTGCACATCCTTCTACCACACCAGACCGTATCAGCCTTGAAAGTCCTTAACATCAGTAGCTTCCATTAATAGTGGCATAAGTAGTTTGAACTGATAGAAAATGTCTGCTGTTCCCTGGAAGTCCACAGTACTTTCTTTCATTTATTGAGATGTTTTACCACTTCTCTGTCCTCTAGGAAAAGCGTGCCTCTATTCAGTCTGCTTGACATCTAAAGGATGTGATATTGGACAGTTATAAATGAACCTTTGGCTTAAGGGGAGACATGAGGCAGACTGAGAAGGTCAGTCCTGTTGAATCATCCACTACATAAAAACAGAGCTGAATTAATGTAGATTTGAGTAGCTGGACTTGTGAAAGCATAATTTATGAAAACTAAAACATAAGCATTCTGTTTTATGGGGCTTTTATATCTGGGAGTACACAGAATACCAGGAAATGACTGCCCAGAAGGACTGGTACCCAGTAAGGGTTAAGATTCAATGCATCCATCATTTGTGTAACTTAGATTTTATTAAAATCAACAGGCATGTTACCACTCATATCCACTACACTGATATCCACTGTGCTGTAAAAGCAGTCAGACGAGTACAGAGCACTTCTCAAATCTCACCATAAATTGTACATTTCTGTGAGCTTGTTGGGGTACACAGTTTCTTCAAAATTTCAGTCATCCATAGCAAGCCAAAGCATGTTATCAAACTTGTTGTCAAATGAGTATGCAGTGATGCACAAAGCATGTATTTTAGATCCCAGATTGTTAGGAGATTATGTAGGCTTACATGGACTAATATGAAAGCAAGCTCTTTCACATCTGTCCAGAAACTAATGTTATTTGAAAATGACACTTCAGTATTCCTGTATGTTTTTTGCCTAAGAACACATGCTAGCTGAGCCTTTCCTACTGTTGCAGATATTTATAATGCATTGTTTTGATGACTGCTGCCACTGACTACTGGAAAATCTGAAAAGAGGTGTGTAAAAGAAATTAGAGTGTTCAGCTATAGTGGAAAAACAGCACAGGTTAGAATGTAAGAAGTGTTATATAAAAGGAAGTAGAAGTTTAAAATTCCATACGCCACTTTTCCTGATAAATGTTGCACTATAGGCATAAATTGCGAAGGCAAAAAAAAGATCAGAAGTCCAGCAAAAAAGCCAAGAAAGAAGAGAGTCCTAAATGTTTAGATCCTGTGAGAGGCAAGTTGATTTTTATGTTACAGACTACGTCAAAATATATTTTAAAATTCCTTGATAAATTCTCCTTTTGTAAGAAGCTCAAAGGCTTCTTCAGTCTCAGCTTTAGTTGCAGTCCTAACTTTGACAAACAGGTAGGTTCGGTAAAGGTGTGTAGGCAGCTACAAATAAAGAACGTCTCAGTCTATTGCTGTGCAGTGTGGCACCCCAAATTGCCATCACCTCCAGGCACAAGCACAGAATTCAGTGCTTCACAATGGTGGTCAGGGGCGTGCCTCAATCTGGTAAAGTAGGAGACACTGCACAAAAGGAAAGCTGCAGATCTCATATCTGTTCTATGTTTGAGCCCTTCCAGGTTAAGGTACTCATCTGATCCTTGCTATTCTGAATACAAAAGAAAGAAATAGTCCAGGAAGCAAAAGTTAGAGCTCCGCATTCTTAGATGAAAGAGCTATTAGGCTGCAAATCTCCCCCTCGCCGTTTTTCAGATCCGTAAATCTCTCTGGAGAGCGCAAGAAGCTCTTGCATAAAATAAATGTTTATGTTTTAGTTTTCATAAGTTATGCTTTCACAAGTCCAGCTACTCAAACGTACATTAATTCAGCTCTGTTTTTGTGTAGCAGATGGTTCAACGGGACTGACCTTCTCAGTCTGCCTAATGTCTCCCCTTAAGCCAAAGGTTCATTTATAACTGTCCAATATTACATCCTTTAGATGTAAAATAATTTAACTGGCCAGATGGAGGTTAGGGCACTGTGATCATGGGATATCGGGTACAGGTTTGGATTTAGGGTCCCTCCAACACATTTCACTTTGGAAAAGCACACTTCTGGACCAAGCTTAATTCCCAGGCTGGTGGGCTGGACTGAGCCATGGAGCGAGGGCAGAGCGCTGATTGGGGAGGTCAGGAGGCAGGCCTGGCAGCATGTGTCCCTGACAGCTGCCGACCACACTGTGCTGGTGTGCCTACCACCTCCTCTGGCGTCTCTCAGGCATGGTACCTGGCCTTTCCCTGCTCTAAGGAGCGTGTTCCTCATGCTGCTAGTTAAGGTGAAAAGCTATAAGGCTGCATTTTGTGATGTGAGGAGCAGTGAAGGTGCAGGAGGAGAAGAGACCAACTTGTGAGTCCCATTAAAGCTGAGCTGTCTGCCAGCCGCATGCTGGATTCCTGGGCTCTGGGCTCAGTGTCTGAAATGCCGTCGTGGCCTGTTGTTATTAGCTATTGAAGATATTCTCTTAGTGGTTGAACCAGAACCCTGCTCGTTAGCACACACCCATGCCGTGCTTTCTCAGGGCAGACACAGCTTTATTTACAAAGAGTCCAGATAGGTACTGCTCAAGCTGGTCTAACTAAAGCTCTGCATTAAATAGTAAAATAAACCCTTGGTAGCCAGAGTTGCCAGTGTCTGTCAGAAATAAGGTTCACTTAAATTATTTAGAAAAAGGGAGGTAGTTGCTCCTTTAACAAATATTCTCCTCTGGTGAAATATTTCCTAGAAGTTAAAACAGGAGTATATTTTAGGATA
>NW_008824939.1:3276100-3282585 GCF_000699105.1 Pygoscelis adeliae | reverse complement strand
ATTTGGTCTATGGCCTCTGCTCTTTAGTTGTTCTCTATCTACAAAACTTAGGTGGTCTTGTATTATTCGATGGTTCAGTGATGCTTATGTCATTAATAATTCTCAGATGCTCTTCTGGAAAGTTACACAGTAGGATAAATCTTGAATGTGTTACTGTACAGTTTGTCAATAGATAGGGAATTTCAGGCTTTTTAAAAAATTATTTCTCTATTAAAATGAAGATTTAATCCATGCTGCATCAGGAACACTGATTTTATGATGATGGAGACTGAATGAAAGGCTTTAGAATAGGTAACCCATAACTTATATTCTTCTTTATTATCAGTTTTCTCTTGAGTTTTTTTTCCTTATAATTTCTGGATGGGTCTCTTTCTTTGGCAGGCTCCCAGAACAGCAAGAAACTGTACTAGGCTGTTGGACATATGCTATTAAAACTGATTGTCTGTGGCAGTGTTCAGACAATTTATATATTCCCTAAAACTTATTTTAAAAGGTCTTTTTGTTCACCCTCTATCTTGAAAGCCAGTTTCAACAAGCAATACTGGGAGATTTTGATTTACTGTTATGAGAGATGGTTTTAATGTGCTGGCACTTTCACAGGAAGATGAAAAATATACTCTTGTGTTACGTTTTTTCAACCCTGCCTGAGATTTCGGGTACATAAGGCAGATTGTGCTTTTGCTGTTCAAAGGCTTCTCTGACATTCACAATGAATTTAGATACGGATTAATATTTTGTTGATTATTTTTAGGCTAAGCGTTACTAAATACAAAGTCTGTGCATGTTGCAAATCTCTTAATAAGAATGAATAATTCTCTGAACATCTGTAAAAAGATCTGTCATTCCATGATTTCATTACAATCAAATAATCAGCAGTTATATATCTGACTAGGAGTATATAATACTAAGCACCTATGAATGCTACAGCTTTGTTAGTGACAGGTTTACTAAGATTTTGAGGATCCTGTCCACCAATTGTCCTATAGGAAACAACAGAGCTGACAAATTTGAGGAATGCTGAATCACTGCTGAAAAACTTTAGAACAGCTTAGTTACAGAGTACCATGATTGTTACTATCTTCAGTTGAGTGAATGGTGCGCCAGGCATTTAAAAATTAGATCCTCGGGTTTTGCTTTTTATTATCATGAGTGGTCTTTTAAAATCTGGGTTTAATCATGCAATGAGTACTCTAGTTGCTCTAAGACTGGGATGTTACAGAGGACATCATCTTCTGGTTCAGGGATCCCAACAGATGCCCTTTACCTCTTCTTTTTCTACAACTTGAAGTGAACTGAAAGATGCATTTGCTTTAGTTCAAGCCTTAGCACTGCTTATATTTAAGCAGTAGCATTGGTTACAGAAATATCTGCTTGTCAAATTTTACTTTGTGCATAGATCATGCAAGTTTGATTGACATGAGCTGTCTTTTCTTTCCACCCTACTACATATGTATGGTTATGTCACATGACAGAATTTCCCAATTACTTTTTAAAAATGTAATGATTGTTTCGGATTACTGTCATAGGTGTGGTTGTGAGGTTTGAAGTGCTCTAGAATGGGGAGTTCTCTGTGGGAAGTCAAAATCTATTTTCATACCTTTTACCAGAGTCTTTCTATCTTTGGCGAGATTAGATGATTATTAGCTTTTGAATGGTATGGTTACAGACAAATAGCTTCATATTTATTTGGACTATCAGGCAACCATTAACCTGGAACTAATCTAATATCTAACAGAGCTTTCTACTTACCAGAAGTTTTTCTGAGGTACTCCTAATCTTCTGCAAAATTGGACAGTTGAGTTACTTTATGGGTGATGTCCAGAAAACTCTATGTTTATCAGTTTCAGCGTAGATATTTAGATAAACATCCAAGATGCCTTTTATCTTGGCATGCATAATTCTTCACAGTACACTCCTCAGACCAGTGAGAAAAATCCTCATAGATGGAAAAGCACAATTCTAATGAAGCCATTTTATTCTTTGTGTGTTGTTAGAAACATCCTGACATTTTATTCTGTGAAAATTAAAGTTTGTATGTACATATTTGCAAGGATCTGAGAAATGTTTAGCCATGCATTGAGAGCATGAGAGAATACATGAGTCATGTTTGGTTTTTTCATTTTTAAATTCCAAGTAAATAAACAATTGGGTTGGTAATGACTGCAAAAATAGCACTCTAGTATCAGCACTCAGTAGAGTGATGTCATAAAGACCATTTAAATGCTTGGGTTTAATTAAGTAAACGGCTTTAAGTAAAAATGAAGAAGAGGGACAATAAAGGTAAATAAACATCTTAGCGTGGACTGTAAAATGCTTCAAAATTCCAGAAAGAACATGGCCCAAACTGAAACAATTGAAGTCAGTAGGAATCTTGTACAACCTTGTGCAGCTCAGCAGTAGGAGGAAAAAGGAGGAAGCTGGGGCACTTCTCACTGTATATACACTGACTGTATATGCTGTCACAGAAACCAGAATTTAAAAGAATCATCTGTTCTGCTGCTTGAGGCCTCTCACTGCTCCCTTGAAAAAGCAACATGCATCCTGGGTGCTCAGCTACTATGGGTATGAAACCCACACATGAAGAAAAGAAAGTGTGATGATACTTTTCATATTTCTTCTCGTACCCCAGAGTGTCCTAATATGCATTTTTATTATGTTTATAGAGTTTCTTTTGGCTATGCAGTGTTAACAATTGTCCATAGCCTTTTACTCCTCCTTCCTTTCTCATTTATGCACTATAAATCGTATATGCCACTCGTTCCTCTTGATAGTCTCAACTTCTAGTTGAGCTAGAGTTTCCCAGCTAAGGCTAGTCATGATTCTCAATTACAGCGTGTGTGTTGAGGTCAAATTGTACTTTTCATGGACTTCTTAAGGCCGTTGGAACAGACGATTACTTTGTATTATGATCCATCCTGTTACATAGAGTTAGACAGTCTTGACCAGCTACCATGCAACCTCACTATGCCTTTGCCATGTTTGCTAAGTCAACGAAAAGTCTTTTTCAAATACAGTCTGCATTCTTTGGCAGTGAAGCAGATGTCCTTGTGGTGCATTAGAGTAGATCTTTGTGTTATGAAATTTCTAATCTGTGTGCATTTAGACAATCTTTATGACTTATAAGAGTAGAAAATGCTAGAAAATAAAAGCACATCGAGTAGCCTAAACATCCAGTCACTTCCACGTGGGTACCTCTTATCTTATTGTTTAATTCTTTCGAACACTATGATCCTCCTGAAATGGATACAGAATCTTGAAGTTCTATGTGGTTTGCATTTTAATAGAGTAGATATATAATGGCTTGTTCTTAGCACCTTGATTGACATAATCCTGACACGCAATGGGCAAAGTTTCATCCTTGGAACCATCTATCTGATTTCATTGAGCTACTTATGCACAAATATGTAGCTAGAGGTACAATAAATGGGCTATGTGATGACAATATAATACAGAGCTCCAGGTGGCCTCTTTAGACAGAGCTTTCGTATTAATACCTTGATACTACATACGGAATGAAAAGAAAGATCTTTCTCTAATGACATGTACAAAGGCTTTCATGGATATTTTGTTATTTTAAATTGCATACATGTGCAGTAAAATTGAAACCTAATATTGACATAGCTCTGAAGTAAACGAAAAGATGATTATTATCACCGGAAGTGTTGGCTAGCGTGCATTCAAGTAACTTGCAGATTACATTCCTCTGAATATATAATTCTAGTTAGTTTATGTTCCTTTAGATTTACAAAAAATTTTCCCTCATCTTTTTTCCTAGTCTGTTTGTAAAATATAAAAATTATAACTTTTTCAATAAGCATGACCAAGCATATGTCAGAAGCTACTTGCTGTGAGGGTAGGACATACAAATTACAGTTAACCACAATGTTATCAAGCTATTTTTAATCAATACTTTTATTCTGAGTCACTTTTCCATTAGTGACTTGTGTAATACTAACCCAACTTTTTGGGTCAAGGAGCCTGTGCAGACCTTAAGGTTCCAAATACCTTTCTGAACAATTAATAATCTGTGCAAAACAGGAATATTGGCTCTATGGAGACATGAAGTAGCATTGCAAGTTTAAAATTACTAGAAAATACTGAACAAAATAAAATATTATAACAAGGTAATCAGGCAGACCTTGGTGAATCCTTGTGAAAGTAGAGCATTAAAATACCTTTTTTTTTTTTTTTTGCATTCTAGTTCCACTTATTAGCTGTACGAAAGCCCATACTGGGCAACATTTACAGCTGGAATGCCAAGTGGAAATGAATTACAGCAGAACGGAGGGGAAAAAAAGAAAAATCTGCGTCCTAACAGAAGTATGGCACCTTATATATGTGCAGTGTCCACTTTCTTGCAGTGACTGGCTGTTATTGGGGAAGAACGATGAGAGACATGTAATGCTTCCCATCCCTAATCTCCCTACTCACAAAGGTCAGTGTCTCAGCAGCACCCTCAGCATGTTCAGTCACTGTAGTGGGAAATGTTTCTCTTCCTTGCCTGTCATGCCCTCATGCAATTTCAATTCTACTGTTGTAGTCTGTCTCTTTAAAGCTAATATGTCAGATTCTGTTTTCTTCTTCAGAAATACTCAGAACTGGGTGATGAGCTTAAACCATTTCCATATTTTGGCAAGAAGGGCTCACGTGGTCCGACATACCTGCTTCAGTGCTTTGAATAGTGATTGAAACAACATGATAACTCTCATAGCAAACTGGGAATAGGCAAGTTTTGTGCTTTGAATGTTACTTAATTATTAATTAAAAGTAGCTTGAAACTGAGGGTATAATCGGTGAATGGTAGTACCCATCCTTGGCCACTGTAAAAATCAACTTGCTGCCTGGGTGGGAGTTTGAAGCAGGATTCTGCTTGGGTGACTCGGTGAGTTTGTCATTGTTCTGCCCTTTTGGTTATTTCATCTAGAGATGCTATATATAGGTTGTGCATTCAGAACTACACCAGATGCACAGAGCAGAAAAATGGAATTGCTAAACACTTTTCTTTTACAAGACACTTTTCATTTCCCAGAGTCTTTGATGATATTCTGGGGGAGGGGATATGTTTGGGTGGTATTTCACAAAGATTGTTGTGTAATTGGGCAGGTATTAATCCAAACTCAGTTTATTTTTGTGTTTCAGGATCACTGTCTTGCACTGTCCAAAATAATTAGGCTTCAGACTTCAGCTTTGAACTTACATAGTAGAAGACATTCAGAACAGCGTGATTAAGGTTCATTCCATACCTTGCACTAGAATTCATAAGCAATGGTCTCACCCCTTTACAATGCGTAGAAAATTATAGAATAAATGAGATGATACTAGTTCTGTGATAGTTTAGACTGGTTTTGTGCTAGCTTTATAGGAATAAAAATAACCATCTGCATAGAATTAAAAATATTAAATTGCACTCTTATCTATAAAAATGAAAAGCTCGAAGGGCGTGGACTTATAACTGCATCTAAAACGTGCCTTTGTCTGTCAATGTTGAATTGGTTTAAATTTCCTCTCTCTTCCCCCCCCCCCTGAATTTTTCTGTAAATAGGATTTTTGTCATGTATGTTAGGAAATAGTTGGTTTTCATGTAAAGTCCATGTGTTTGAATTTGAGAATATTTAATAGTGGTGGTAGAAATGCTTATGCTTTGCTGAAAATTAATAGCAGAAGTAGTCCTATGCAATTTATTTCACCATAGTACTTTGTCCAAGGTAAAGTTAAAGAAAAATTAGTCATGTGTCCAACTTCTGCTTCAATTACTTTTCTTCAAAGTCTTTTATCAGATATTTCTGATGTATGTTCTTCTAAGTGAAAACAGTTAATAGTTCAACATATCTCAGCCTGAAAATATTCTACAAGGTATGATGGATACACAAGACGCCTGGAAGGAATGTCAGCTAGTTTATATCTGAGCTGATGCATAGCTGATTTTAATTTTTGACCAGAATCTTTCTTTTGTGTCACTTTATTCTGGCCAAAATCACTTTTGTGTGGAAATTGTTTTGCAGCTTGTGTGGAATGAGCTTGTGGTTTTGATCTGTTTCTTAATAAGATGGTCTAGCATAGTAACTGCGAAAACTGACTTTACCTGATGCCTTTTATGGTCCTTTTGTCAAGATTAAAGAGATAAGGAAGGCAAATCCTCAGGCAACTAAACGTGGAGTTTTTTAGATTGTCTGTGAGAGATGAAGTGGATAAGTTTGGTCCTCATGATGTAGTGTCTGTTCTGTAAGCAAATAAAAAACCTCTCATCCACAGATGTTTGTTTGGACACTTTCCCCAAAAGCTGTTTTCGTATATGAAAACCCCAAAAGTTTGAATGTATTTTGTAGCTTGGCAACCAGAAGATGTGGAGATGCTGTCAGAGAAATGCTGATCCTACATTTCATTAACCTGTATGTCCTCTTTAACGTAGAGGACACAGTTATGCTGTGTAGTATCTTTTATAGATATATCAGGGTGCCTGTTTTTACAATGTGGAAAGAAGAAAC
>NW_008824939.1:3271487-3276087 GCF_000699105.1 Pygoscelis adeliae | reverse complement strand
GGACAGGAACGTTTCTATGTTAGTACCCAAAACAATAAAATCTGCCTTAGAATTACTGCTTTCCAGGAGCAGTAATTCCAACAAAGACATAAAAGTACTGTTGAACAGCTTATGCATGAATAGAAGGGAATAATCACTGGTTGACATGTTACTAGGATTTTTTTTATTTCATCTTCTTCCTTAAGTTTGGTCTAAATGTGGGACTTTTTGAAAGCTGTACACCACAGAATAAGTGGTGTATACACTAATCCTATTATTCATTAATAAGATTAATGAGTGTACCTCCTGGATAAAGCTTTGAAAATGTACCCTCTAGGTTCTAAGCTTCCCTTTTTTTTGTGAATTGATTGTCAAGATAATCCACATATATGCAAGAACATCCTAACTATATGAATTATCTATCTCTTCATGGGCCTGAATTTTGCTCTGCATTTATCATTAGTAAGAATTGTTTCTATACCTAGGGGCATTCTAGCAAAACAGTGAAAATGAGTAATGTGTTATGCTGATGCTTTTAATGGTTATCAGTTCTGTTTAGGCAAGACATCTTGGATGAAAGAATTAAAGTTATCTTTAAAAAAAAAAAAAATTCACTCATCTGTAATTTGAAAAACAAACAGACAAATTAATGTATTATAAAGTTCAAAGTAAATAGGTATTAACTGAAATAGAAGTACTAGTGCATTATTAAAGCTGCAAACAACTTTCTTAGCTTATGATGTCCTGGCTGCTGTTTTTTCCTAAGCTGAGCAGACACTGATCTGAAAGACAAGACATCATGTGTCTCAGTTTAAAGAGCCAAAGTCGTCTTGTAGGCAGGTGTATCTTCAGAAATATCATTGGTGTTCTTACAGAACTGAAGTTTTTTGAAGGCAGGTTTTTCTTTCTATGTGAACACAAAAATCTGCTAGAATTGCTTATGAACAAAACTTGAGCTATCAATTAAAAAGAAACAAGGGACTATCTAATATTATCATATACTTTTCTTGCTGGTGTGTATTTGAAGCCCACTTCATCATCTTCAGAGGCAAGGTGCTTATGTCTGCCATTCTGTGATTGAAAGCAGTTTTCACGTTGGGATGTAGCTTAATTGGTGAGTTTGAGTTGTGGGGGTTTTTTAATTTCTTTTTCCCCAGAATGACTCTTGAGTCTTATCCACATCCCTGTGCTACGATCAGTGAACAAAAAAAGAGAAGGACAGTAAACGAAGCTCTTAGCTGATATGCCGTCTAGTAAGAAATAGCGGCAGTATTATATATAGTGAGACAAAGAGCATACTGCTTTTGTACTCAGGAGCACCTTTTTTTCTCTGATAGAAGAGATTCTGTTTTTGAATCTGATATCCTAATCTATTGATCAGTCATTACAACCTTCATTTGGCACAACTTGAACCCCTTCTTAAATTTCTTTCATAAAAAAAATTCTGAAGAGGAGGAACTAAAGATGATTCAAGCCTATCATAAGATAACTTTGGTTCACCCCTATTTTGAAAAAAACACTTGACTGATTTTTGTCATTGTAAAAGCAATTAGATGTGTAAAACTTCTGCTAAATATCTGTTGGAGAAAGAATCCTTAAATTCATTCTCATTCACTTTTTATTATGCTGGAGGAAAGGGTTTTGTTTCAAATATTTGTGTCATACAATTTTGTTTTTGTAAACAGACTTTTTTCCTACACAGAATTTAGTAAATTCAAATTCATCTGCATGATCATGTTAGAATTGTATTCAAGGTGGAAATGGAAATTTAGACTGCCTAAATATAGTTCTTCCCAAGATTTCCTTCAGGCTTTGTCACCCTTGGGTACTGAAATCTAGCTTGGTTTATATTGCTTAAAGCTGGAGTTGCTGCAAGCTTTTTTGATCAGGAGCACAATGCTATAAGCTCTTCTTTGTGAAAACTCATCAAATTCCTTGGGCTCTGGGTATACAAACGTGTACAATGCTTAGTCCTGGCCCTTTGTTCAGACTAGTGTTAGAAAGAGGGTTAGAAGCTATATACTACAAAAGACTTTTCTTACGTTTTGTGTCTTCTAGCTGTGACAAGTATATTTGTATGCTTTAGCTTTCTATTTCTGAAACAAAGACCAATGTAATCAATGCTTTTCAATAGAGTTATCCAGACAGAGAAGGTAGGAAACCAGATGGTTTTGAAGATATGAGATGGAATTCAGGGTGCTGTGTTTTAGTCCATAGTCTATGCTTAAATATGATTAAGGGTAAGATTCCAAAACAATCTGTTCTATTTCTGGGTGACAAGTATAATGTTATGCTAGCCCTATCCTGCAGCACCCTGGGTCACTTGTCTGGGTACAAGTCAAAGATACTTCTTGGAGAAGTCTCTGACGAAGAAACTGGAGTTTTCAAGTGGAGATTTAAAGCCTGGAAGCTTACCAACTTTTGTCGTTAAGAAGACTATATTAATTAGATACAAGATTAGTCCCATTAAAATCAGTGACAAAACTCATTCAGCTCACTGTGATACTCAGCACAATATGGAAATGAAAGGTTAAAATTTGTTACTGGCTGCTACTTTTTGAAGTACTTGGTGGAAAAAATGAGTTATGCTCCTATGACTACAGATTGTAGGTTAAGATAATGATTACTCAGTAACTGAAAATTTTTGGAATTTACTACTAATTGGGAAGTTAGATGATAACAAGGTGGCTAAAGGTTAAGCAACATGATTTGGAAAGATTTATGGATGTAGTAAAAGTTTAGAACAGCATGTTAAGGCAAATGGTGAGGATATGAGACTATCAGTGTGTGTGTGTATTAGTAGCAGAAAAAACATGGTGGTGAGAGAAACATCACTTGGTATGTTGAATCCCCAGCATTAAAAATGTTCATACTTGTTTTGATGTTTATGAATGTTCAAAACTGTTACCAAGCTATGAGGGAAAGTGGCACTTTGCATGTACAGCGATGCCTCATAATATCATTGCTACCCAAATTAAATTCATGTTATAGGAACCCCCTAGTGCTTTCAGTGCAGAAGAACAACTAAGAGCCTGCTGAAGCAGAGAGTGTGTTTTCATATCTCTCTGATGACAAGCCCTCTGGGCTCAGATAAGAGGAGGTTGAGAGAATGGTCATTTGGTCCATGATAATATCTGAGTAGCAATGTCCACATAGCTTTTAAATAAGCTATGATGACTAACTAAAAAAAGTTATATCTAGGCTGTGTGCTCTTTATAGATAGCACAAAGATTCATTTCCCAGATTGCTTTTGAAAGAGGGGCAAGTGTTATTTTTGGTTTATAAATGCGATTAGTGTTCTTTGAGAGACAGTGGTATCAGGTAAAAATCTACATCTTTTTTGCTGTGATAGTAATATAATTTCAAAATGTAAGTTTCCTTTCTCTTACTTCTTTTCCCTGATATTCTATACTGACCTTGTGTCAGATGTGTTACCTAGTCAGCTTGCCTGCTTTGCCTCTGCGGAAGTTGTGTATACTGTATCATTTTAGATAGGGGAGATTGTTTTAGTTTTGATTTTTTTTTTTAACTAACATATTTTACTCTTCAAAGATTTAAATTCCTTTTGTGAAGTGCTTTTTACTCTTGGAGGAAAAATAAATTGACAGAAGTATAAAACATTTGCTACCTCTTTCTCAACCTCTTTTCGCTTCAGTATTTTAATCATTCATCAAATGATTCTTCTCTGCAAAATTATGTCATTATAGAAGACAGTCAGGCCATCTACAAAGATACATTCCAGATGTGTCTACAAAGATACATCCAAAGATACATTGGTTTAATGAAAATTCAAATAGTAGACATGACTGTTAACTTTTTTTGTTAGATTTTGTAATCAATAATACATTATTGATCTTTCCCTGAGCTTAACTCTTGATGTATTAGCAAAATCTAAGATTACATCTCTAATGCACTTCTAACAGAAAAATTGTTTTCAGTCCACCTGAAATGTTTGTTATTCACTAATATGGCAGTTATTGTTAACTTGAATAAGTTCAAGAACAGAATATATTTATTTTTGCACATATTTTCCTGGTGTTCTAGAACAGTCTTTTAGACAGAAAGTTAATATGACCTTATGAAAATAAAGTTCGGGAATAAAAAAAAACATTTTACAAAATACTTTATTTCACATAGATGTGTATTTTCAGAGAGAAGACAAGTACAAAACCCCACATCTTCATATGGAAGTCAGTGGGAGTTCTGACCTATTTAGGCTTATGCAATTTTAACCATTGTATTACTGTGTCAAACCATGTAATGTAATTTATTATTTGATTTGGGTTTTGTCTGCACATGAAATATTATTTGAGAGGATTTTTATCATATATGTGAATCAAAACCAATCTTGTTTTATCAGTGCAGTGGATTAGCTTATGTCTCTTAGGACAGGATTTAAAGTAAGAGTCGTCATCTTCCGTGAATGTCTTTTGTTAGTAACAGATAAAATAAGCACGACTAATACTCCTGGCTACAGAACTGTATTTCAATAAACCTGTAAAACAAAGACTAATTAGATGACATGGTCTGCAGGAATGAAATAGAACCAGAAGTGTAAACGAAATACTGATAAAATTAGACAGATGATGCAGTCCAGACCTCTTCCATTCATGCTACTTTT
>NW_008824939.1:3254181-3271466 GCF_000699105.1 Pygoscelis adeliae | reverse complement strand
CTTGCCAGAGTTAAACACAAGTATTTTGTGACCTTGTAAAAGCCTGACATTTGTATTCTTTTCATTCTAGCTCTTAGTAAATGCATTCAGTTTTCCGTTAATAACTGAAGAAAAAAGAGGTGCAAAGAGGACAACAGAGGGATACATTGCTATTTTGCTACTACTTAAAATAACTGGGTATTTTGTGTCAGTTGTGGGTTAACCCCGGTAGGCAGCTATTTGTCCATTTCCAGGAAAGTAGGGCATCATTGTGCCTAACAGTTACTTGGGAAGACAAACGCTGTAACTCCGAACATCCCCCCTTCCTCCTCCTTTCCCCCAGCTTCATTGCTGAGCACGACGTAATATGGTATGGGATATCCCTCTGGTCAGTTGGGGTCAGCTGTCCTGGCTGTGTCCCCTCCCAACTTCTTGCGCACCTCCAACCTACTTGGTGGTGCGGCAGCATGAGAAGCAGAGATGGCCTTGACGCTGTGCAAGCACTGTTCAGCAATAGCTCAAACTTTGGTGTGTTATCAACACTGTTCTGGTCACAAGTCCAAAACACAGCACCATACGAACCTGCTATGAAGAAAATTAACTCTATCCCAGGCAAAACCTGTACAGTGTCTGAAAGGAAGGGACAAAGTGAACAGGCAAAGGATTAATGTAAGAAATAGAAAATAGTTCGCTGCAGTAGCCTGACCAGAAGAGATCAAAAGTTCTTGTGTGAGCTACCAAGCAGTTGTGACTTACCTATAAATGCTTTGGCACAATAAAGCAAGTAATAGACTGGCCACTAGCATGGTGTGTTTTGGCATACCTTCAGTGGTTATCATGGATAAATATGCAACCTTGATGTTATTGAGGACTGGGCATATGTATGGTTCTCTTTCACACATTTCTTCTGCAGTTCTCCTGTAGCACATAACAGAACTGCACTCAGTGCTCCTTTTTGTATGTATGTATGTCAGTGTCCTCTAAACTTGTATAAATAAAACAAGCAAATGCTATTTCTTTCTATGAGAATATGATGCTTGAGTAAAGTTAAATTTTACCTCTTTGCTTTGCACACAGATATCACCGTTACGGTGAGCTGAACATCAGTGCAGTTTGTTCTTTTCTGCCTATGAAGCTGAAGAGTCGTTTCATGCCAAGCCTGGGGTCCTCTACAGAGGGCTAAACCCAGCTTATACATACATAATCAACTGTAATTTTAGTATAGCTCCTCAGGTTGCCATCATGAAAACTGCATTGGGTTTATTCTTCATACATTGATTACAATAGATTATTCAGTAGCAGAGAGAACCAGGCACAGCTGAGCAACTTTTGCCATGCTCGTGGCATCAGGACTGCTGTCCATAACTTTATTTGAGAAGGTGAAAAATGTTCTACTGATAATGCTGAATTTTGATGATGCAGAAGGTGGGAGGGGAGAAAAGAAAGAGGCATATCCCTCTGACGACTGATAAATCCTGTTTAATCCTTCCAATTTATTTCCCTCTCTTTCAAAAGGCTATGGGAACACATTGTCAACATTTTCCTTTTTTTCTTTAAATTAATGCAGATAGTTATTTTGTTGTATCTCCTGCCTTGAGGATTCTCCCCTTTTTCTTTGCCAGGTTCCTCCAGTCATCATTCCCACAACTTGCTTTATGTAATCCCTGCTCTATTCTCACCTCCAAGATCCCTTTCAATTTGAGTTTGTACAGGGAATTTTGCTTTCAGTAATGCACGCTAAGGTTGTTCCAGTGTGTTTCCTTCTTGCCACCCTCCCCCTCCAAAGTTTGTATGTTTTTGAAGTCAGCCTTCTGGAGGGACATGAAACACCACAGGCAATCATAATTTTGTGTTAATGAAGTTATTTGTCAGTGAATTAAAATTCAGAATTTATGTTTTCAGTTAATTAAATATGAAAAATTACAAAAAAGTGCAACTGACCCTGTTGTTTTGATATGAAATTCCATTTATTTGACACTGCACTTTCAGCTTTCAGTATTATGCAGCTTTTTCTGCATTAACAATAAAATCTAAAAAACACGAACGAATGAAAAGCACGTTCTGATCAGTTAACCATGGAAAGCTAAAATCCTGTAGTTTAGCACTTGTCTACAAACCAAAAGTCATTGACTAAATTTTCAGGTTACGGTCTTATAGTCTCAAGTAGCTGGAAATGAAATAATTGCTGCTGTAACTATTTAAATGCATTCCCTGTCATCTAATTGCTTTTGCTTTAAATGATTATGTCCCTTCCTCATTTAGCATGCCCAATGCATCCACTTAGACTTACATGATTCATTTTGTCCTCACTTTAGGATAGATTAAAATGTTGTTGCACTCTGAAACAGGAAGTTAGGACTAAGAATGTGTAATTTATTTGAAACTCAAATAAATGGTATTTAGGTTAATGTCCAGATGGTTTGAAATAGACCTCTGAAGGCACAGACTAGGACTGGTCTAGGCTACAAGTGCTGCCTTCTGCTGCCATTGAGCATTCCCTATATTTGTGCAAATATTCTGCACTTCAGGGTAGCAGTATATAGCAAATAGAGAGCATGTGCACTGGGTTGTATATTCCACCCTAGACTGTGCTTTTTTGCACACTGATACATATCCAGTTGCTTTGGTTTATTTTCTTCACAGAAAATGTATATGCCGTGACTGAAGGGATACACAATAGTCCCTTTTAAGGTGAAGGGTGGGAGGAAGGAATAATGCTTAATGGCTGCTAATGGCTGGCAAAATGTTCTATGTAAATTAATGCATTTTGACTTTTTGTGTGGACAGATGGTAGGTTAAGGCAAACCTAAAGATATTTCCTCCCATGATGATTTTGTAAAGCAGCATAGCAGACTGTCAGTTTGTACACTGTTCTAATGGGACAAATTTTCTGATTGCTGGGTTGTTGTGTGGAGCTAAAACTATGTGAATTGTAGCTCAGTGCTGTATCCTGGTGAATCAATGTTTGCAAGTATCTGCAATCATACAGATTGGATTTCTGAGTGACTCTGCCTGTGAAGGGTAATAATTTCTGGCATCTTAATCTCCCTTCTCTTAGTGCAGATGTCTAAAAAGAAAAGGCCATGGTTGTATTTAATTTTGTGAAATCCTGCATGAAACTTTTAACTCGGCTGAGCTCTGCGGCTCCATCCAGCCACCTCCTCCTCCCAGCTCCCAAGGAAGATATCTTTCTCTACTTGGTTCCATTCCAGTCCCTCTAATAGTGCTCTCCAGCTCTGAGTGGCTGAAGTGCCTTCTATTTTGTTCTTTGCCAGCCTCCTTTTGCTGATATATAGACAGGTTGCTATTTGCTCTAAGAAACAGCTTGATACGCACTTCTGCAGTGAGTCTGGGAAACGTTACTGTCCAAAGACAGCAGCTGAGGTACTCTTTGAAACTGAGAAGCCCTAACACCCACCTTGACAGGATTGACTCAGCATATTAATTTAAAATTTCAACCTTACTGCTGACCCCTATATTGCATCAGCTTTTGGGTTTGGAATTTAGCCTTGGATCATACTTGTTTCTGAAGTTATATTCATAACCAAAGCAGGAGAATAAAGTTATTTTAAAAGAAAACTTTAGAAGGAATGGATTATGTTACTAAGTACTCCCCAAGCCTCTGGTTTTTGATTATGAAATATTGCTTTCTTATAAAAGCAATATGAACAGCAGCTGACTTGCTGATCTCTGTCTTCACATAAAAGTCAGAGCTCAGGCATTCATTTAGAGGACTGAATACTTTTTTTCACTAGAGACTGTACAGTTGTTCTGACATTCACAGTTAATATTGATACTCTGTAGGCCAGAAAATATTACTAGAGAAAGAATGCATCAAGGCTGATTCTGCTTTGAATGGAGTTAGCGGAAGTTTAACCTTTGCTTGTAAAAGGAGGGAGACTAGACTGAAAAAGATTTATAATTCAAATGTGTTTAATGGTTGTGTATCTGTATGATACAGATTTACTCACACTATTTTGAGTATATTTAAAAAAGACAGTGTCTCTTATTTTCTAGGGTATTGTCTTGTTTTTAGCCTTTCCATAATTAGTTTCTATTTATAGAGCAGATCAAGAGAAGTAGCTCACAGATGTCGAAAAGATGCATGTTTTCTTACGTGTTTTCTTGCTTTAACTTTATGCAAATACTTTATTATTAATGCTTTTTAAAAGACCACAGGAGGTATATAGACTTTAATTTTTTTCTGTATGATTAATGCCAGCCATTTGGTTTTTGCTTTCATTTGTAAGTACTTCAAACTCTGCCATAGAAAGGAGAAATGGGCTATGTGTATTTAAATGTACACATAAAGATTAAAGGAATCGCAATCCTAATTTTTTTTTAGTCACCTACATCACTATAATGGATCTCTAACATGAAAGTTCTATTTTACAAAGTGCTGTTACCAGCACTTGTTTCCATTTTTCATCTTGGAAAAACATTTCATTTCCAGCTTAAGTTCTCACTACATATTTTTAAATTCTCTTATATTATAAATGCTCCTTCTGTGTCTCAAGAGGTTAGGTAATTTACTGCTTTTGACTCAATAAAATTCTTACAGGCGGTTATGCTACTGAAATTTTGGTAAAATAATGTGGGATTAAAAAAAAGAAAAAGCGATGAGTAGAGTTACTATCACCCTAGTCACAAAGTTGTGTGTTTAAATGCATGTTCCTGTGAACTGTATTCTGTCTGCTAGTATTCTTGTATATTCTATTCTGTATAAATTCAGTATCAGTCAAAAGTCCTCTGCAGCTGCAAATAAAATGTAACTATTCCCTTTTAATATGAAGTTAATAATGAAGTGGTAAATGCATAAAGCAAAGTATTTTAAGGCATGTAGGTATTCTAGATACTGTGTTAGTATAGAAAAGACAGACACCATGAATACTGAGAAACTTATATTTAAAGTGTGAGCCCTTCTATAGAGCAACAGCAACCCCCCCATTGACCTTCAAGTGATCTCACTTACCACACTGCCTTAAAAATGAGACAATAATGGAAGTATCCTTTGTTTATAGTATTCCATAGAACAAATGTTTTTACTAGAGGCTTTTGTATTTGTGCTACGTAAAATTTGTCAAAAAATTAATTTCAGCCTTTATATTGTATCTTCCATCTTGGATTGTGAAGGGGGAAAGGCTTTCTTAGGTTTTCTTTTCCTGTTAAACACTTAAATTTAGTGTAAAGAGTCAAATCAAAATATTTAATCATTAACAGGCCAAAGAACTGTTAAAGAATTAAAAAGTCAGTTGACACAGTTTAATAAAAGCTATGCTGTCCAATGAGATCATATAATACTGTGCATTTATACTGTTGTATTAGCTATAAAAATCTAAACTGGTTTATAATATCATACAGTTATGTAGGTACTTACCATTTTAAAAGCAGCATCAAGTGGAATTGGTGGAAAGTCCCCAAGGTGTAATCAATAATTGATTAAAATTATGAGCCTTTACGGTATTATTTTGAAGTGCACAATCTGAAATTAGAGGAAATTTACTGACAGTTGTATATTTTGTGGAAAGAAGGATTGCTCAGACATATACTAACGACAAAATCGATGTCTGTTGCCTTCTACAGAGTACAAGGAGTGTGATTTATTTTGAAAATGTCTTTTCAGCTGGGTAACTAGGTAACTTACACTGTGCTACACGAAAGAGTTTGGATTCCATTTTGTGAAGCAGGATTCCAGTGCAATGAGTGAAGGAAACAGATGGAGTAACAGGAGGACAGATGGGTACCAAAAAATTACAGCCACCGTTTTCAGTACCTGTGCATAAACTTCCATAAATCAATTTATTTTCATTTACTGAAAGAGGAAACCCATAGATTATGAAGCCAAAGCATTACAGGGCCCCAAACCACTCTATGTTGAAAGCATATATTTGTGTGATTAATAACAGTTCTAGATGAGCTGCATGTGAGAGTAAAATTTTCTGCGGGCAAGAACCCGCAGTCATTTCATTCTGTTAGGGAGATTTAAACATCTCTCTTATTCAGTGGGGGGAAGATTCGTTGGTTATTCTGCCATATTGGACAGCTGTAAAGCTTTCCTTGTAGACCAGAGGTGGGCTACTGAAGTGATGCAGTGAGTGCTAGGGGGCTGCTCCACCACGAAGGCTTCAAGCAGTTTGGGAAGGAGCTGAACCTGGAAGAGCCCAAAGTAAGGCTGAGTGTGCAGGAGGCCACTTTCTGTCCTGCAGCAGCCTGAATTGCAAGACACGAATGGTGGATTAGAAAAATCAAAACAAATTTACTACATATATACACCAGCAGTCCTTATCTGCTGCATGGCACAGCTGCTCTGTCACATACTTGACCTTGAATTAATTTGATCATCCCTGTGATTAAATAGGGAGTTCAGCTGTGAGCCAAATAATTTCTTAACACCCCTCACCCCACCAGTAGCTTCCAGCTTGTTGTTGATACTGTTGAATTTTTATATGAACACCTGTCCATTAGAAATTGGATGGTGCCCATCCAGACAATTTACATTTATTTTAGAATGTCTTGCAATTAGTGGACTTTCAAAATTGTAGAATACAAATAGAAATCACCCTTGTATTCAAAATATTTGAGAGATTAAGAAATATAGGTCAGAATATGTAATTGCTCTCGTTCTTGTTGAATTTATATCAGGAAGTTTTCTTGCATAGAGGCACTGCATGAATAGCCATTATATTTTGGTGCAGCAAAGGCAAAAGTATGAAAAAGTCTAACTCACATATCTTGGAATTGGCTTTCTGTCAGATTTTATCCCAGTTCCTTTTAAATTTTCCTATGAATAGTTTGAATTAAAAATTTACAGTTTTCTTGAATTTTTCAAAATAATTTTCTAATTAAAAACATATTCATTTTAGGGTTTAGGCTCACTACTTTTGTAATAAAACATAAAACAAATATGATGTTTTGTCTTCATATGAAAAAAGATTGGTTAGACTTTATCCCTTAATCTATTAAATGCAATTTAGAGTTTAATGTGGCAAAAGCTTAATTTTTTAACTTTGTTAGCTGATTGTAGATTACCTTCCCTATATTATCTCATTCAAGGTGAGCATTGCAGCGCTGGCTATCATGAGTGCTAGAGGCTGGGTTACAGTCTTCAGCCATAAACAGATCCCATTCAAAACTCACCATCATCTCCTCCCACCCTTAAACAAATCTCTGTGGGATTGGGATGTAGCCTATGAATCAGGCAAATAGTTCAGAGGAGGTGTAGTGGGATAAATAGGAAGGAAGATGGTTTGGCTTGGTTTCATAACTGAAGTGGAAAAGAAATCATTGTTTGGTTTCCTTCAATTAGAAAACATTAGTGATCTGAATCCAGTTTGAGAACGGCTCTATTCGTGCAGATGCAAATATACTAGTTTTCTTTTTTTTTCCATTAAAATTTTTTGAGTTGCAGAAACATTAATACAATTGCCATGACTATTTTTTCCCCTGGGACTTCTTACAAAATTCCATATCTCTATAGTCATTGAGCTTCTTCCCCTCCCCCACCAGTTACTCTTTTTCCAGTCTGAGTTTGGAAAAAAACCAGATATGAAATAATGTTTCCTTTAAGCAGGTAGGAGATAAACTATACTGCTTTCTTAAGCCATCTATCTGAAAGAGACAGTTTAAAATTTTAACCAGGATCAAACCAGTGAGCAACTCCTTCTGATTTTTGTAGTTTAAAGATGGTAAGGTATAAAATGATTAACTTAATCATTTTGAAAGCATAGAATTGCTTTGGAAATTAAACTCAGACTGGAATTTACTATTTACTACTACAATTCTTTTGAAAACAAACAAGCTTGCAACACACAAAGTAGGCACTTTTAAATACTTATTAAAAGTAATGGCCACTGGTAAGTCTGCCCTAATAGATAACCCTGCAGCCCATTGAAACCTGGCAGCATGTAGTGTCAGGAACATCTTGATACTAGTATGGAAGAGCAGTGTAATTATTTTGATCTATATAAGTTAGACTTGAAGAGAAGATGGTCCAAGGAAAGAGAAAAGGCCATGCTGCCATCAATACTTATCAGCAGTAAGTCTAACTGATGTGCAACTTCGTTTATATATTTGATTTGTATTCAGCCCAGACTGCGATTGCCCTTTCTCAAACTGCTTGATCACTTTTAATTCCCTAGAGGAATGCTTTTAGAAAAGAGAAATCTTGTACAAGGCTCTTGCTCATCACTAAATCTGGGGCTTCTTGCCCTGATGTGGAGAGAGAAAGAACATGTATGCACTGCAGAGAAGAGGGCTCTTTGTTAAAAATCTCCCGGCAGTCCTCATCTATTATGCACTGAAGATAGTTACCCAAGTGCTAAGGCTAATCTAAGTTGCAACAAAGAGGAAATCTCTCTAAAGTGGTCGAAACTCAAGTATTTGGTCTTGTTTCTACCCACTACAAAAGATGGTATGCGAGTTTAAACGCCTCCTTGAGCTATCATCCCTCTGGTTTTGGTTCCAGGTTCTGCTTGGAGAGAGAGTCCATACATATTAGCTTATTAAGGCAATATAAGATGACTGTCAAACAGCTGTGGGGCGTACATGTCAAACGAAAGGTCACAATCTTCTGTACAAGTACAAATGGGAATAAATGCCCAGTATATTCACTGCTTTTGGAGCACCTGTCAAGAGCTGAGTATCCAGCAAGATTCCCATATAGAAAATTACTCTTACCAAGGAATTGTTCCTTCCTGTATTTTTGTCAGTCAGCCAATCATTTGCAAATGAGTTGAACTTCATCATCTAAGCTGCAAGTGGAAAGAAGTGTATTTTGTTCTCCATGTATATGCAATATGTATGAATTAGTCTAATGGATTAGTTCAGTTACTAAGATCAACCAAACTCCAGATTCCGTTCTGTGTATGAAATTAGCATCTTAAGTTTAAGATGTAGGTATCATTATTTCAGATAATGAAAAACCTTTCAAATGAGTTATTTCAGTCTTGTTTCACTTCAACAATGTAAAATACTGGATTATGAAGACAATAGTATAATCTGTATAATTGGTAAAACAATATGCCAGGAAGAGTTTGGGGGGCCTGGGAGTTCAGAATCCCCACCTCAACTTTGTGTGCCTCAATCCAGGTGTGACTGGCTGCAGGGGGTGTGTGTTTCAGCCACCCTCCCCACCAGAACCATGCTAGCCAGCAGTCAGAATGCCCTAATACTTTTACTGGTAGAAAGTAATTACAGAATACTAGGTATTGTAGTACAAAAAAAAAAAGAAAGTTATTGTTCTTTCCACCACAGATGAATTGAACGGTCTGTAAATAACACTTTCTTTTCACCTCGTGTGCGTCCTTGCACAAAAATGCTGCTACTGAATTGTTCTGAATGTGTCTTCACTTAATTTCAAAGCTTGAATTAGTGATTAGTAAGAACCTTGGGCTGTGCTTTGCTGTTTCACTGTTAAGTAGTAGATCAAAAAAGAAACTTAAAGCTCAGTGTAACTGGTGGTTGTTAACACCATTTCTGCTTGTATCTTTTGGGGATTCTTACCTACTATTCTTAGTTACTTATTCCAAAACCTTAAAAAAAAAAAAAAAAAGGCCTTGGGTAAGCACTTTTTCTTCTGATACTGATTGTTCTTATTGAAATTGCAACCTCTTCTTTGTGATGGGGAAGAAGGAAGTATAAACCTGCTTGAGGCAGGTTTTAAACATTTTCAAGCCATGACTAAAGCCAGTTTAGATCAGTTGGCAAGGGCTTGAGTGAATGTAGGGACAAGCTTGAGGGGAGGTGGTTAGGACTATATAATGAAAAATAAACATAGATAAACAGGAAAAATATAGCAAGGAATATGATGAAGAAAAGAGCGAATGAAGGTATGAAGGAACTTAAAAATTGGAGAGACAACAGTGATTCTTAGAAATAAAACTTGAAGAAATAGGATAGCAAAAAACCAGAGGAGCACATAGCAAGAAAACAGAAAGTGCAAGTGTAAAAGGGTTGGGACTAAGAAAGAGAAAGGTCTTCTGAAGATAACACCTGTCTGTCAATGTCTGACTTCTTTTGTTCCAGACTCTGATTCTGTCATCCCCCGCACCTCATATATCCTGTTGACGTGTAGGCTTCTTTCCCAAGCAAACCAGCTAGATGCCTTCAGGAGAAGTTGTGGTAAAATCAATAAAATTGTGTGTTTTAAATTGCCCTGTGAGATGCAGAGGATTTTGGTCCGTATATCTATGCAGTAAGAACATGGCAAATCTATTCCTGCTAGGTCTGAGCACTGCGGGTATGAGCTGCTGCTCATTAACTGCCCTAGGAACTAATGCCAGTTTCTTCCATAGCCCCCTGAAACAGTATATATGTGGCTTTAGTTCTTCTAGCAGTAAGTTTATGTTACTGCATGTGTAAAAAACTATGTGTAGTGGTCTGTAAAATGTTTAGACATGAACACGAATCTCATCTTCTATAAAGAAAATGGAAGCTTTCAGTATACTAGAAGGTCCTTATTTGCCCTTATTAATTTAACTGTTCTTTCCACACTGGTAAAGAAGCCCCCCCTTTTTTTTTTAATTTCTCACTAAATAGTCACATGAAAAATTCCTGTGATTAATCAGGAAACTTTCAGTAAAGCATGCAATGTCAAGCTTTTTGGGGGGAGAAGGGAAAGTGGGGGCAGCATCCAAAATGATTTCTAGAACATTGAAGAAGAAATAGGATGGGGAGTCTGGAGACATTTTTTAGAATATTTAGCTCTAACAGTTGAGTATTAATAATTTCGAGTGACAGAAACAGGAATCAAAGCACCTTGTTGTCTGTATATGGTTAGTATAGGACCACCTGTGAATGAAATAATTTTAAAAATATCCAGTTCTGAATTTCTGATAATACTTTCTTCTGACTCTGGATAACTATTTTAGCAGTATAATAGATTATGTTGTTTTTCCTTGGATACTTTTAAAATTTGTATACATAAAACTTCCTCAGACAGATACAAATACAAAATACTGGGTACATGCACAAAGGAGATGATGTTAAGCAGACAAGCTTGTGTAAGGATCCTGATTTTGTGATAATGAACGTTCTGCAGAATGGTTATCATGATATATCATTCTACTTAACAATAGGAGAGGGTTGTGTAACTAAGTAACTCATTAGAACAATGAAGATCATGTTTAAGGCACATTCATTTTTCTCAGCCCTCTTTTTTCCCCCAGACATCCAGCTCACTAAAGAATTTGTCACTGCAGAGGATGATGTCTGGTGTATGACTTGTTTCATGCCAGCTATCTTTCATAGGCATTTGTACTACTGTGTTCCCTTGGCTCCATCTGAAAGGAAAGGAGTAGGATCGTATGTTATTGTATGCCCTTGCATGGAAAAATAGTCATTCCAATGCTTGACTTTTGCCATGCATTTAATTGAGCCAGAGTAGTTCAGTAAGCTTTACTACTAATATTTTTAAGCAAACAGAAAACACTTATGACCATTATCATACTTGCTGTACTTTAAGCTAAAGACTGATGAACTGTTGAAGAACTGGAAACCACTGGCTATGCTAAAAACTTTCTTTTTTTTTTTAGAATAAAATATTTTGTCATTCTTATTTTCTATAGCTGTTTCTGTATACCTAGAATTGAATCTTAAGCATTGATTTGTTCTGATGGTATTTCCATTTGGAAATGTCAGATATTTCAGGAGAAATTTTATCCCTAGAAGATCTTGAATTGCAACCCTATTATGTAAATTTTATCCTTGCAAAGCTGAATGGAATTTACCCAATTCTAAACCTTAAACCTTTTGTGAAATGCCTCAATTAAAATATGGCCTCAGAGTTAGGAAAAAAAAATACCTGAAGCTAATCTAAACTAATCTAATAGAGTATTGTGTCTGTCTGTTTATGACAATGTAAGTATATATAAATATAATGTAAGACTATAAATATCCATTTCTTTTGTAATGACTGCTATATATTGTAAGTAGGGCATCTGTATGCTGCCTGAGATTAAGTGGTTGCTTCTTTAGTTAGTAGCAGCAGCAGACTTTTGACCTCTTTGTTAAATAGCTGTTCATTGCAAAGTTCATGCCACCCTTACTAAACTGAAGCGCTACTGTGTTTAGATTAAATAATGACCAAGGTCCAGTCCTGCAGCTCGCAATTATTTATTTTTTTTTTCTTAGTGCTGAAGTCAGCAGAACTTCTTATCATAGGCTAGGGACTCAGAACTGGCTCCTTGTGTTTGTTGAGCACTGTAATTCCATGCTAGCTTGACTTCTAATTATGTTCTCTGACGTCTTGCTAAGTTTTTATCTGTTTTATACTGCAGTGACAAAGGCCGAGTGTATTTTAAACAGAGGCTTATCATAATATTTTACAGTCTCATTAAAACTTTTGGCCAGTCTGGTCTACAGTTTCATCTTTTTTTAATGCATTTCCATTTTCTCTATATTGCCTACACATACTGAATTTAGAGGAGACTTTACTTCATAAAGCGTCTGCTTTGGTTACAGTCATTTTACACTTATTTCATCATTATTGCATGAGATTTGTATTGAGTATATAATTTAGCTTGCTGCTTGGTCTGTGTTCAACCAAAACATGAATTCCCTGCCATAGCACTTTCATTAGAAGAAAAAAAGAAAGCACTTAAAAATAAGAAGACAGACAGGTAAAAATAACTGCTTGTCCTTTAGGAAAATGCATTTTATTCGTTCTCTCAGCTGAAACAGTTCCCACTAGAAATATGCTCGAGTTATCTGTTTTCCAGCAAGTTCTTATTGTCTCATGCATCCAATCTAAAACATCATTTTGCTGCTTGCCAAAATTGAATTGAAGACTTTCAAAATCATTTAGAGTTGTAAATAACACTCATCCTCCTATCAAGTACTATGTAATAAACCATCACTGTTTCACAGTGCTGGAAGTAAAAATAAGCTCTGCTATGTGTTACAAAAAAGAAAGTTCTTAAGTCTTCATTTTAAAAGATTTAGAAAATAATTAAAAACAGTTTTGGGAGTTTTTGAAGAGTTAGTGTTTGCTGCTTATCTTTATATATCTCAAATGTATGAAAAGAAATCACTGTTCCTGCTTCTGCAGTACCAGAAATGAAATTCAAAAGTTGTTTACACAACTAATAGTTCATTCATTTCATATTACAGGTAGAAACACAGTATTTTTATCTGTAATGAACTGAGAAGGTTTGTTAACTTCAGAGCATTGCTACAGTGTCTTACCCATATGAATGGGAATTTATACATACAGTACAATATGTGTATCTGTTATCCTCATACAAGCCTTGTGCTCATTTTACAGAAAAACAAAGTAAACAAGTAGTGGTGCTATAATTAACTTTACTGAAAACTAATCAGAGTCATTCTGTTACTTCAACCTTCACAGAACTTACTTCCTTTCTACAAAGAAGATCATACATGGTGGCACCTCAAATGGCACTTGCTGGTGCGTAATCATAACTATTACAATGCACTTGCATTTTTGGGTCAGAATGTGAGAAACTGGTGCTAGCTGAGCATTATTCTAGATCTAGCTCTCAATCAGTCCCTTCAGTTGCTCTCGAAACTTTGAATCCTTCCCCCATTCACTTCCCTTCTAGAATTCAGGTATTAGTGAGGTAAATAAAAAAGTCTTGCATCACTCAGAACAATTAAGTATGTACAAATATGAAAGATGTATTCTGAGACAATGTTTCTTGACTCTGATACCTTTATGGTGTATTTTGGGAGCAGAAATTAACTGGTGCTTCTGGACTTCACAAGCAGTTCTGTTTCTGTTGTATCTTTTCTGTAGTTTGTAGAAAAGGTTGGTCTTTGAGAGGACTTCAATTCAGGAAATAATTTCTGCTTAGGATATCGGACCTCTTCTTTGGATGTCTGTGCGTGGTATGGCTTTTACTATTCTGTATTTTGTAGTCTTACACCTTTTTTTTTTTTACCAAAGGCTTATCTGCTTATCACTAATTCCTGTCTGAGCACCCTACGTTTGTACAATGACACCCTAGGCCTCATTAGCAAAGATACTTAATATTTCTTCAGAATAATTAATTGCATATTTATTGTGATGACCAGAGGATAAAGTGGTTCCTATTCCCCAATAATTTAGTTCATTCTAATATTCTCTTCATGCCAGTTCTGATTTCACATCTCTACTCCTTGAGCTATCTGCATCAATTTAATTTTTGTATGACAAAGCACCATACACATCTGTGCAGGTCTATAAATAAAAAGCAATAAGCTGACATCTTTCACCTGTATCAAATGTATTTCATACCCTTTTTTCTGGTATACTTGCTATTAAACTTCTGTCTTTTTATATCTATCACCTGTCTGTATTTCCCATGTCCCTCTTCCCCTTTTCTGGCAATTGACAGAGTTTTCAGCTGCAGATGAAGCATAACACACCATTACTCTCTTCACTATGTCTACCTCTGTGCTGATGGGTTCACACAGGCATTGCAGACACTTTTTCTGCTATGGCATATAAAATAAACTGTCTACAACCATGTACATTTGCTTTCACACATATAAAGTACTGCTTATTCCAAGCAATATATCTACATATAAGGAGAAAGTTGTGGATCTCATTAAAATCTGTCTCTGAAATGAAGGCAAGGCTAAAAAACAGAAAGCAACAAAACATTGGCAACTCAAAGCTCTCAGTGATCTAATCAGGCCACTTATTACATATTGTCTGTAGCAGTATCTGATATATTTTAAGTGTTCATTTTATACTGGTGCATGGAAATTGTCCTGTGTTTATAAATTCGCTGGACATTTGTGTTGTCTGTTTTCAAGACTCAACTACAGCCAGCCACCTGGCCGTAACTGGTCTACCAGGATTGAAGACTGGTCTCTTAGCCTGACCGATAGCTGCCTATCCATCTGGCATGGAAGCGAATTGAACTAATTGCTCTAGGACACTCAGCAGATTGCTTTTGTTTTTACTTACACTGCATATTGCTGTACCTCATCCTTGTCTTGTGGCTTGCTCATTAGCCCTGCTCTTTAGCCCCTGATTCCTCTCTTACTCCTAGATCTCCCACTTGCAGTACAATCCCCCTCTGGGTTTTCCTCACTTAGCGTCCTTACTGGCAATAGTCCTATTTCTCAAGCTCTTGAATTCCATGATTTCTCCAGTTCTTGACTTAGGATCATCTTAACTAGATCTTTCATCTATTAAACAAAATGGTTGAGCAGAGACTTTGATGACAATTTTAGTATGAGGCTAGACTTAACACTTAATGTCAGGTTACTGTTGTAAAGTGGTCTGTCAATCTCTGATGCTCCCTGCTAGTGTTGTTTATTCATGCAGTTTTTTTATAATTTTACGTATTTGGGGCTTTAAAAATATAATCTTTAAGCCCTGTAAAAGTGCAGTTTTAATTTCCAACCAAAAGAGATTAAGACTTCCTTGTAAACACTTTTGATTGAAGGACCTGAAAACCTAAGACAAATACTGCATAAAATATTGTGAGATTTTTAACAGAATCACAAATTACGGTGACAATACAGTCTGCTACACCAAACAAGCTACAGGATTTATAAATCCAAGTAAAGAGTTATGGAGAAGTCAGGGAAAGGAATAGATACCTTGGGTGTCAGCAGAAATAGTTGATGCATTTCAGTTTGAATTTCATTCACATTTAGCAAGATATACAAGTAAAGCTGGGTCTCTGGGTTGTTTTAAAATGTAAATGTGTCAACATTAAAAATAGATGGTGTCATATGACAGGATGGAGAAAAAGCCAACAAACAAATCCCCAACAGTGAGGTAAATCAGCATGCCCTTAAGTGATAACAATCAGATCTTTAGGGGGGCTAGTTCACTTTTTGTGTATTCATCCTTTTTTATTTCCTTTTCTAGAATGTTAAGCAAAATCCCATAGAATTTTGTCTTACAGCAATACTACTGATGTATGTTGTGCTTACAATCTATTCAAAGAACCAATGAAATGACGCAGGGCTTTTAATTGAACTGCAGTGCTCACTGATTTTTCTGGTTGTAAATAACAAAATAGTCAATGGATAACTAAATTAAAACACAAAATTCTGGGTCAGAAACCTGGAATAGGGAAATGTCCTAAGTAAAGAACAGCTCAGTCTAATCTTGTATTCACTTCTAATGCACAGGAGTGTAATCCTGTCAGCAAAGGGGAGTCATTTAGATAGATGAAAATAAAAGCTCTTTGTGTACATAAGCCAAGTCAAGACTGTTGTATTACTGAGCTGTGCTGTGACTTTAGCACTAGTGTTGCACGTGAAGAAGTTAGCTTTTGGGTGTTTAAGTCCATGAGTTGGACTAATTTTCCACTTTTGTTTAATCTTCCCACCTTCTTCCCCTATAAATCCTTTTCATGGTATTCCACATATGCAGCAGTAACCTTAGTCCCATTAAAAAGCTGAAATCTGTCCGGAACATATAATTTCAGTATATGGCTTTCATACTCATGTGCATTTGTCACTTACCTTTTTACACTTGCTTTTGAAACTATATCAGGTTTAGCAGGTGCTGCTTTTAAAACTAGGAAGTGCCGGTCAACAGAAGAACCCTTGCCAATGTGTTTATTTCTGTGCATTATGATTGTTTATAATACATTTTAATAAATCTGAAAATATAACATCCTTCCCTACAAACTGTTCCTTCACATTTGGCAACCTGTACCTCTGCCTCACTCTACTACAATTGCTTTTGTTGCGTACAGTACTGATCCCATAGTTTTTCCTCAAATTCCTTCATGATGATTATGCACAACAGCAGAATTCAGCCTTAAGTTTTTATCTACCCTTTTAAAAAAATGAGTCTTATGTAATCACATTGTCTATCTCTTCTTAACTTTTAAGTGCATGCTTAAAAAAATATTTAACCATAATTTTTGGCTGGTAAATTCAGCCAAATTTGAAAGAATGATAGATTTCCTAAAGATCCCACACACATTTTGTGAAAATCATCAGCATGAATATAGGAGCAAGACCAAAATTACTTTCCCTGCTAAGAGAATGAAAAGAACAACTCAGTGTCTATACATTCTGTTTGCTAGCAGCTGGCTGGTAAAATTTAATGTACATCCTGAACACTGTAGTGGCACAGATGGGGAGAGTCTCTTGGGGCAGTGGGACAGCTAAGGATGTTGCTTTTGAAGATATTTCTGTGATATTCCTATGCGGTGCAGGAGCATTACCTATTATTTGAGCATATTTCTGGGAAAGTTGGTCTTTCTTTTTAGTTATCTTTACTGCAATGTGGTTCAAGTTATTATTTCACTTAACAAACTAGATCTTAAAGGTATTTAGGAAACTTAGCTTAAAGTAACATTTTAAATGAGAAGAAATTTAGCAAGCTTTAC
>NW_008824939.1:3243141-3254127 GCF_000699105.1 Pygoscelis adeliae | reverse complement strand
GTGCACAAAACAGTGTTTGGAGGAACTGGGGAGATTTCTTTGAAATTTGGAAAAATATATGCATGTTAAGTTGGAGGTAAGAATAACTCAACTGCAGTATTACTTTTTAATTGCAAACATCACTGTCCCTGTCTTTGATACCAGTTGAATCCATGGCATTCTTCAATTTTACAAATGGAGGCAGTAAACACTATACTATCACAAAGCCTGACAATGTACGGTATGGTATATAGTGTGCAGCATCAGTACGGATGCAGTGCTTGGGTTTATCCTTAGAAATACATATCTGAAGGTTCTGATTCTTTAGATTTATCTGTGATATTAGGGTCTCATGGGCACCAGCACACAAGCTTGTAATCTGTAGGACTGAAATGCAAGATCAGAATCTAAACAAAGAGAAAACACTAAACACCACTGGAAAAAGAAGAGAAAACCTTAGTTTAGGGCCTTCTTTTGCTTTAATACTTAGATAATGATTTGGTGACTATTTTTTGTGTGTGTGTGTGTGTGTGATCTAGCATTTATTGTAGGCTTGTTTTGTGTAGCAGCATGCTATATTGCTGATTGTTATTCATATTAGGTTTTTCACTTCCTATTTTTTGGAAGCTGTTTGAATGCCAAATAGTAGCAATCATCTGTCAGATAAGAGATAGGAATCTGGGATTGTAATTAAATGTAGCTACAGTACATGTACTTAAATACTAATTAAATGGCACCAACTCTGAGATCATAATCTGAGTGATTATAACTAGACTCAATTCATTAACAGATCCTGTCCAAATAAGATTTTTGTCACATTCCTAATTCTTGTCTTGCATAAAAATAGCTAAGAAACTCACTCCTTCCCAAGAGAATTTCTGTCTTAAAGTTCTCATAGCATAAAACAAAGCCTTTTTGAAAGATTTGATCTTCCAGCATTGGAATGCTATTCCAAATTGTTCTTGTGTTAGTTTGCCAAGTGTTTCTTTAGTTTCATGAGGACTTTGCAAATAAGTGTGTTAGATGTGACACAGGAAACAAGACTATGTTTAAGCTTCCCAGAACTTCTCATTGTAAGAGTTTGCATTCAGCTGCTAGGAGCTTAGCCAAACTTTTAAAATATTTGGGCCGAAAGCACACTATTATTCTCCAACTCATTCCCTGCCTGCCTCATTCAGGTCACAAGATGGATAGTACTCTTTTAATGGGCAGTTTTCCAATATGTCATTTAAAAATGTGCTTCATTCAGTTTGTGGCCCCCTTGCCTGCTGTGACAACATTCAAATCTTTCTCTGAATATGACACTATTGATTTCCTCATAAGAGTGACGGGCTCCATTGAAACTACAATATCTCAGAGTTCACAAACATTAGTATCTCCATTTTATAATACTCTTATGAAATGAGTGGAACTATGGCACAGTAATATATCCTCAAAGCACAGACCAGTTTGAGTGTCTAATGCGAAATGATCGTTACCTTATTTCTCAAAGTACTTAGTTTTTAATATTTGTCCAGAGCTGGAGTTTTTAAAACTAGCAAGTCAATCCACTTCACTTGTAGCTATGAATTCTTAAAACTTCTGCAAACCTAATCCTTTGTGTGTCAGACTGAGTGCTCAGAATACACAGCAGCTGCTTGTGAAAGTTTGACTGAAGCAATTTGCCTGGGATCATGCAGGAATCGGTGGCAGAACTAAGAAGAGACAACTCAGTTCTCCACTCTACTTTCTTTAGCATAAGACCTGGGCCTCCTTTCAACTTTTGTAACAAAGGAAAGTGAGTTTACGAATGTCAAGGTCATTCTCTACACAGCTGGCTTTCATGCTCTGAACGTCATCTTCCCTGTGCACTGCAGTGACAAGATTTTCTTTTTAAATTAAAAAAATGCTGAGGCTTAGTATTTCACAGATGAGTAGGAGTTAGCAAGACATATGTTAAATTATGTTTCATTTTCTCTCTTATGCCTATAAAAGAAGTCATCTTATTTAAGTAATATTTAAATCTCTCTCACAATCTTTGTTCTTGAGCTTAGCTTAAAACCTCCATTGGCATTTTTACTCCCATTGGCATTTTTACTCCTGTCACTTGCAAAATGCATGTGCTTGGGATCTACATGATGCAGCCCATAGCATTGTTTTTTTTTAAATTATATTGGTATTTCAGGTCCACAGTGAGATACACTGGATTGACCTAATGACATGTTTCAGAATTCTTCTCTGGCGATATCTTCAACACATGTTTACTGAAAAAAGTGGTTTGATAGTAGAAGCTGGGAATTCCTGAGTAAATTGACTTTTTTTTGTGCCGTTCCTTTAAGGTCAGATTTTCAAATGGGCATCTTCTTTAATGTAATTATATGAGAATTTGTTTTCAGAGATAACTACCTACAGAGATTGCTGGGAAGAGGGTGGAGATTGTGAATACATCTGTTTTGAAAAAAAAAATTAATGCAAGAAGCCCACTTTTGAGCATGTGGAAATACAGAGCCAAGAGCTTCTTTTACAGGGCAGTAAGGTGGACAAGCCTGCTCTGGGAGCTAAAAGTCAGGACACGGTGGCTTTGGTGCTGAGGCTGGTTTAACCACACCTGACCATGTGGTCCTGCCCTCATGTGGCGAAAGAGAGCTCTCCCAACTGTATTGATTGAACTATACATTATTATGGCATAGGCATACTAACTTGGGAAAACAGTCTTTTCTGGAGAGTTATTTTTAACCCAGATCAGTTCATGGCATGGTTTATTGTAGAATTTCACAAGCAGTTATGGTGCTAGAAAGGAAAGTCAGGAACTTCTTAAGCCAGCTTTTCACTGAAGTCCATTGATTGTGGAATTATGAGTTAAGCATTGCAGTATGACACCTAATTAACATCCTAAATCCTGTCTACCTGTGTGGTTAGTTATAAATGCTGTTAGTTCAGGTCAGGATTAACATTTTGTCTTATCCAAATCCACTTAGATGGAATCTGTGTTTATGGTAGTAAAACTGAGCTATCTTGCTCAGCTTTCTTGTATAGAATGGGAGAGGAAGGAGATCAGGCATTGAATAAATTCACAGGCCGTATGCCGTTTTTGGTTTTTTTCCCAGCTGAACAGTGTATTAGATTAAGGACATATGTACATTTAGGGACATAAAGCTGTATACCCAAGATATTACATTAACCTAAATTAAGCTCCAGGAGAATGAGTGTCAAGAACAGAATGAAGAATTTTTTATGCACTGTCATTAGGACCATATGGATATGTGGTCAGCTGTGATCCAACTGAAGAGAAATCTGATCCAGGAGATAAAAGTGAGCAAACTAGTTTTGTGTTGTGTTTTGTTTTTTTAGAAATCTCCATAATGTACATCTAATTCATCTTTGAAAGTGTCCCACAGGAGTCAGGAATAAGGCTGCATCCTACACTTACTTCATTATGAACCACAATACCACAGGGAGGTCATGAACGGATTGTTCAGTACTCTGTGGGTAAATTGAGCCATATGTCCTTTATAAAACTTTGCCTTTTTGTTTTGTATTCATCCTTAGTCAGCTTTTATATGACTATAACCATACTGTTAATAAATATATATATATATTTAAAAAAATTAACAGGAAACCTCCTTGCACATTTAGATAGACCCATAACTGAAGGTGAAAAAGAGGGAGAACCCTAATGACTCTTTCTCAGTAACAACCTTCATGAGACTGCCTCAAGACTCTAATCAAATGAAGAGATTTTGTCCTGCTGAGCAGCTGTCAGTAAGAAGGTTCTAAATTAATATTAAGTGTCTTTCAGCAAATGTTGTCTACATCTGAATAAGAAATTTTATTTTCTGTATGATATTTTAATAAGAAATGTTTGTGTGGAAGTAATCCTTCATCAGTAGTGTTTGGAAGTATTCAGTAGATTGCCGAAAGGAAAAAGAAATCATTTAGACAATGTAGTGTTGCAAGGTGACACACAATTATAGACCTGCAGCAGTGTCAGCTAGTTACATATTATTATTTTTTTTTAAGTTCATGGAAGCTTGCTTTAACGCTGAGGAAAGAAGACTGCAAAATTAAAAACATAACTGGTTGCAAAATTATTCTGTATTTTGATAACCCAAGGAAAAATAACTCTATCCTGTAAGATTAAAATCCCAAATTGTCTTTGAGATTCTTAATAAATAAAACATAATTCTTCTTTCTTCCAGTGAAGCATGCACATGCATTCTGTGTGTATTCTTTGCCAGCAATTAGAAGTAAGCTTAGTAGAATTTTCTTTCTGTAATCAGTGTCACTTATCTACATCTCTGTGGCAGTGTTATTGCAGGTTTTTGAAGGACTACTGACAGATTTAGATTGTCCTAATGAACCTATCCTGGCAACACAGAGAAAAATGCACCTCAAGGAGGTTCAATTCACTGGACCTCTAGAATTTATTTCAAAGATATTAGTGTCAGTTTTCACAGCTAACTCCTATATTTCTAGAGGGAAGCATAAATGGGAGCAAAGAGAAGAATCCCAGAGTATGTATTTAGTTTTCTGTATGTTTTTATCTCCGCTGCCTGATGACATGAAGTGGCCAGCAAATGCACTTGAAGAAATCTAAGCTAGTAGGCCATCAGGTACACAGTGTATAATTTATTTGGGAAGGAGATACAAATTCTGACATCTTGTGACCAGACAACTATATTTGTCCTAGAAGTCTGTTTGTTTGATTGTTTGTTTTTTTCTTTTAGTTTAAAGGGTAACCACATTAGAGTACTTTAAGAGAAATTTTCTTGACCTTATGCAGATGCTCACTAAACCTTTTTCTTGCTTAAAGAATGAAACAGTGATGTGCTTCTTCAAAGCATCTCAGAAATTTGTTACAGAATTCATTAGCATTCACAGTGTCTTAAAAAATGTGGTATGAACACTAAAACCAATGACGGCAGAATCTAGAGCTAATTTGCTGTGATCAGTTCTAACTGTGGTACCTTGCTGTGACTTGGGAGCTAACATCAAAGTTGAGTTAAAAACACCCATATTAGACAAGCAAGCTTCCTTGATGGGGCTGTAAAATTTTTGAATTTTCAGAAAATGCAGCAACTAATGCTTGGAATAGTTTATAATGTAGCTGGCAGCATATAGTTTCTTAACTGTTGCTGGCCCTGTGACATGAAATGTATTACACTTCCCTATGGGAGTGCTGTATGTGGTATTGTCTGTGGATTCATCCACACCAAGACACTGCGTAATAAAGGGAAAATCTCAGCTCCTAACCTGGAAGGAGAAAGACCCACAATTGTCTACATGCAATATACCTCTGAAGAGATAATTGGAAATGTAAACAGTGAATAGATTTCCAGCTGGAAAAAACATTAACCTTTAGGAGACTTGTGAGGAATGATGATCCTAAATTATCCATATTATTGGGGGCAATAAATTGGAGAGAGAATAGCTAGAGAATATGTAAAATTTGTAAAGGCATGCAAAAAGCTCTCAAAAGTTTTTGATAAGTCAAGAAAAAAAATCCAACCCTTCCCTCCTGATGTTTTTTCTGATTAAAATACATCCTAATTACTGTATTTTTCTACTATTCCAAATTAGTCTTGTGCTCCAAATGCTTTTTCATTCTAAAGCACTCTTCCCCATTGCACCATTCCCATTTTGTAAACAAAAGCAGCACCAGCACAAAGATCAAAGCACACTGGTAAGAGAATGTAAGTAGGAATTCCATGAGTGAAATGTGAGATCTTTCTCTGAAGGAAAGAGATGGCTGAGTTGTCTTAGTACCCGCTAGTGGAAATGGAGCAAAATTTTTAACAATTGTTTTGCAGTTGTACTGTTTCCTGGAGTTGTTTCCTGAAGAGTCAAATTCTACATGATTTCATTAGAACCCAGTGGAACTATTAATTCTAACAATCATTGAATGTTGAATCAAATAGTTGCTAGTATTAATAGTATTAGTGCCTCTGAGTGCAGATGAAATTAATAACCATTGATGGGTAAGTCAGTGTAAAATTCATCCCTCTGCAGAAAGGCCTTTGTGAGTATGTCTCTTAAATCTTTTTTCAGTTCTAATTCTTAATGCTACTGTGTTGAGCAGTAGTTTGATGTGTGTTGCTGGGTAGCTGTGTGAAGTTGGGCAAATATTTCACCTCTCTCAAATTTGTAAAGATGCTCTGCAATACTAGTGCCTTTCAACAATGCCAGGTCTTTCAGATTTATTACGTATTTCACAATAGTTGGTGTTTTCCTTAAAGTCCCAGCTGCTAAATCAGAGTCTCAAAAAATTGTTGGGTCCTAATGGTTACTGAAAGAAGTTTGAAAACACGAGCAAATGTATGCCAAGTCTCAAAAATCAGAAATCAAATAAAACCAGAAAAACAAAGTGAAAATGTTTTAAGTTCTTGACATGTTAGGGGAATCTCTACAAATACGTGGAGGTCAGTTATGTGAAATTTCTGGGGCTACAGGAGAGGTGTATGATGTGTGCCACTTTCATTTTGTGTATTTCCCTTTTACTCTTCTCCTTGCCAGTAAAAGCCTAGCAGTTTTAAAGTCGCCCTGCAATGATGTAGCACTTAGATGATTGCCATATTGCCTTAAGCAATGCTTGGAATACTTGGAAAAACTGGGTACAAGAAATGTGCAAACGAAAAGGTATCTACTTTTAATGCTACAATGTTCCTTGTTTTCACTGTGAGGAGAAGAATGGGATCTTCATGTTTGGTCATTTGAGTAACAGCTCAATAACTGAGATTGTGCTATCTTTTATTGGTAGACTTAGTTGGTCCTGAAGAAAAAATATCCCCCAATATTTGTACAGATTTTAAAATTAAATTGTTTCATGGTGTTTGCTTTTTATGAACATTCTAGCAAATAAACTTCACAGAAGAAGCGTTCACAGAAGAATACAATTTAAGTTTATACTGGAGGAGAGGGTATTTGGAGAACACATACTGGTTAGAAGACTTTTATTCAGTGCAAACACTGAACAAAATCTAATATATGGCTTAGGTAATTAGATTCACAGACTAAATTTTGAATAATAAACGTTCACAATGGGAGTGAGCTACAAAAGAGGAACTGTTTGCAGAAATTATTCAGCAAATAGTTGTAATGAATAATAAATATGAGAAAATTGTGATCTACTCATAGGCGTTTCATTAGTAAGTAAAAAAGGCAAAAATTGTCAACTAAATTATGAATGGCAAGTAAATTATTAATCATTTCCACAAATTTACTGTTGAGAGATCATGTGCTGACTTTGAAATGACTCGGTGTAGGTATGTGATTTCTTCTCACTGTTTTTGTGTAATTTTAACATGACAGGTTCTGAGTTCAAAATACAGATACTGCTCACAGGAGTGATAAACCTTAGTAAATCATAAATCCTAAGCACCATATTGCTCTACTAAAGGCAACCATATGTAAAGGCACTACCTAATATAAATGAATGGGTGTGTTTGCCTTCAAGCATATAAAAGTGCTGGTTGACTGTGCTGGACTACTTATATATCTGAAGGTAAGTGTATCACCAAATGTTTGCCGGATCCTAGGTTAGACCTGTAGATAGGTAGTTGGGACAGGCTGGCTAGTCACAGCTAATGAATAGGAAGAGCATGACCTGGATGCTTATTTTTGAAGTACCACATAACATGATATATTAATTTCTGGTAATAATAGCATGTATAGTTGCATGTTTCAATGTGCTTTAACAACATGGGCTTACAGCTCCCATTTTCACAGAATCACAGAATAGTTGAGGTTGGAAGGGACCTCTGGAGGTCACCTGGTCCAACCTCCCTTCTCAAGCAGAGCCATCTAGAGCTGTTTGCCCAGGACCATGTCCAGACGACTTTTGGATATCTCCAAGGATGGAGATTCTACTTCAAATGCAGTTGGGCTTTCATACCAAGAGGGGTAAATGCTGATGCTGGATTAGCATGCTGGTAATAGGGATCCTTGGTGGATCCCTAATCCTAGGTGGTTATATACTACTTACATGCTACAGAGTAAATATGGTGATATTTATTGGTTGAAGACCACTGCAGGGAAATCACAACTTTGGCGTTATAAGGATATTGCTTTAGGCCTTCTGGGCTTTTACTTAGTTATCTGTACATGCAGTGAGTACACATCTGTGTTGTAATGATTTCTCATTGTTTATAAAGTTTTTGTGAGAAATCGTTCTGGAAATTAGAATCATAGAATCATAGAATCATTAAGGTTGGAAGAGACCTCCAAGATCATCGAGTCCAACCATCAACCCAACAACACCATGCCCTGGAAGATATGTATTAGTATTTATTACACAAAAACACACTTTTAAGCAGAAGAGTAAAAGAATTCCATTATTTGAGTCACACGTAATGAATGTAAGCTCACTGAGGCAGAAATCCCATCTACCTGATTATAATTTTTCCAGTATCTTCCATAGCATCCTGATCAGGGTACCCGATCCAAATTAGGGTTTGAAAACCACTGCATATATATAACTAAAAATGCTGTTTTTTCCATGACAATGTTTATCAGTAGACATTATTTCCAAAATGTCTTACTGGAATAAACTATCCAGGAATTGGAGCTTTAAAAAAATGAATAAATAGTAAAATAACATTCCTTTGGAAACTTACAGAATATGTAGTTTGTGCAAGAGTCTATAAATTTGTCTGTGCTTATCAACAACTGGCAGATTTTAGGGGTTTTCTCACAGTTTTATATCCAATAAAGTGAAAACGCAGTTTTGAGAGGATATTCCTTCCCACATACCACAAGAACATACGCTGTTTTTACAGATGACTATATTACTTTCAGACCCTAGTTTGTACACTATTGAGAATAAAATGTGAGCATTATTAACCATACATCTATATCACATGATTAGAGAGAGTGATAAATGATAGTTTACCACATGTCCTTGAGAACTATTTTTTTCTCAACTTCCAGAAGCATCCAGTCCCCAAAAGGCTTTTTTGAAAGGTTTCCTTTCGTATGTTTTTTATTTTTATATCTTCCCATTTTTAAGATACAAATACTTTTGATTCCTAGATGAACGTGTTCCATGTATAATGCCTTGGGTTTCATGTCTCTACACTGTTTAAGGTGGAAATAGCAGTATTACTTGAGATATTATTGTACATTCTTTCTGCTGTTATGCCAGTGAGCGTTAGGTTAGGGCTGGCTGAATTTGGTGTTTAATACGAAGGATGCATGTCGTTATTAGGAAACTAGAATTCTATCCCTGAAAAACTGTTCAATTATTTTTCATCTGTCGCAACGGACTGTGATCAAAATTCCTTTCTTCTAATGGAAAAGCTTGTGCATGAAAACATAGTACATGTAATGTTCATTACAAGACCAGGTTCTGCAATATACATAGAATGTATGAACAGGCAACTGTAAACTCTTTGCTTTTAAATATGTATGGCCAGGAAAAAAAGGGCTTCGATTTAATGTATTTTTAACTAATTCCTGGAGCCACTGCAATGTTAGTGAGCAGGAGAAGCAATCACCTCTTTTGACTGCAACACAGAATGAGATAAAAGCTTTGCAGCTCTGGGTAACAGAAACTGATGTCTGGAGTACCTGGCAAGTTTTCACTTCTTATCTGATAATTCCTGAATGCTGATCTTCTAACTGTCGAACCATAACATTCCTACACTGAACAGAGAGAAGGTGGTTGAACTTTGCACCTTTTTTGCCTCAGTCACCAAACAAATATTAGATGTAAAGTTAAATACACATCTGTTGGTGGTTTGTCAGAAAATCTCGAGGTAACATCTTAAATTTCTGGCACTGATCTTGGCAGTTAGAGAACTGTTTCAATTCCTACTTTCAGACAGTCATTCTTGCTTCTGAATAAATTGAACAGTTTACCCACCTTTGTGGATAATAGTAAGCATCGTTTTAGACCAGGAGTAACACAGTTTCCAATATGGAAGATCAAAATGCCAAGTTATATTGCATTGTAAAGTTATAGAAAACTGTATGATCTCTTCATTCTGAATATTGGTAATTACCTATGTTTCCATTATTATGTCTCTGTACATAAGGCCCAGCTACTTAATTAGCAGTTACTTGCCATGTGAAATAGTGATGCCATTCCCAATGTTACCACTGACATTTAGCCGTTGTACCCGATGAAACTGTAAGAATGTATGACGATTTTAATTTTGGAAATGGGTTTCCAGTGGCATAACTCAAATCTGGCCTGATGGACAATGTGAGAAATCTTTCATTTTGGAAATATTATACTTTGGGCATTTTTAATTGCAATACTGGGAGAATTAAGTTATTCAGGCTTATGCTTGATAAACTGTGTGAAGAGATGGTAAATGCAACACCTGCATGTTTCAGACTCTGCTAGTTTCTACATTTTAGCCTTCAGCAAGTTGCCAGCTAAGTGGATAAATGTGCTGACAGAAAACCAGGCAGACTTCCTTTTGGAAGGCTGGTTCTCTTCGCTTCCACTGGAGATACGCTTTTGAATTCTGCTATAATTTTATTGAAATAACTCAATTCTCTACACAATGGTTTGATTTTGACAAATTCTCATTTTAAAAACTATTAAAATTATTTGCGGTGCTCTTTCTCTTTGCTTTCTTTGATGCACTTCTATGAGACAGCATGGTTGTGGCGTTTGGCAGTCCTGCATCCCACTGCCTCTACTGTATGCAGGAGTAAATATACAGGTGGTACTTGTTTTCATCTGTGCACACCTGACAAGACCTTTTTTTTTAAAAAAACAATTGTCAGAAATGGTGTATGAATATTTCCAGGTTTACAGCTTCTGCCTGAAAAGTATAAAATCGCCAGCCAGCCAAGGTATCAATTGGATGAATAAGATATGGGGATACAATTGACATGTTTTCAAGGTTCTATTAGAAGGAAAATGTTGTGACTTGACTTCATAGGATATGATATTTAATATTATAGCTATGTCCTTATATATTTAATCTGACAATTTAATAACATATCTAATGGAAGTCCTCATGAACATTTTTTTGTTCTAACATAATCACTTTCCAGTCTAGCTCTTCATGTTCACAA
>NW_008824939.1:3216142-3243112 GCF_000699105.1 Pygoscelis adeliae | reverse complement strand
ACAGCCAGAGAAGGGATTGTCTCAATATCTAGCCTTTAATCCTGAACCCTTTACACAGGATGAGACAGGAGGATGAGGGTTTAGTTATCCTTTGCGAATAGTTTTGTAATGCAGACATGATCTCAAAAGGTTAGTGTTGTAAGATCTCACTGTTGCATTTCTCTGCTTTAATTTAAGGCATTTCCACTGGGAATGCAGGAGTCAGCTTTTCTCTTTTGATATTTACTTTATTTCCTCTGTGATTTAAACCTGCTAACATGTAATTTTCCTCACCTCTTTAGAAACTTCAGTGATGGCTTTTTCCCTTCCACTAAAACTTCTCGTTTCTAGGATGTTTTTTTTCTTTTGTATAAGTTGGCATGTTTCTAGTGAACTTCTTGGAAGATTCATTGCTTCTTTACTCATTAAAACTCCTCAAGGTTTAATAGCAAGACTGACTTGTCACAGTTCTTGTGTGCTGAAAGAATCATCAATACTGGAACAATATTCACAGTCGACTCCCAGATTTCTTTGTTAATACATATCTTGAGAATGTTAGATAAATGAGAGACATTACAGTTGCAGTAAATAATACAGTAGCAGCAAAATAACTTAAAATGACGTATAGACCTCTTTTGTGTAGGAAGGTCAGGCTATAATATTATCCTTTCAGCTTGCTGTAAGAGACATTGTGAGCTACTCTAAGATTCCTATAAAACAGTTAAAAAAATAATGTTGTTAATCAAAAGGTGTATTTTGAATACTGTACTTTCTTAAACAGAGCTACATGCACTGGTTGTGGTTTAAAATGGGTTTTGTTGTTGCCTTCAGGGTTGGCGCATTGCAGTTACTGAGAGTTACTCAATATCTAGGAGTTGGCTCATGATAAATTTTTTTGTCTTTGCTTAAGTTGTCTAATTTGCATTCTTTTCAAACTATCTCTCCATTTTGCTGTTTCAAATGGCATAAAAAATTTCCAGTTGATAAGGAAGTGCTGACAGAAGTGTAGGTAACTGAACTGCTGAGTTCTGGATGCTTCTGCCTTCCGGCCTTTATATTTATCAATCCATCTGAGTGACTTTTAAGACCTTATGTTGATTACACACTGGTTGGTATTGAGAAGGAAAATAGGTTAAAAAGTACTGCCATGGCTAGTAGAGCTTAATGTAAGTACTAGTTTTGTTTTGTTGCTGCTGTTATGCTCTTCTACTGGCTGCATGTGATAATTTCACATCTGATTTTTATATTTCCTTTAGGCATCAGAGCCTTTTTCCTCTCCCCTTACGAGTATGTTTCGTAGATGGGATTTGGGCAGATCTGTGTTCTGACTTTCTCAACCTACTGGACTGGACGTTTTGTCTCTGAAATGGCAGTACGAACTTAGATCCTCTACACTCGGAGAGGGGGGCGTGTAGAAAAACTGTTCTGGACATGCACAAGTGCCCAAGAGATCACTTGGGCTGTGAAGTCACTTTGCTGACCAAAATGTACTGTCACCAGTGCTTCAACTGGTAGGCTGCTGATCAAGTTCAACAGGGTAATTGTTATCCGTGGAGGAGACACATTACTGGTAAGCTTTATCAGTCGCCAAACTTGGAAGGAGTTTGGGGATAGGCTGATGTTACATGACTGTTGATAACATTTTAATGCTAGGCAATGCAAGTACCTTTTTATTATGAGCAGAATCAAGGTAAGAATTCCTGTTCTACCTTAGCCCTACAGGATTTAGCAGGATGTAGCCCGTTTCCCTCCTCTCACAGCTGAAGTGAAGGCTCCAAGGCTGTGGAGATGAGCCTTTCTCCTCTGCTTCTTGCTGAAGGATAAGCCATAACCCGCATCAGCTTTTGGGTGGGGGGGAGGGTTTGCTTTTGCTTTTTTTAATCTCAACACCTATCTATCCACCAAAACAGCTTTATGCATTAAGACGGTTGTAAAAATAATTCATGCCAATTCTCTGCGGGCTTCTGCCCCTCCCGTAGTTTTTGCCTCCCCCACACCTAGGTCCTTGCCTTATTTATTATTGGTTAAATAATTAAAACTGCCTGTACCAAAATACTTCTTTGTTGCAAACTGCTACATGTCATAGTGATGGATTGGCAAACAAATGTTTTCAACCATGTAGTAAAAATTTTAAAAAATACAAATGGACATTAAATGAATAGCTAGTAAAGTTGAAGGATTGTACAGTCAAAGGTCAGAATAATTGTGGTGCTGTGAGTACTTCTCAAAAGGTTAACTCATCCATTTTAACTTCGGTGGCATTTTGGTGGCCTTTTAGAGAAGCAAGCAGGTCTGTACCGGTACAACATTAAAATACACTTGACTTGGATTTTAGAATACTTTGGAAGAAGGTGATGAAGGAATTTGTATATTCAGATTTCCATGTAATTTAAGAGCAGTGTCCCTACATGTTTCTGTAATTCATTGGACCTTCTTGGTAAGCTTTTTGTAGAAAAGGGAGAAATTATAATTTTCGTGATTGCAACTTGAGATTTATTTTCCAGTCAGGGTCAGGCCTTATGTTCTTTGGGAAACAGGTTTTGGTCCAGCAGACACTAAATCCTTTAAAACTATGAAAAATCATGAACTGTTTGCTCAACTGGGCCCCACAATCCTTAAGAAAACTACCAAGATTTATTTTTTAAAATAAAGCTATGTGAGTAACTGTAGGTCATTTCAAGCTGGATCATTATAAACTATTGTAGATGCTTCTGGTTTGGCTTTTCAGAAGAAAAGCATCAATTAAATTATAAGCAAATGATCATATTAAACAATGTATTCATTCTAAAAGATCTTAAAAAGTGTATGTGTATATCTGTTTATAATGAACAAATGAAGCAACAGGACCAAGAAAGGTCAAAAAGTCCTTTAAAAAATATGTATGTTTTCCTTTCCAGTAGAACAATTGAATTAGGCTTCTACAGTCACACAAGCCCTGGTCTGGACTGTAGGCAGGAATAAAGAATCTTTTTTGTTAAGATTTAAAGAATTATAGCAGTTGTGTTGACACATATTTCCCCAATATTGACATTTTATTAAAAGGAACAGATACTGCACCCAGCTGCAGAGATGTCAATTAGGCTTGAAGGAGAACAAGACAGAAAAGAAGTGAGACCGACAGTTTTCTGAGGTCACAGAATTTCTTGTAATCTCACTGTTGTCTTGAATGATATTTAGAGGACCTTTCTAAACTCTCTTTCTGAGCTGTCCTCATTATTTGTGTAATTCCAGTTGTTGTCTGCCTTAAATGTTGCTGATATTGCAAGGCTTGGAATGGATTAGCACTGATTACACATTAAATCCAGTATGTATGTCATAATATCAGTGGCAAATAAATTTCAATGCTTGCTGAGACGTTTTAATTAGAATTTTGTGTATCGGTAAGAACACCTTTGCTTTTGCTCCTTTTTTTCCTAGCTGATATTATCTCTGCCTCACATGTCACTAGGGACCCAAAATTTGAATCCTTTTCCTGGCTAAATGTTGCACTTACATATATATTTTTTAGGGCACTTTTTGAAAGGCTGTTCATTCTCATTCCTTGGATGAATGCTGTAGCTACACTGCATGGCAGAAAGAGGCAGTGAGTACCAGCAGCCTGTATAAATTTGCTGTGTTAGGCGCTCTCTGATCTTATTTGGCCCCCTCCCCAGCCTGACAATGGGTGAGGTTACAGGCCACTGGGAAGCTGAGAATGGTATGAGCTCTTCTATGTGTCTGATGGCCTCCACCCATATTTAGCTAGGGTTTCAGGGAGTTGAGTTTGCCTGGGGTAGAAGCATGAGTGCAGCATATGGAGACACAGAAGCCTGCGTGCAACCTCAGCAAACAGAAAGAGTAATTTTTCCTGCTAAACCAACAGATAAATGAAAAGCCTGTGTAAGCACCAGGGAAAAGGAGATGTGGGGGGAGCCTCTTGACTTAGGGCACCTTGGTCTTCCTAGCTGGGAGGGATCTCCTCTGTTTAAGTAGCTGTAGCTTATCAAGTTCATCCCCATGAGATTATGCTGATGGTGTCCAAATCAGCAAATAGAGAGGCAGGTCTGTTTATCCTGGGCAGGAACAAACTGTAAGAAATCTGATTCTTGAATTTCATATGGTAATGGGGAACCCTCTCTGCACCTGTTAGCAAGCAAACTCTAGTTTGAATGTGAAGCTTATTTGCTGTCTTTTCTGTTTTGTACTTCATGTTCAATTAGTGTGTTCCTGAATTTAACCTAATGTTAAACTCAGACTATCCATTAAAGTGCATGTCCAAATAGACATGTCTACGTATAGCGTAATCCAGTTTTTCTGAGAATCGCAGTTATGGTAGCAGAACAAGAGATGACTTGTTGAAGGACACCGATTGACTGAGAAATGAGATTTGAAAGGGTGGGACTATCAGAGGTGACTAGGATTGCAAGAACAGTTGCTTCAGTAAATGAAAGATACTGATTGCATGGGGTGTGGGAGGTTATATCTCTGTGGTGCACAGCGCAGAGCATCCACACAACCCTGGCAGGACATCATGTCCAGCTCAGCTTTAGAAAACACTGCCTTATCCCACATGAGATTGACATCTTAATTAGTTACAATGTTGCAATGAAGAGGGATGACATCCGGCTCCCCAACACTTCATCATTCATCCCTCACTCAGGTTCAGTATCCAGCTTTTTTCCCTGCACGTTTTCCTCTACATCCTACCATCATCACAAAACCGGCACATTGCGAAGCAAACTTTGTTCTCCGTTCATCATGCTTTGCTGCCAGTGCTTATTTCCAGCACTGGCTGTCCTGTCCTTTCTTCTGACCTGTCATGACAGGGCAGTTTCCATAATGTTTACTTTTTTTTTTCCTATTACTGAAACTTCCTTTTCTTATTGTTCTCACGTCCTCTCTGACTTCTTGAAGACCAAGCTCTTTTCTAACTATCCCCCCTTCACCACGTCATACCTGTCTTGAACAGTTGTATTTGCCTTAGTTTACCTCTCCTGCCCTTCTCACTGCTTGTCAATCCTCTCCTTCCTGCTTCCTTGATTTTTCTGTTTTCTTTCATTTTAGACTAGACTAGACTAGACTATATCAGTTGGAAGGGACCTACAACAATCATCTAGTCCAACTGCCTGACCAATTCAGGGCTGACTGAAAGTTAAAGCATATTATTAAGGGCATTTTCCAAATGCCTCTTAAACACTGATAGGCTTGGGGCATCAGCCACCTCTCTAGGAAGCCTGTTCCAGTATTTGACCACCTTCTTGGTAAAGAAATGCTTCCCATGCATCCTATCACTGGATACCAGGGAGAAGAGATCAGCACCTCCCTCTTTACTTCCCCTCCTCAGGAAGCTGTAGAGAGCAATGAGGTCACCCCTCAGCCTCCTTTTCTCCAAACTAGACAAATGATGTTTTCATTAATGCTTCTCCTTATATCTTGTCAGAATTAAATTTCCTGTCTACTAACTACACATATCTCCTGTGCCTCTTTTTTCTTTTTTTTACATCTATCCTAAAAATATTATTCTGTGAGTTCTTCCTCTGTTCCCCTCCCAATATTGGTCTTTTTTGGCTTGTTCTTTTTTCCATTTCATTAGACTGTGAGTTGTTGTGTCTCTTTCATGGTTTTTTTTTTTAAGTCTTTGTTACTCAACATGAGAATATACAAACAACTTTTGCTATTACAATTAAATAAAAATGCTTTGTAGTAGTTAGTATCAATACAGAAATACAACATTTTGGTGACAAAGCTGTATTTGTCATGTATGTAGCTACTATTTATTTAGAAAACACTTGCAAAGAAGTTGTTGGATAACAGATTTTTTTTCTTCGACAAGTGTACAATTTTGGGATCTTAGATATTATCATAAAAGCATATTTATATGAAATGTTTTAGATTTTGTTTATCCTGCAGCATTTTAGACTCTAAATGTAGAATTTATATACTACACCTTTAAATACTATTAAAATGTCTTCCTGTCAGCTAAAATTAATCCTGTTTTAAAGTATCACCACAAAAGAAGACAACATATATATGCCTCTTTACATATCAGGGGGGAAACTTAGATACTGTTGTGTGCTGTTTGCACTCCATTTGTGTATGCATCGTAAAGTACTGTATAGCAAGTGCTAACGCAACCCACAGAGGCCTGTAATTAATAAAGTATTTTAGTCAGGACAGCAAAATTTGCCTCTTATGAGGTACAACAATGCATTATAACACCCCAGTCTAGCGCAACAAAAACCAATACAATACCAAGAAAAGATGTTGGAGCTGGTTGGATGCAGTGCTTTGCACGACCTGTTGCAGTGTAGTTTGGACTAAGCCTCATGCAAGCATGGCTTATTTACCCTGTTACTCTTGTATTGCTCAAAAAAGGCTGGCTTATGGAACAGACACAACCTTCGAAGTGTTCCTCAATATGGGACAAAAAAAATTTCCATGTATTCAAATGACTTTCCAGTCTCTTAAAATAGACATTCCTGGATTATGGAGGGAGTGGAGCTAGTTGATGCTAATCTGAAGGGCCTGTGCTCAAGCTAATACAGCGAGGCATGGCAAGAGCAGAGTATTGCCTAAGCAAGGTAGACTTACATCCAGCTAGCTTACAGCACAGGCAGAACGAGCCCAAGGCTGCCTGTGGGAGGCCTAGCCATCTGATTCTGTGTATGACCTTCATTTAATTACATGCTCAGATCATGACTATACCTCAGGTCAGATGGGCCTAAGCAGCAGGGAGAAAAGGGAAAAGGAAGTTTCTTAATCGGTGTCTTGGATGCATGGCCACACTGATACAACTGTAATGTTTCTGGTCTCCGAGGCAGCTACAATTACTTTGCATCTTTCTGCAACAGCGCTATGCTATATAAACACACCTGCATTCCACACAGCATTCAGTCTAATTTGGTATTTGGTGTACTGTGTACCTACTAGCTTAAGGTAGTGACCAGCTGTGACACATCTGTTTAATATCTTGTTGGGGGTCATGGGTTATCATATTGGAACATAATTTCACTTCACAGTGCAAATTAGTCTGTGATAAAAGTAGTAGTGTCACTGCCCTTCCTCAAATGCCAGTTATGAACATTTTCTATGTCATTCTAGTACAAGTCACTTTTTACATTGGCAGTCTCAGCTACCTCACAGTAGTCCTTTTCTATTTGATAATTTTTCATTTTTTTCAAAGGGATAATGGAAAGGGTGATTCTGTGATAGTGTGATTCTTGACACCCTTTGAAGGGAGGAATGGAAATGCTAATGTTTACTGTAGGTGAAGATGTGCCTAAGTCTTTGTCTCTTAGTGCAAGACAGTGTTTTTGTTTGCCACAGAATACTTGGAAATAGCATGCTCTGAAAATTGCTTCATTGAAAGATCATCTCTAAAGAAACTGATATAAAACAAAGAATAGGTTGGGTTCCTTACCTGATAAACTTATGCATCGTTCTGTGTATATTAAATGCAGAGGACAAATGGGTACACCCTTTTTTGTCGCAAGCTAAAAAAACCACACAGTGAAATATCTGAAAACTAAAGCTATGTGAAAAATTAATTTTTTACAGCTGTAAGTGGAGGTCTGAAGGAGAGAACAACTTGGTTGAGATTAAATGTGATGTGTTTATTCCCAACAAAATAGAAAATCAAAACTTTTGATACAAGACTGGTATTTATTAGAAAATTGTAGACATGACAGACTGCATTTTAAAAATACTTGCAATAAGATTTTGGAAGGGAGGGAGCAAGAGAGATCATTCCAACCCCTCTTTTAGCATTTTACTTTGTTTGAAATACTTGCACAGTCACTGAGGGCAGGAGACAGAGGATGACTGTCAGACCTGGGAACTGGAATATGGAGTGGGCATGAAATTACCCCTTCAAAGTGAAATGAGTATTAACAGACAAAAAAGAGAGATACTGCTTTAAAATAGCCAGCAGCATGGCAGATCAGGTGATTAAAGAGGTGAGGTCAAATTAAGGTAGTAGAGAGAACTGAACATTTTTTTCCTATAGTTTGGCTGATATCTAACTAATGAGTTGCCCAGTTCAAAGACATTCAGGTGTTTGTTTGGGGGTGTTTGGGCAGGGGGGTTCGCAATCATGAAGCTGACATATCAGTAGTTCTGTTTTCCTTGCAAAAACAATGAGATTATTTTTAGGTTACAATTCAGATGTGGTCAGAGAGACTAGAATGAAGTTTCTAATTGGTCTGAAACTTCTTACCCAGCTTTACTGAGGATCACTGAATATGCAACACGTCAGTGTTTTTCATAGTTTGCCTGTATAGCTCCTTTCAAAATTTTCCTCTTCACCTTGACATGATTTTTTGACATTTTTTAATTAACTACTCCATCAGATATAAGCCATGTTTTTCCTTTCTGAATGTAAATATTTTTCCCCCATATTAATAATGTGTTTCAGCCTCAGCTCCTTGGTTAAATCTTTGTTGAAAGAGCACTAGCATTAAATCTTATTAGAGCATAATATTAAACTGGAGATTAGTGAAGTTAGATGATGTTTTGAATGTGTTACATCTTTTCAGAAATCCTTTCTAGATGGCCTAACAGCATATGTTGTGCTACTGATTAATTATAGTTATGGAACTGACAGTACAGCTATCAATGAGAAGATACTTTGTCTTAAAAGATCATCTCCTTTCAGGCACTTAAAATCTTTCTGTCTGTAAAATGTTACTCTGAAATTTTTAATTTCCCGTCTTTCAGCTCACAAGCAGGGTTCTTTATGGGTTTGGGTGGCTTAAGGCTTCTTAACTCCTCCTCTTCCCCTCAGATAGCATAGGAATAGCCAAAATCCATTTCTCCTCATTCTGTTCACTACATACACTTCTAGATATTTTAATTAGTTTTCAGATAAAAGAAAACAACTTCTATAGAAGAGCGAGGATTTTTTATGAGTCTGAAGAAATGTATTTTAGAATAAAAGCTGGAAAATTCAGCATGGCACTCAGAGAGGCAGGTTAGGCCAATTATTCAATGGATAGACAGCCATAAGTGACAGAATGGGTTTTCTGTGAATATGTGGCTCTGTTAAATTGAATGTTTGGAATATAACTTCACATAAATGTGTACCTGCTGCAGGCTGATTTAGAACAAGATGTAAAAAGTCATACATCTTGAGCTTAATGCAGGATTCCAGGAAATAAGCAAATGGAGATGAACTATAGAGACAAATTATTTCTCCCGCTCCCAACTCCTAACTGTCCAGTTAGAAAAGCCAATATACCACTACAGTTGCATCCTGAAAGATGTTTATTCTTGTGATATTCTGCAGGGCCAGCCTGTCCCGTCTTTCCTCTGGAGGACCCTGAATGCAAAGGAATCCTAAGATAGCTATTTTTAGTCAGTACAAGGTCTTACTTATACTGCTGGAGCACGTAAAGGAGGCCAAGATGTCATTAACGACTGACTTATTTATGATCTACAAAGTAGCTTCTATAGGTGTATTGCTACATTTCTGTAAAGTCTTATTGATTTAGTTCTGGTCAAATTCTATCAGGATCTTCCAGCTGACTGAGCTGTTGGATTTTTAGAAGTTGGATTTGTTAATTCTATCTTTGTAGAGACAAAAAATTAATCCTTTTCTAAGATACAGAACTGCTCTATAATTACCATTTTCGTACTGAAGTAGTTAGTCTGCATCTCTTGCCTCCCTTCTTCCCAGATACAGCTAATCAGTCCTATACAACTTACAGTTCACTGGTCCTTCGATTCCTCTACCCACTAAGCACAAGAAACTCTTGTAAAGATGAAGAGTCATTGTGCTTCACTTGTACAAATTGCCTGCAGTGATGTTAACTGGACAATGTGGGCATTTAGGAGCTCAGCAGAGTCAGTCCCTCTGGGCTGAAGGACTTACATGCCTGTTGAGAGACTCTCATTGCATGAAGGATCGACTGCCGCAGGGGATATGATTCACCCTCAGAAGTGGTGGCAGTTTTTGAGGTTAATTGTGTTTAATTGAATCTGACTCTGCATTTTCAGATAAATCATGTAATATGTTCATTTGGATTTGCTATCAAACTTCTAATTGTTTGGTTTAAAAAGCCAAAGAAATTGCATGAGAGAAAGTCCTGCATTGTAATTACTGCTGGCATTTAAATAGAGTAAGGAAATTCAAATGCTATTTCAAAGATAAGGGTTTTTTTAACAGAAACTTGGCCATAATGTATATATATAAATTTAACTCATAGCAGAAATAGAGAGCTTGAAGATATTATTACTGGTGTGTTTTTAGACATAAAAGAAAGCTTATGGGAAACATGAAGACATGATACTAAAATATATCATAAGATTGTAAGAACATAAAATTAGACAAAGGACAGAGTTGGGTTTTTTTTTTTCAAGTACCTTGACTTTGAAAAAAAGGACTGTACTGAGCTATAATATCTGTATGCATATGTATAAGCATTCATGCGGTCATACATATGAATTACTTCTGCCTTCCCCAGTAAATACATTTTTATGAACTGCTACCATGGAAGCTAGGGGTAAAATTCCCATCAATTTTAATGGCAGTGGAATCAGACCTTAGCTGTACTTTGTCATAAATATTTTCCCACTTCACGCATTAGGATCAGGGATGTATGTTTATAGTGAATTATTTCTGCATTGTCATAGCCTCAGAACTCTGTTTAGCATTATCTTGAAGCATTTGATAATTATTACCGCTGTTGCTTCATTTGAAGCTTTAAGGAACACGTTTTCAAAGGATAAAGTAAGTGTGACTCCAAACACTTGCAGCCGCCTGCCTGTTCCACACGAACAGGCCCTCTTGCATGTGACAAATAACTGTTTGCTTGCACAGCTGAAGGCTGTTGAAAAGGAATCACTTGCACCTTCCTTTTTATGTGAAAAGAAAACACTTATCAATGTTTATGGAAACAATAAGCCTATGGCAAGTTCTACTGCTGTAGGAAGGGAGACAGTAAACCTATAGGAAAGGGTTATGGAAAGCTGTACTGCAATACTTTCGGGAGTCTATTTTGCTATCTAGGAAATTTAATTCCTTAAAGGAAACTACCAATTAAAAGAAAGGCTTGAAATGTGTACCCTTTCTGTTATTCCAGTTGCTATATACTAGTCTAGCCATTCTAAGTCCATTTCCTTGTATTCATCACATCACCTTCACACAGGGAACTCTCATGTTCATTATTTATGATTAGAATAGTTGAATGCGGTCAAAGTGGGTTTGTTTTCTGTAAGCACTTGGCAGTACTTAGCGTACCTTATTTCCCAGTTTTCCTGTATGGTGAATGAAATCTTATTTTCTTTGTGTTAAATAAGAGTGAGAACTTTAATTAAAATTTTAAAATAAAAAATTGTAAAATTTTGCAGGGGGACTTGAGCAGGGGACTAGTATTTGCAGGAACTGTTTTTCTTGCAGAATACTCTCTTAACCCTCCCAGTAGATGTATGTTGCCTCAAACCAGGCAAAAAATAATATTTTTGCATGTTACCATGGCATCATCACTCCTTGAAAATGTTTCAGCTCCAGCACAAGTTACAATAAATTTTACATTTGCAGGTCGGTGCATGGTAGAGATGGAATTTCTTTTTTATCCACAGGTAATCATCATCTCCTTCAAAAATGGCATCGTTGGTGGTTACATATCAAGAAAGTTTTATTACTATCTCCCAGTCATGTTGATAATTAAAGCAATTCATCAACACTGTGCTTATGCGCTCTTTCAAATTAAACAATCTGTTACATTAATTTCCATGCAGAACAGGAAAAATGACAGATTTTATTTTCCAGTTTTGCAAATGATTCTAGAATCCTGTTGTAAAAAGCATTTATGATCACAGTGGAAGAATAACTTTTGAAAAGAAAGCAGAATTTAACAAAATGTTGCATCTGGAGAGTTCTGTTAGAATTCTGGAATATAATTAATGAACCAGTTTTGGACATCTAGAAGCCAAAATAGAAATCAGAGCTATAATTGGAAAACATAAAAATCGTAGGGAGGTTTCCCAGGGGCTTGTACAGAGGTAGAATCAAATCTTGAATTCTCATTTTAATTGAATACTTGCTCAATACGCATTCAAAAATCAAAATATTTTTCTGCCCTTGTTCAAAGGCCATAGCAACAACAGCCCACAAACTGAAGCCCTTCGATGTGAGCATTGATATTTCTCAAAAAAGGTTGCTGTTATCTGGCAGAGACTCAAATATACTATGCCAAGGCTCCAAACTATTTCTATTTATTTTCTGAATTGAAATGATAAAAACCATGCCTTTTGGGGGTAGAGATTCTGTTGCATCTCTAGATGCGTAAACAAGTAGTACTTAATCCTTATGCCCTGTTTTCCTATGTAATAGGAGAAAGGTTAGTGATGTAAAGGGGTGTCCACATGACTTTTTAATTATCTCTAACTTCTAGTGTAATTACTGAAGGAGCAATAGTGTACAGGAAAAAAACCCCAAGAAAAATCTCCTAACTGGTCTTCATTTGTAGCTGATGCAGTTCTAAAAACAGTTTTCTAATGCGTACATATGGTTAGAGAACGATGGAGAAACACAGCCAAAACCAACCTGAGGCCCTTCAGCAGTGGAGGAAAACAGGCTGTTGTCTTGGAATCACAAAGGTCAGTTTTGCAACACAGGCAGAGCAGGGCTCAGTCAGTGAGGAGAGAGGGGAAGGCTTAGAAGGGAAGCGAAGATTTGGGGAATTGGCTAGGAGAGGTCAGTGCATGTCAGAACAAGTGAAAGGGGGCTGATCGGTATGGCTTCCCCATCTCCCTTGCTTTGTACAGAGGCTGCAGCCTGTCCTGTTTCTGAGAACCTCTTCTTCCCTCCCCCCAGGCAGGCTGGATCTCACCCTGAAGCAGTTAGCATGAGTCAGACTTAGTTACTATAGCTGTTAGCATGAGCTCAAGAACTTTAATCAACTTTCTGCTGTAGCAGAAGATGACGAAATGCCATGACAAAATCCATTCCTATGGACTCCATTCTCTGTGCCCAGGTTGCCCCTGTGGGGTGCGACAGCGAAGGGACCACAGAGCATGGTGGGAAGGCCCCAGGAAGCAGGGCTTTTTGCTTCTGCCACCATCCCCAAGAGGAGAGGGAGGTAGGGACAGTACCTGTGTGCCACCACCACAAGTAACTCTGGCTCCTCCTTGCTGAAAGGACACGAGGGCCCAGAATGTCAGCGGAGGAGGGTTGTGCAAATAGGGAGCAAGCGTTCAAAGTCAGCATCCATTTCACCCAGCGCGCGCAAGGCAAGAGGCTTTCAAGTGAGCAGCTGACTGCTCAGTGCCAACAGCTAGCCCTGTCCCTGTAGCTTTTTTACACTGGGAAAGTTTGCAAATCTATTCATCCTGTCATTAAAATGCTCACAAGTGTTAGCTATGTATTTGGTTTCTGAAGAAATGAGAGCTGTGCCAAAAAAATTTTGGTAGCATTTAGCTTCAGTACTCTATGTGCAGTAAAATCTGACTCTTCCTATAAAGATCAATTTATCCCTAAGAAATGGAAATGAAAAGAGAAAAATGGGCTTGGGCTTTGGAAAATTTCTCTTCCTTCTCTCTTGTTCTCAGAACTACCACAATTAAGAGGCAGACCTTAGTTTAATTGTTTTGGTGTGTCGTGTTCCCCCCCCCATTTTTATTTAGTGAGTGTGTTTTGCTGGTTGTGGTTTCCTTGGATTTTATCTACTCCTGCCACAAATGTAATACTTTGTTGTCTTCTATATTAGGCATGAATGCTTTGTAGAGATATTACATGAAAAGGTGCATGAAATCTGATATTGGCATAAAGTCCTTGACAGGGGCATCTTCAGAGAAAGCACTGTGTTTTCTATAAAGCATATTTTCAGAGGATTTTGTGCAGTGCTTGTTCCTGCACAGGCATTTTCTACAAAAAAATAACTTTTTATAACTTGGTACCAAAAATAACTATAATTTTCAAAGAAGGATGAAGATCATGGCTCAATGATTCATTCATTTATCCATCCTGCACATCAGTTTGTGGCATGCCCTGAAGTTGGAGCAGCTGGATTAACTTTTGCCAATATACATGAAGGCACACACTGTTCTCTCCACCTGCAAATCTGTAAAAGCATGTGATTTTCATAACATGGAGTAGTTAAAATATAGCTGCTTTTTCCTTATCCTTTGAAAAGATTGACAAGATTAAGCTTTTAATTTTGCTTTTTGTTACCCGATTTTCCTATACTTTATGCTGTAACATCACAGGAAAACTACAAAATAGTTATTGCTGGGCAGAATAGAGCCATAGGAAAAAAATAACATTTCTACCATGAGCATGAACCTGCATTAGTTTACCCAGTCTTAATCAGGCAGGATGCAATCCTTTAGTCCTTGTGACTTTCACAGAGGTTTTACCTGAGGCAAACAGCCTGCTCTTCAACGCTTGGTATTTGATTTGAAACATCTGTCCTACCTAAACAATAGACCAGATGTGCCATATTATCATAAAATTCTATTTCATAATGGAGTAAAATAAATTGCTGTAAGAACTCAGACTCTTTTTGAAAGCGAAACCACTTACTGAAGTGTGGGACTGCATATTTATCTGAAAATATGAAAATGATGGTCTTAAATACACCTGACTTAATATACTTGTAACTTTTAGAGGTAGAAGTTAATTGAAATGGTTTGAGCATTGTTTTACACCACCACACAGTGGGACTTACTGCAAAAATCCTCAAGGCATCTACAGAGCCAGCTGATGCATTCGTATGTTGTTTCTTGGTGCTGCATGGAGATTCTAGCTCAAATGCTGAAGCCAGTTGCCTATCAGCAAGGCTAGTTATTTCAGATACAGACCAAGCTATACATCTTCCAGTTTTGGAGCTAGATAAGCAGTATGCTTGTTGTCCTGGAAAGAATCTTGAGCTGGTCCTAAAGGTTGTCGCTCATTTCTGCTTTGAGGAAGACAACACTAGGTTTACTCCAGTGGCTTATTTAGTGGTGTTACTAAAAGTTTTGTTTAACGGCAGTTTTTTAATAAAAAAATGATGATATTTAAACCTGAGAATTCACATTCACAAATGTGAAACACTATAAAGAAATGAGAGATATCTACATGCAAATACTTTGTTGTTTTGTACCCTGGTTCTTTCTTATTTTAGTCCATTAACGCTACTACAATCGCAAAAAGAATTTATGCTGGCCTGGTTAATTCCTCTTTCTGTAGTCAAAGGCATCATGTAATTGTAAGATGAACAATTTTATATATTTTTCTGCATCTTAGTTAATTTACATGGGCAGTTAGACATATCAGCATGTAAGAAAGCTGCCTTCTTTTAGAACAGTTTCTTAGGAGGGAACGCTGTTGCATAAATTGTCAGCAGTTGAGGCAGCCATGGGTGAAATGGCCTTTCTTATTAAATGTCACAAGATTTAATGTCACAGTATAATTGGGATGGAAGGATAATTGAGCTAAGCTCAACATGTCTTTTTCTGCTACCACGTTATTAATCTCCAGGAGTGTTAAAATATGTTTTATAAAGGCCCTATTCACCTGAAAATTGTTGGGTCATACAAAAAAAAAAAAAACTATTTTATTGCAGAGTAAATGAGAGTGTAATGCACGCACGCAAAATATACTGTAAGCATTCAGCTGCACCTTGACATTTTCTGGGGAAGCATTCTGCCTTTCATCACACAGGTTGTCTACCAGTTTTTGCCACTGAAAATCAATTAGAAAGAAAGTTGAAAAAAAATTCCCCATAGCTCTTTGTTACTGTTTCTCATTTGAAAAAAATGTTGGGAAACAGTTAAAGCACATTTCTCTTAATCTTAATCTATATTCAAGTTCTCAGTTTACAAAATGTCTTAGTCATGCAGAATGGCTGAAATAAATTGCAGAGAACTTCAGAATACTGCCCTTTCTAAAGTAGCCACAGTAGAAAAATACAAAAAAATAGGTCTATCTGATAGTATTTGCAGGAGAGGTTTAGCATGAAGAAATTCTTCTTTCAAAGTAAAAAGTTAGTATTAAAGGGCTTCTTTTCTAATTCTTGCTTCCAAGAGGAAATAATCAAAGATAACTGGCCAGTTTGACAGCACTTAATTCTATGCTTTTTTTATACAATATCAGTTCAAATGTGTTCAGGCTCCCAAGGAAGTGGGATGCCAGGCAGAGCAGATAGTTAGGAGAATTGTACAATAAAAAGCTATGTGTTATTCTGTTGAACTGTAGTGCAGCCTCCCCATCTGTCAATGGAGTAAGCTCAGCTCAGTTGTTTAGAGGCTGAAAGAACTGAATGCAGCCAATCTTATTCTTAAATGACTGATTTAAAGGTGGTGATTCTGAGAAATGCACATCTAAGAGGAATTCTGTCTTTCTTGTTGAGCTGCCAGACAGTAGCCCAAAGTTTACACATACTTTGTTTAGGATGCCTAGTCATACTAAAACTAGCTGAGGGGAAATCTCAGATAGCACTGTAATGTAAATTGATGTAGTTCACTCTGAAATGTTGCATAGCTGAAACTCAGAACTGTAATGGTCTACAGAAGAAACCTATGGCCAACTCAGGTGTTTCCAGGCAGTGATAAATTACTGTGCAGTTCTCCTTCTGGTATTTGCAACCTAGCATTAGAGAAGATAAAGAACTTTGCTTCAAAGAAATGGAAAAATATTATAAGTCAAATATTTTATTACAGCTGGCTAAAAAATTCAGAACTTGTCTGTTTCCCTCAAACATATTCCTCCTCTTAGTTGAAAAAAACTTTGATTTATTTTTTTTTCCCAGGGTTGAGGGTTGCTGTTTGCTTGCCTCTTTTATAAGGGAAATAAGTTTTGGGCCAGCTTGTCTCCTTGTGAATTCAAGAGGAAGAACCCTCATCAAAGTCAAATCCAAATGAATTATAGACAAGGGTTTTTTTTGTTTTTTAACCTCAGAACAATATAAATACTTCATACAAATTGTTTGTACTGAAAAAGAGAGGAGGAGGAGGTCAAGGTGCATTTGTCCTATAGGAAGAAAAAAGATGGCAAAATATCTCAGCAGCAGCTCTTCTATGAAATAAGGGAGATGGAGTGAGAGTTGCTCTCAGAATTAAATTAATGCTAATTAAGCTCCCTATTTAGCATGAGAAAGAAAGCCTTTTATTCTGCTGGGTTTTTATTGTTACTGATAATCATACAAATCATAAGATAAAGCCTACTGTTTAGTAGAAACAATCTGTAACTGGCATAAGCATATCAGGTAAACTTATCAAAGCAGACAAAAAACTTTGGCAAAAATTATTTCTTGAAAGTTGCACTAGTTCTGTATCTGAAAAAGCATCTGGGACTTCTTTTGTTTGGGTGTTTTTTGGGGGGGGGTTTTTTGTTGTATGCTGACATAACTGCAGTTGTCTGCCGTATCATAAAATCTTTAAGTGGCCGTCATCAGTCTCTGAAATTTGAAGTACCTCTTAGAGGTCATTCTCTAAGTTACTTTGGGAACCAGATATGAAAAGAGAATATAATATGCCTTAAAAAGCTTATTAAAAGAGGATTTCTATTTTGCAAGAACTGATTCCAGTTTTTCTTAGAACATCATATTTGCTCAGAACTAAAAAAATCTTAAAAATTTCTGGATCTCTTGGGACAACTTGTCAGGACTCCAGACAAGGGATCCTATGAATCTGATTTCCATTCAGTGAAAATTCATAAAATCCAAAATGTTGCAGAAAAATACTTCTGGTTTATGAAAACAGACCTTCTTGAGGAAACCTTTTCACTGGAATGTTTTCAAACAGTTCTGTTTATCATGTTTTCCAAGATACCTGGGCATAATTTACACAATGCACATAGGGATCAGCAATATTTTTAGTAAAAATGGGCAAAACACCATTGTTCTCTTCAGCGTGCACATTTAAATACTAGCTATCCAATTAAGTCTGGGCAAAGGATGACAATGCACTCCTTAACTTTCCAGGATGAATGAATTCAAGTGTTACATTCCTAGCACTGACAGTGCTCCAAGGTTGGTTAGTTGTCTCTTGCCAAGACTGTTAGTTTCAGGCAAATGTAAGCTAAATTCAGATAGAATGAGTAATTTCTTGAATTACTGAATCATGTAGTTATAGTGTTACGTACAGCCTCTTGCAGGAGCTGGATAAACAGTCTTTCATTGAGAGGGAAGGGCATACTCGGCAGTGTTAGGCGCAAAGAAATAGTTCTGGCCATTGATGCAATCAGTGAACATCGAGTCAAGTGCCACCTGGAATAAAAGTCAGGCTTGCAACTCCCTGTCCCATGTGCCAAGGAACTGCTTTGACTAGTGTTCAAAAAAACTTTTAAGTGTGTGTGTGTTTTGAGTCCATGTTCTCCTAGGCTAAAACCACAAAATTTAATTTCATTCCTCAGGAGACTGAACTGCAAGTGCCCAAAGTAATTAACCATTAGTAACTGATGTATGTTATAGTGCTGGAGAGGAAACTGCAGAGAGTATAGAACAATTATCTCCTACTAGTAAAGCTCAGAGGAGCTTTTGCCTGCTTATTAAACATAAGTTATAGAAGGTAAGAAGGACAAGTCAGAGAAGGGAAACGCCTGAAATCCATGCACCTGAGAAGCGTAACAATTATGTGAATCTATGTCGTCATTTAACCCCAGCTCTGATATAGATCTCTGTAGGACACTTAGTATCCTAAGATATTAAGGATAGTATCCTTATCCTGCTGTGAAATTACAGCAAATACTGATGAGCCTTCTATTGAAAATTGTAGCCAAACTCTACTTTGAGTTTATTTTTTTGTTTGTAAGGCAGGAGTAGAAGAGAGAGAATTTTTAACAATGGCAGTGTAGACTAAAACAATCCTGCTTCTCATGAAGTTCAGGAATAAAGTCACAAAGTATAAGAGTAAACATGGCAGCAGTAAAATGTTAAGTTTTTTGTTTCCTCTATTAATCAGATTAAAGTCTCCAGCACTACAGTCATAATATACACTTATAATTAGTAAATAAGCAGAAAATCCCAAAACTCTAAAAAGCCATCGCTTTTAGAGTAAAGGTGAAGGATGATCATCATCTCTGATGTTAAACATAGTCTTCCTGAGCACAGTACAGCATGCTGGGGGAATTTATTCCCACTTCACTCCATAATAATACAAGTAGTTTTCTGGACAGAGACACTAGAATACACAACATTCCCTGAAAAGATGGAGTAACTAATGCTTTAGTGCGAGCTTTTCCAGCAGAAGTTTTGGCTGAGTTTAGAAAACATACTCAGACAACCTCAATTTCATTCTAACAAAACAGTATTTGCATGGCCTACTCCTCCTTTCTGCTTATAGCTTATGTTCTGCTTGGCTTTGCTGTTCTCAATACTTACAGGTGCTACTCACAATAAAAAAAAAAAAAGAAGAAACAATTCTTCAAATGAGCAAACATCTGGGTCTCGGCTTCTAAATTTTTGCATGTGTGTTCTGATGAGTTTTATGTTATTGAATGTATGCCTATTTTAATTATCTGATGACCCAAGGCACACTAAAGCTGCTGGGTACTTGTAAACTAGAAAGACACGCAGAAGCTAGAATCTACACCCAAAAAAGGACAGCTAATGAGGCTCTGACATTCCCTGTTCTGCCCAGATGTACTGGCTTTCCCATTCCCCTGGAGTTTTCTTAGAGGAAATGTCTAGTTCCCCTAGGTGTTTTGTAAAATACTACATTTTGAAAACAGTAAATTGGATTACCAATGTGGATTTTGCAGCACACTTCTCTGTTAAAAAACATTTGTACCCAAAACATCTGAACTAATTAAGAAAGTTCCTATGCATCATCATTCAGAAAATCTAAGTCTTTGAAACGGCTCTGTGTCCAACATTTGAGGCTCTATGAGAAAAGGATGGCAACGAAAAAGTAACTTCTACTCACAATTGTAAGACTATTGGAAGGTGAGGATGGTGTATCTATAAAGAATCCTAATCAAAAGACTCCTGTCCAACAATAGAATCATTTAACAACAACTTAAAATTTTGATGACTCACTAACATAGGTTTTCCAATATTTCACCCATGTACCCCAAACGCGTACATTAGATACCATGATTGCAGCCAGGAGGAAAAAGTCCAAATTTAATATGGAGGATCAAATACAATCCCAGTTTCACATCACAACGCTACATGCACAACCTTACTATGGTTAACAGCTAGAGAGAATACAAAGTCTGAACTTCAGTCCATATATACTGCTTCTAAATAAGCACAAGAAACTGAATTTTCAAGGTGAAACTTTTACTCGTAATGAAAAGTACCCTTGTAATGCACCAAGCTGTAGTAATAACATTTTTTTTAAACAGATGCCTCTAAAGTCACACAACTATAAAGGTGTATTCCACACTGCTGAATACCCATTAGTGTAGTGTCTCAGATACTGAAAGCAAACTGACATTGTCATTTGGAAATCAAGGTGTGCTCTGGTGGAGATCACGGTTGTGAAAGCAGTATTAAGGATCTGCAGTTATATGATGTTTCCAGAAACCTCTGGATAAACTTCTTTACCAGTTGCATCTTAACTGCAAATGATTGCTATGAATGTAACTGAAATGACACGGCACGTAACTGTGATACTGAACTCCAGTATTGACTTCAAGGCACTGGATTTTACTCAGGATACTTATTTCAAGTCCCCCATTACTGTTTGGGTTCACTATCAAATACAGTGAATGGCTAGAAGCAGCATAAAATTAGAGGACGTAGCATTTAATAAAATCATTTGGATTTCTATCCAGCGGCCCGGAGACTATATAGTGTGTGTATATGGACATATGCATGTGTGTGCTGGGAGGCCATCTTCCTCATACGTACAGCACTGGGATGACTCAGGGAGGTGGTGTACAGCCCAAACCATTCCTTAAGCAGGGATTCATAGCCATCCTTTTGACATGGGATGGGTGGAAGCACAGGAGACCTGGAGGTAGGATGGCACTCATATAGCACGCCTAGCTATCCTGTAGCAATTGCTTAAGTTTATCTAGAGGTACTACTAATTGTTCATCGCTCCGTAAAGAGAAGTAATGCACCTTTCATTTATGGTGGAGCAGTTACCAGGGAGGAGAGGTTCTCTCTGATCCTTGTTTGGCTACCTGTCCTACGTGGCATACTGCCATGGCACCAGAGCAGAGGAGACTCTGCATGTCCATTGCATTCCTCTTTCTGTGCAGGGGGCCATGAGGCTGTAGGAAGCAGCAAGGACAAGACTACCAGGATCAGGATTGTGGAAACTGTGACTGAATCACTTCCTCCACAAAGGAATATGCTGCTCCTTGCTGATTGCAGAGCATAAATTTTACAATCTACCTTCATCTCTTAAGGAAGAACACTGTAATGAAAGGTTATTCATGTTGCTCTTTTGTGGGCCAGACACTTAATAAGTTTAGTCAGAGCCCTGAGGTGGCTGTGGCTGGTGTGTGTGCGGCATAAGAAATTTCCCTTTGTTTATCCCTCAAAATTGACCGAGTTAAAAAACATGCTTTTATAACCTGAAGCAAATAGAATATAAGCTTTCTCCCATTACAGAAACTTACTTCAAAGTTGACATTTCTGTTCTTAGAGCTCTTTCTTGCTGTACATTTTTTGAGGGCCACCGTTCAGAAGTGATTGAATTTATTAAGAAGCTTATAAATACTTCACACAATCATAATGGTAATACTGTGCCGAAGAAAATGAGGATACAACCATTTCTTAGGATCTTAACTTATATTTAACTGACATTGAGATCTTTGGCTGGAGAATCATAGCAATATCTAGTCTTCTCAGGTGCCGAGTAACCACTGTTTTTACTGACCTCAAGTAACATTACCTTTACATATATATAGAAAAAAAAGCCTGTTCTTGACTTTATGGTTTATTGCTCAGTTTTCCTGTATTGTAGCTGAACTGAATTAAAAACAGAGTGCAAATGAAAAGGTCTCTCTTCCAGGGAAAGCTGAATATCATTGTGGCTTCAAGACACTGAGCAGCATAATGTATTTTACTATTGCTGTTAAAAAATCATTAAGAATGTCACAGAAGGAATGAGAAGTATGGATTTTTGGGAAAAGGAATAAAAGTTCAATGTTTAAGCATTCAGAAAATAAAGAAGAAAAATGTTCATTTTTCTCTTGCAAAAGAAATTCTTCAATCATAAAATAAGTAACCCAAAACTGATAAATTCAATGCTGGATATGGGACATATATTGTGGGACTCTTTTTGTTTGTATTATCAAACCTGAGAGTTACTGAGGAGTGAAAATGATTTGTCTGAGTAAGAGATTACAATTGGATCTACAGGCGTTGCAGTGCCTGAATTTGTGTTCTACAAAAACAAAAGAAAGATTAAAGGTTTATTAGATTAGATCAAAGAATAGAACTGAATTGCATTTTTGAACTCTGTTGTCCTTTTGCGTGAGATTCCTGACATACATACTGTATACTTTGTTCTCTTTAATCGTGATGTTTTTCATCATAATTTATTCAATGGTATTTTTTTTTGTGTGTTTTATTTTTCAGATAAACATTGGGAATTGACAATAAATTATAAGAAAAACAATTGTTCTAAAATAACACTTAACCTACACTTAGCCAAAATTTACCTTGGGAATTGCAAAGCTAGTTATTTTTTGTATTTAGTCCCATCATATTCTGCACTTGGTTTCACCATGGTCTATACAGCACCTGCCACAGGAGAACAAATACTAATTAGGGCTGTTAGGTGCTAATATACAGCAAATAACTAATAGTAGTATCATGAAACTGTAAGAAAAAATATTTCTGAACAGATGGTCTGAAGGCCAGGATTAAAATAAATCAAAAAGGTTTATATATCTCTGTAACCCAAACTTCCGCATTATGATTTTTCCAATGAAACGAACAAGTACATATTTTGAGGCTCCCCTATCACCAGCAGTAATTTTCTGCTTTTGCAAACTTGCACAAACTAATCAAATAGTAATAAGAAAGGTCTTGCTCCTGTTCTCATTGACTTCAATCAGAGTTTGGCATTGACTTGGAAATGATCATTACTGGATGGAGAATTATTATAATAAATAGAATGTGCAATGGGCTGCAGTTTTGACTTGGAATTTCATTAGAATTATCACAGTAATTTTTATTGTTGACTTTTTCCTTAACCTAGTTTACGAAATAATTCAGTGTTTCATGGGACAGATTTTCATCTTGCCTTGTTTTACACTAGGATAACTTCATTGTCTGGAACAATATTACAAGATTGAATTACTAGAATTTTCTGTATTTGGGACATTCATTAGATAATTTGCGTAAGTAAGATTAAATTAGAAAAATAATCAAAATTATCAGTAAATTTTAAGAGCATATTGAAATAAAAGACAAAGCAGAAGAAACATTTGTTTAGAGTATTCTTATAGAAATTGTATTCTCTGCATCAAAAATTGAAGTCAAGGAGAGTCCTAGGCAAAAGCACTTATGCAAGTGAAACCAGGATGTGCCTTGCTAATTAAGAAGTTAACTTTATAAAGCTCTTTCTCCACATTGTTCCCTTTTCCACTTTGTTGAACTTTATTAGATGATCTACGACTCAGATCCTGACAATATAGATGTCAATGTTAGAAATGCACTGACTTCCTGAGGGCCAGAATTTTTATTAGTATACGTATATTTTCAGGATTTGTTTTGTAAGCATGTTAAACTTCAGAGCCTGCTGGTTTCTCAGTTAAGAAACTTAAAAATTTTCTCTATTAAGTTTAATGTTGTCACAGAAAAGAACCATACCTTTTCCAGTCTCTCCCATCAAACTCTATGCACTGTTTCGTCCTGATTCAGATTATGTTTTTCAATCAACTTTATCTTACTTTACTTTACACAACTCTCTCTCTCTCCCCCCTGTGTGCTCCTCCGTGCCAGTCCTTGATTCCTTCTCCCTTCCTGTTGTTTTTGTTTATTTGTTTATTTTTTTCCTTCTGACTGCAGAAAGTTATTTACTGGAAAAAAGGCCGAAGGTGAGGATGCTTCTCAGTGACTCTCCAAAATCAGTATCTTTCCCTTTATTGAAGATTTCTCCTCCTCTCTTCCTACAGTTCTGGAAATGATAGGATGAGACAGTTACTGCCTTATATCTACAGCCCAGCCAACTGTAGGCAGGAGACTTGCAACTGGGTGGCTGTGCCACATGCCATACCAGCTGGTGCTTGATACTGAGGAATTTAAAAGTTTTTTTGCATCCCTTAACCATTGCATCTTGCCTATCAAATACTGGGACAAAACCTACGTAACTGACATTCAAAATCATCTTTACTGATAAAGACCAAAACACTCTATACTTTTAAGGAAATGGTAACATGCAATTGACTGTTTTTAATACGACTATAAAAATTGTAATTCTCCAGATAAACATATATGTAATGAGAGTAATTATCATACAACAGTAAACTATCACTGCTATTATAAAACTATAAACTGTTATTCAATATACTATAAAATTCAAAATCTAATTGAAAGTGCTAGTTTAGTATAATTCCCATAAGCCATCATTCTTTAATATTGTGAAATGAATGGGGTTTTTGTGGAGCTATTAATTGTTACTGACAAGCAATAACCACTGGAATGAAACTCCAATTATCAGCAGCCATTAATCACGTATACTGTCATCTGTGATGTCAAAAAAAATTCAATAATATTCTAAACAGCAAAAAGGAATTTATACCTCTTATATTTTAACTCACTTCGTAGGAATCAGATGGTCCTTTGGTGGGGTAAGCAAGGAATTACAAAAGGCGATTTTCATTCTAAGCACAATGTTCAGTCTTGTACTTTCCAATTCAAAAAAAGCTCTCCCACTTTATTCCATTTTGATGGAGACTTAAGATACCTTGCAGGTTTATTTCTATACAGTTATGTACAATTTATAACATAATTTGCTGCTAGCATGATGTTATTGCAGTCACATGGCTTTAAAAATAAGAAATTATAGAGATCATCTGAGCATGTATTTCACTAGTTTGTTCCAGGAAAGCACTTAATGTTACTTTTAGGATGCAGGCTTGAGCAGGAGATGAAGTGTTCTTGGAGATGAGGGTGTAAATAAGGGTACCTGAGCATTCAAATAAAATGAACTCATTCAGAACACATCGTTCTATAATTTTTTCAGATTCTGCTGTTTACTTGAAATAATTGTTTTCTTTTTTTTGGAACCTACACAGTATATCAAAAACATACAAGTACATCTTTGGGAACAAAAGGGTAGGAAACTGTTCAGTACTTTGCTAGTGACTGGATTGGCCAAACGTGCAATGTAGGCATTGCAGTTAAAAAGCCATGCTTGCAAAATGGGATTTGCTTACTGTACCCCTGAAAATTCCTGATATTACAAATAACGTGTTGGACCATTAAGGGCATATTGTGGTCCTTATTCGCAAATGATATTGAGGTTTCTTCTGGACTACAGCAAATACAGATCATGCTGGGTGATCAGGATGTGAGATTTTGCCAGTCATTTACCTTGAGAGTCTGTCAGCTTTTGATGGCATAAAAAGACTTAGATTTAGACTAGTGTGGAAGCACCAGTCTATAATCTGCTGTGAATAACTTCATTTAGAAAAAACAGTGAAATCCTAAATATTTTGTTTACTATACTGTGTTGTTCACTTATGGTTTCATCCACTTTTCATAATCCATCAAAGATACAAGTCCTCTAACATGAATCAGCAGAGCAGGAATAACATCTGTTCATAATATACTGCAAATATCTAGCAGAGTATCTTTTTGGAAGAAGCATATGAGAATTGACAGTTGAATACGTATCAAAAGAAGCCCTAAAATAGATAGAGAAATTGTATTTAGCTAGGTCTTAGGCACCTCCAAAGCACAGGGCAGTTGCTTGTTTTTCAAGTTTTCAAGTAGAGGTGTGTTTATAAAATTGAGTATATTAGTGCCTCTGGAAGTGAAAGTCAGAGGTTGACCATACTAACAATTTTATTATTCCAGTTTATACAACCAGTGTTCCAAACTTTTAAATACTGCATTTTCACGAAAACCAGGGTGCGTAGCTGACAGTATGGTTTTATAATGCACAATGTACTACTTAAATAGGTCATGTCTTTAAGATTCTGTCCTCTCTGAAATTCTCTTAAGATATTGTCACCATTCACCCCTTGGTTACTTAAAAACTGTGGTTAGATAAAAATAATTTACTTGTGATTTTCCTCCTAAATGTAATTGAACATTCTTCCTCTGAAGCATAGCAAATTTTTGGCCTATCTGCATTTTCTTAAACTAATTGAAGGCTTTGAAAGTGTACACCTCTAATCAATATTACCCTATAATACTGTCATGATCAATTAATCAAAAAAATTAACTGCCTAAATTAATTGAACTATCAGAAAAAACTTTGTCTGTCATGAGAAAACTTTGGAACATGATTCTTTCCTTGAGTTCAACTCCTAAAATCTTCCATTTATTCTTTTCTTGATGTTTTCCTGAGTTGTTCAATGTGAAACTTGAATAGTTTGTAAATTTATTAAAAAATAATAGTAGTAATAATTACCATGTTATGATCTTAGGTTGAAAAATTCATACTGACATTCCATTTCTGATATTTAATTAAACATTTTTATCTTTTCAGAAGAAATTACTAAGTATTTTTTAAAAATTTATTTTTCTATTACCAATTTAAAACTGCTGCACTGAAAATTTATCATGAAATAACGTATTCACTTATGCTTGTTGTCAAGGTAACAGTTTATCAGAATAACAGAAATCAAAGTATTTAAAATGCAGTTGTAAATTATCAATTTATTAGGGTAAGGTAAACACTAATTCTGTCAAATAGTAGTTATCTTTCATTAGTATGGAATTGCATACATTCTTAGAAGGAAAAAATATACAAATATTACTCTCTCTTCTAATAATACATAGCTTTCCTTTAAAGAAGATAATAATAGACAGATGTTTGCTAATTCAGCAAGTATGTTTACAACATGGAGTCTTTAAACTTGAGCTGTCAGTTAACACATATTTAAGATTCCTGCTAACTTAAAAGGAAAAAACACCCTTGAGTACAATGGCGAAAACTGGTTTTTTCCCTCTC
>NW_008824939.1:3214233-3215880 GCF_000699105.1 Pygoscelis adeliae | reverse complement strand
CCCTTCTTACCTCTTTCTCTCTCCCCCCCTTTCTCTTCTTCCCTCCCTCCCTTCCTCCCTCCCTCCCTTTCTCCCTCCTTCTTCTTATCTCTCACTGAATAATAACCCTCATTTAGTGACATCAGTCATTTTTGCATCAGCCTTTTTTATGGCTGGAACAGAAGATTATGTGTGGAATAAGCATGAGGGGCATTCAGACTGAAATGTGTGAAAACTTTATAGATTTTGATAATACAGTGGAAAATGTGTCATGAGTTGGTGTTAACATTAGCTGAGAAATGGAAATGGATGCAGTAATTTGCACAGCAATTGCTGTTCAGCCCCTCCTGCCATCACTGGGCTGCAAGTATTTACAAATGTAAACCAGTGCAGTGTCAAACCTTGAGACTGGTAAACTACCCAGTGGGTTTTGGTAGTGAGTGCAAGGAGTGCGAAGCTTACAAGGGCCATACAGCCATGATCCTCCATTCATTCTACTGTGAGGTTCTATTATCTTTATATGACATTGAGTCTTTTGGATGACTTACCAAAAAAAAAAAAAAAAGTTATCTTCCTAATAGCCAGTAAAAACTAACAGGAAAGCAAAATGCATAACCCATAATAGGAAATACTGAGAATTACTAGAATTTGTCTGATTTATTCCTGCTAAAGATCTGGCTAAAGGGAATGATCTACTTTTTGGCTGCTGAAACTGAACACTTGAATAGATGATAGTTTTGAAGATGTCATCTGAAGTATTGCACAATTCGCATGAATAATTTTAAAATATTCTGTTCCTGTAACAGATCTTGAAATGCCTCATCTAATTGGACTATGGTGTTTAGAGCCAAACTATTCCAAAAACCAGCAAGCCTGTACATTTCCATTATTTGGTATCACAAAATTTGTCATTTAAAACTTAAGTGGTGACTGAATAATAGCTCCCAAAGAATGATCTAACCTTGGCTGGATTTTGCTTCAGAGTCAGACTACACCTCCAAAGATGGCACTGCAGGATGGGAGGGGTGAAGCTCAATTTACTGGCATGGGAAGAATTTAATCTGCAGGCAAATACTGCCACATGAAATACAAAGTATTTTTTTATTGCACCTACTTTCTTGAAATCTTGGCTAAGTTTTGGCCATGTTAATAACAATCTACTTCTGAATTCTGATATATTGTAAAAGGAAAGCCTTTTTAAATTTGGAGATGATGTTTGTTTTGGGATTTTTTAGAGACATGCTGGCTGTCTCAAATCACCTCCCTGTTCTCCATGGGCCTTAGCATAGCTTCCAGAAGGATCTGTTCCATGATCTTCCCAGGCACAAACATGAGACTGACTGGCCTGCAGTTCCCCGGGTCTTCCTTTTTTCCCTTTTTAAAATGGGGGTTATGTTTCCCCTTTTCCAGTCAGTGGGAACTTCACCAGACTGCCATGACTTCTCAAATACGATGGATAGTAGCTTAGCAACTTCACCCACCAGTTCCTTCAGGACCCACGGACGGATCTCATCAGGTTCCATGGACTTCAAGTGCCTTAGATGGTCTCAAACCTGATGTTCTCCCACAGTGGGCGGCTCTTCATTCTCCCAGTCCCCACCTTTGCCTTCTGCGGCTTGGGTGGTGAGGCTCAAGCACTTGCCAGTGAAGACCGAGGCAAAAAAGTCA
>NW_008824939.1:3213440-3213798 GCF_000699105.1 Pygoscelis adeliae | reverse complement strand
TGAAGTCCAGGGTGTAGTGAGCTTGCTGTGCGCCCTCCTCGGTGCCCTAAGGATCTTGAACTCCATCTTTTCATGGTCACTGCAGCCAAGGCTGCCCTTGAGCTTCACATTCCCCACCAGCCCCCTCCTTGTTGGTGAGAACAAGGTCCAGCATAGCTCCTCTCCTCGTTGGCTCCTCTACCACTTGAAGAAGGAAGTTATCATCGACGCATATCAGGAACCTCCCGGATTGCTTACGCCCTGCCGTGTTGTCCCTCCAGCAGATGTCGGGGTGGTTGTAGTCCCCCATGAGGACCAGGGCTTGTGAGCGTGAGGCTGCTCCTATCTGTCTATAGAGGGCCTCATCCGCTCGGTCTTC
>NW_008824939.1:3140316-3213346 GCF_000699105.1 Pygoscelis adeliae | reverse complement strand
GTCGGCTCCTCATCCATCCCCAGGCAGAGCTCCATGCACTCCAGCTGGTCATTGACATCGAGGGTGACACCCCTTCCTTGGCTCCCCTGCCTGTCCTTCCTAAAGAGTCTGTATCCCTCCATCCCAACACTCCAGTCATAGGAGCCATCCCACCACGTCTCCGTGATGCCAATAAGGTCGTAGCCCTGCAGGTGTGCTCATGTCTCTAACTCCTCTTGTTTATTCCCCATGCTACGTTCCTGATAGGACTTCATTACTTTTCAGTAGCTGGAGAGTAGTATAGCACACATTTGATTCTCAGATTTAGTTCCATCTCCATTTCAGTTACAGACCTTATTGCTATAATTAAGAACTATACAATTTGTGCTTATTATTCCATATACCTTGAGCGTGGTCTGTTCTCCTTTCACTTTTAGCGCACTCCCCAAGGTAATACAAAATAATAACACGCCATATGGCAAATGGAATCAGCTGTAACACCACACAGCGTCTTTTATCGTGTAGCTTTTACAATATGACATTCCTAAGTTTGTAACTGATTAATATTGCATGTCCTAGAGAAACTCTAGATGCATTATGCTGCTTGTCCCATTAGAGGCATCCTTGCTGATACTCTCAGCCTTTTTTAAACACAAATGCAGGAGCTGTCATTTTGCAAGAATCAACAACGTACAAAGGAATAGGCAGAATGTCTCAATGTGTGGTAATCTTACCAAATTGCAAAAAGTTAGCATGAACACAATATTGCATTATTGTGAATTGTGCAACATATAATTGATATGATGTAACAGTATTAATGAGTTTTATGTAGTTTGGGAGGCTTGACTGGGGATTTTTGTTTGTTTGTTTCTAATGTCTGTAGAGCTCCTGGTAATTCACAGAATGTGTTATTTCATTAGTGAATTTCCATAGGTTTGGAGTCAGTCATCTGAACCATGCCGTCTGGAAGCATTAGATGCTGTTCTATGAATGTTAAACATAAGCATAACGTAGGCATTTTGTAGAAGGGTTAAAGCACTTCTACAAGGCCAAACTCTAAAGGGGATTCTATTGGATTCTATCATCTTATTGGATGCAATAAGCTGATGATGTTACTCAGGAATGCAAAACCCTGTAAGTGTCCATTTCGTAATAGTTGACGTGTGTTGGTATACCAGCATCTCACGTTAGCTTTAGTTTTGTGAGTGGAAGGGAGAGGTAAGGATTAAGCAGATAGATACGCAAATGATGGATAGGTAATGTTCAGTTATTAATATTTCTTTCAATCTTATGCTTGTGGCAAAAATTTAATTTCAGTGTATTCTAAAAGTAAGTATATCTAAGAAGTTAAGAGAATGTTTCTGTCACAAACAATTGCACCATGAAACATGCAGTTAGCTTGGCTTCGCAGCTTGTTTTAGGCTGTAGAGAATGTACCGTCTCCACCACGTTTACTGCTCCCACTGTGTCACTATAAGTGGTACAGCAACTTTTCTCCAAAGCAGGGGAACAGGAGCAAAGGATGAATTGTTGCTCACTATTCCTCCAGCTTTGCTCTTTGGTAAATATATTTTATATTTATACTCCTTTCTAGTCAGGCTTAGGAAATAGAAGTATGCTCAAGCTCTAAATGAACTTTTCACCTGTCACCAGTGTAAGAAGGGAGAGATAGGTCGTAACACGTTGCTTTTCTGCAGTGCGCATGTAATGCCCCAAGAGATCAGTACTAGGATAGGATAATGTAAGGTTTGAGAACTTTGAATTGATTTGTTGAGAAAGAACAGTAACACACATAGCACAACTCTTTTTTACTCCTTTGTAAAAATATTACTTTTTTGGTTTTCTGTAGGAAATAGTACAATGTTTTATTTAAACAAAATAAAATGAAATATAGAAAATGGATTTTATTAAAAGAAATGTCAAATACCAGTATAGTAAATATTTGCACTGAGGGTAATGGCAATTTTGCTCAAAAAGGAAATTCGTTGTGTGAGTGGGTGTAAGTAGGGTATGTGTGTGTGTGTATACATATGTCCAGAGAAACATATAGCAGTAATTCTCAGAAATACTAGGAAGGGCAAGATAAGCATAAACTATTTGATACGATTCTTTGTACAATTTACACTTTATACAGAATCACCTGAATTCCTTACCTGATTTTTTAGAAACTGCTCTGTCTTTTTGTCCTTAATTTTTCTTTCTTGCTTATCTGCATCATATCTACTGCCGTTCTCCACTGTTTGCTTGCCTCCTTGTCACATACGAAACCAGTACGGACTGTATATTGATAAACCTGCATTGACAAATATCCGTGAGTTACATATGGGTAAATGAAAGGCTTTATTACTCTTCTTTCTGTCTTCCATGAAAACAGAGACAGAACAACGAGAGACTTGGGGTCAAGTTCTGACGTAATAAGTTTGCACATGTGAATACTGCCATATTTTTATATTTCTAGCCACTTAAATTCACTCACAAAATCTCTTTATATATTTTTTTTTCTGAAAAAAATGTGGCAACACAAACACATAGAAATAATATAAGTGTCTTACAACAGAAAACATGTGGGCTTATGAGAAACAGAAACTACTAGTGTTTGGCAAGTTGTCCTTTGGAAGCCCAAGCAACACCTTCAGAGTGACCAGTCCTATTTAGAAGTGCCACAGACTAGTTTAGCTGCAGCATTTATCTGTTTTCTTTTAAGCCTGATTTTGAAGTTTACAACAAGATGCCTATCCGAGACACCTCTGCAGGGTTCAGTGATTTTCACAGAATTCTGATCAGGCTTGCAAGAATTATCCTTATATTGTAAACGGCAATTTTCTAAATTGCAATTTAAAGGAGGTTTGTCTGTTTCCTTTTCTGTTTTATCACCCTTTGGTGTTGGTTTTTTTTTTGCCAGAACTTATTTCCTGGCTTTTCCCCAATTCCTAACGATCCCTCCTCCATCTCTTGTGCCTCTTTTCTCCACCTTTGCTTTTGAACAATCATGCCTTTAGGCAAGCGTTTGTAAATTAAAATTGTATTGTCCTGTTTTATGAACTTGGCTATTCCCATCATTCTCATTTCTAATCCTCTGACTTTCTTAATTAAGTCCAAGGTAGTTATAAACACCTGTATGGGGAATTTGATTATGGTTATTTGAAATGACATGTTTTTGTCATACTAGCAGGTATGAAAATAATTAAAATTTGGGAACATATAACGGTACCAAGGAATTTTAATTGAATTAAACTGTAGACTCTTGGGACATCTTTTCTAAAAATAAAAGCATAACTTTAAAATAATTTCTACATTCATGGGGAACTTATTTTCTTGAGAAGGACAGCAGCCGTATTTGTTTGCCCTTTTCCAGTAGGATTTATGTCAGAATGAAGACAAAAAGCATAGAAATACTTAAAATGACGAAAATGGTTCCATCCTTTAATGCACGGAGGCCTTGAGTATTCCATCTCAAGGACTGCACAAGCCTCTGCATGAGCCTGGACTGGCAGCCTTCTGTGGCTCAGAGACACACAAATATAGTATGGTGGACAGAGCCCTGAATCAAAGATGAACTTAGCCTGAAAAGAGCAGAATTTGGCTCCATGTTTCCCTTTGTCTCACTGCCAAAAAGCTTTACATATAATAAACACAGTCATCAAAATTCACTTATCACAAGTAACAGTTAGCTTGTGCATCATTTATCGCAGTCTCCTGTGATTAGTCACATCTTCATGTACTTTAAGATGTAGTATGTGTTTCCTTAGAGCATGGCATATTTTGTTAAGGTGTCCAGCTTTGCACAGGCAGGATATTAAATGAAAAGCATTCTTATTTGCCTGGAAATTCATGCCATACACCAAATATCATGTTTTCTGTGATTAGTTAGCAGGAACCATCTGTCATGTCCCTACCCTCACAGTGCTGAGGAAGGCAGAGACTGAAGGTGAGAAGTATATTTACTTTTGACAACAAAACCAGCTGTTGCCGTTACTTTTAGCTGTAAGGCAAACATGCTGGAAAAGGTGACTATCTATTGTGATTCTAATGCACTGAGACCAACTATGACTGTTGATGACATCAAACCTCTTAAAATCTGGAGGAAAATTGCTTTATGGCTTATGTCAGGAGGGCATGTACAAACACAGCTCAAACTGGGAGCTGGAACCAAGAAGCAGAAACTTCAGGCTAGAAAAGTATCAGGATGAGTTCCAGTAAGAATCTCCCCCTTCTCCCGCCTTCCTTTTGGTAGAAAATTATATTGGAAAAGAGAACTATTTTTCTCTAATGATAACACAAGATTCTGAAATGAAGCACAGCAGGTAGAAACATCCAGCACAGATTTAAAAAGATATTGCATATTCATATGCTGAAATGTTTTCCAGTGCTGACAGCTAACTATTCCGAGTGGAAAAGGTACATGCTCTGCTGTTGTTCATTCTCTGCCAATTTCCCGTCTTAAAACTCTGGCATGATATTTTGGGGGCTGTGTACTCTAATCTCTGTTATTCTTACCATCATCCATCGGACTAAGAAAGATATTTACAGAGCCAAATCATTTTGACTTTGAATAGGATTGCAGCAAATACATATATTTTCAAAATTTTTGAGAAAGGGGAAGGGGGTATTTGTTCACTAAAACCACTTTATTCCCTTGTTACCTTCTTTCATATTCTACAAGGAGAGCACTGTGCTATGGTGTGAATGTACCTAGAGCGTATTTCAGGAGCAAAATATAAACATTGGCAGCAAAGGGCACTTTATGCAAATGCGTTTCCTGAGTGATGGCTCTTCCTCCCTGATGATTCTGGCAAGACATAATAATTTGGGAAAATAAGTGGAGTGCCCTGCCCTTCAGCTCTTTTCTCTAGAGCATGCACATCCCCTTGCAAATAGGATTATGACAAAATAAAAGGTTCATTTGGGTGGGAGCTTCTTTTAAAATATGTTCAATATATCACTGTAGAAAATAGTAGAGATAAAGGAGAGCTATAAAAGACAGACTTTTAGGAAGAGAAAACAGACCATCATGCCTCACTCTATATTGCACTCATTTTCCTTTTACAGCCCACCTGTCAGTCCTGTTATCCTTGTCTAGAAACGAATTTACAGTAAGTCTCTGCTTCAATCAGTTTCCATGGTAACTTGGTTCTGTTTCAAAACCTTTACATAAAAATGGCTTGGTTAAAATGATAATGAGCTGGAGTGCTTGCCTATACCTGAACTACACCTTTCCCATGGCTCAAAAATAATCAGATAGGGGTGTCACTCCATCTGCTAGTTCCTTTAGCTTCTACAACACTGTCTCACTAACCAAGTCAGATCAGTTTCTTTGCCATCTGGAAATCTCAGTTTTCAGAGACGTATAGGGTTTGGGGTACTGACTAGTGTTTACACATTACATGCTGTGAAGTAGAGTAAAGCATGTTAGGGTGTGGAGTTTTGAGTTCACTGGGGAAGGATCCCTCTGTGTGTACAGTACCTACAGCGGGGCTGAAAGCTCCAAGGACCATAGCATCTTTTGAGAAATGAACCAGAAGAGGCAGACTGTCTCACTTCTAGAAAATGCTTTTCACAAAGGTAGGAAAAAAAATTCCCTTCTGGCCAGATCAGGGGGAAATAAAATTTCAGAAAAAACAAATGAAAGTTTTAATTGATTCTAAGAATCTTGTGATACTGTCCCATCACTGTGGATATGTATGTTTTATCGGACCTTTAGCTATCCCTTATCCTAGTTTCAAGCTCATCTCTTGCACTCATAATTTCTGATTCTCTGTCCCAGTTTGACTTTGACAGTCTTTTTCATAATTCTGATTACTTCTTTATACTGTCTCAAATCTCATCTAGGAAAAAATCAATACTCCTTTTTATGTAACTTAAATGCTTCAGTGATAACACAAGTTTCAGTTACAGGGAAATCTTAAAAGAACTTCTAATGTGGATCTGATAGAGCTCTTCAGCAATTACTCTGAAAACTTGCTGTATTTCACGGAAGATGACACCTTCTCTGTGATATCAAAAACTCTTAAAATTCTGTACTAGATCTGCTCTTCCAAGTTGTATCGGGTAGCTTAATATTTGTATAGGAAGTTTTTTGTTCCATAGGAGGCACTGATAGAATTTATGAAAAATAATTCTACACTGCTATGTCTTCCAGGCAGGCATTCCAAAAGCTGCTGAATGTAGGTATGCACCATTTAATTTACAACTGAGTTTGTCCAAACAAAGACTTGGTAATGATCTCATGTTTCAGCATGGGACAAAGCAATATTATTTTCCTGTGATAAGTGGTTGCCCAACTGGTCCCTATTAAGCATCATAAATAGCAGAAACAAGTCCATGTTTGCACTGTGTTTCATAGTTTGGATAGTATGAGATGCTGCCGCCCTGTCCTTACCAATACACAGAAGGGCACTGCTCAGTGATTTTTCACACCTTCTCATTTCTGAATGGCACTACTGTGCAAGGGTGTACGCATGCGATATCCTTTATATGGGTTTACTTTTGTATAGAATAAACTTTGATTGTCATCTACTGCTTCAACTAGATAATATGATCACCTTGAAATGCAGTTGCAATTTAAAAGGAAAGAATCAGTATCCTTGTCCCAAACCAAATGTGGGTGTACTAGAAGTTCGATTTAGACCTACATAATTGCTCCCAAAACAACTTGAAAAAGAAAGCTTTCTAATGCATTTTTTTCTTCTCTTCTTTTAACTAGCAGTCTCATTTAGCCCTTGTGTCCTAACACTGTCCTATAGACATTAATTTGAGGGCAGGGCATTGTCAAATCAGGGCATCATAAATCTGCTGAATTCCTTTCATCAGTCATGGCAATAACATCTTCACAGTAGTCCTGCATGTCAGTAAAGTATGACCTTCTCTGACTTATCTGTGCAGACTATGCTTAATTGAACTATGCTTTTCCAGTGGGCATTTTAACTCACACAACGATTTTTTCAATAGCTGACATCCAACCAACTGGTCTCCAGTTTCCAGATGAAAGAATAAATAATGTCTGATGGTTTGGCAATTGAAAAAAAAGTAGTTACTTATTTTTAATCCTTTTAACCTCTTTTAAATCAATTGAACAATTAAATCTGCTTACCCGTTCCATGGGTTTTTATTCCTTTCATAATCCTTTGTATAAAAAGGAGGACGGATTCTGTGCCTCTTTTCACCACTGTAGCATTATTGATTCCATCCTGATGCTAATCTAGGCTCCAGAAATACTGTCGTTTGATGTGAAAACTGATCATACTAGTTGGCCGCTTGAGATGGGAAATTTCTTGTTAGGCATGGTCTTTAATACAGTTCTTATTGTATTTAATTAATCTGCTAATTACTGTGTAGTGCGACAGGCTATATTTTTTTCACCCTGAATATTGTTCATATGTACGGCAGATCAATTGTTAGCTGCAAAACTATCTCAAATGTATCATTTGATATTTCTGCCTCTTTTTAAGTAGATTAAAAATTACTGTTAAATTAAGAGGGTCTTATTTCTTAATTTTTAGCTCATTATGCTGACTTATACTTTTAAAAAAAGTCCTTTCTTAATTCCTTTTTATTTTGAAATGTCTTTTATCATATTAATTATTACCAAGTATTTGAGAAATACCAGTATCTATTACTAATTTAGTTGTTTGCTGGTAGGAATTCCAAATAGTTAATCTCTGTGCCTTAAATAATTATGTAATTTTTTTCTCCTTTATAACTATGACTACCCTCACGTGCTGCTCTGTATGAATTTTTTTTCATTTTGCATTCAATTAATAAGATTTTACTTAGTACTTCTTTTACCCCTCACTGTGCTTTCTGAAGACATATATCATATTCCGAAAGCTAGTTATATTGTGATTAAAGTAGAACAAACCTGTTTGGATCAAATAATAAAAGCTCAAATATTCATGCATCCATGAACCTTCACATTACAAATCTCAGATGCCTCTGCTGATGAACGCCGAATGGGCTAGGTATAAACAAGTATGTAAAATGAGAATCAGTAGCTTGTAAGAAGTTAACTGTGCCTGCATTACCAGTTTGCTGCCATTTGTGGTATATGTTTTTGAGTTGGATGAACTTTGCAATGGTAATTTGAACCTCAGTCTCCCTCTTTCCTGTTCCCTCTGGTCCTGGTATTTCCTACATGATGCATCCTCCAAACTTGCATACTATGTCCTAAACTTACTTTCAAGATATCTCTTTCTCCGCTTTTATTCTCCATAATTATGCAAAGTATCCCATCTCCCTGGTTACATGCAAGAAATCATGTTTTGAAGTGTGCTGCACAGAAAGAAATCAACAAAGGAATACCATCATGAAAGTTACAGGAGGGGAACTAAACGTGCAAACAGAGAGTTTGGAGGGTGTGAAGGAAGGAAAGAGCAGTGTTTTGTTTCTTCTCTCTGCCTGCTCATCCTGCGAGTAGCACAGCCAAGATGGGAGTTTGAAAGCAAGTTTATCAGGATCATTAAGTTGTTTGCTGACCAAATTAACAAGGTAGAAGGGCTCAGAAAACTGAATCAGACACTTTCTCTTTGGCATATGTGGTTTGTTTGAATCAGAACCACAGCACGTGAATAGTCTTACATTCTTTCACTTCTGCTGTTCTCTTGCCTCCAGCCCTCCTCCTGACAGAGGCACTGGCCTATCTGGCAGTAAAACTTGTCGCACTAAATGCTCCTGATCTTTATTGTGGTGATATAATGATGTAGGGTAGGAAAGAGCAAATAGATGCAATGGGCAGAAGAGCTAAGAGCTCAAACCAAGCCTTCAGGCACACTTCAGAGACCACCAAACCCTGTTCTGTTCTGGAAGGCCAGAAGGTCATGAAGAAGTTAATTTCAAACTAAGGTCATACCCGCTCAATTTAATTAAGAGATTCTTGTCTCTAGAAACTCTTGTGATCAAAATTGACACATGGGACTAATCTGATCAATATTTTTTTTAGCAGAACTGTTTTTAAAAACACACAAGTTCAGGACACACTAAAATTAATTTTAAAAGTTCCACCTTATTTGGAAGACAACCGGTATCAGTGAAAATAATAAGCAGAAACATAATGTTTTCATGTCACCTAATAGCACTGAATAAGTAGGTACGTATATTTTCAAAATGAGTGTGCTGTCTCAGAGTGACGAAGACAGGGTTAGCCATTAGGTCTGGATTATAACAGGGTTAGGCCATTGAGTAGGACTCAGGGAAACTCAGGTTCCTTTCATGGCTTCTGGGCTTCTCCCTCTTCTATAAAATGGAGACCATGAGACTTCCTTAATTTGTGCAATGGTAAAAAATACATTCCAGACTCTGTGATTCCCAACTATTGTAAGGAAGAATGAGAGCGTTGCAATGTATGTAAGTACCTAAACAGGAAATAGAAAATAAATCATGCCTATTTTCTGGTTAACTGTCATAATTTTACCTTGATTTACTCAAAGATTTGCATCTTCCAATGTGAAGCTTTTCAATGTCATTACATAAATGAATCTACCTTAACATATCATTCTTAGAAAATTTCTAGAAAGAAATGCAAGCTTCCCTTATTACTTTTAGAAGTGTTGTATAAACAATTCATTTTCATCTGTGTGCTGAGAATCTGGGGTTTGGGGGTTTATTTATAAAATCCAAACTAGCTTGTTTGATTTTCCACCTTCCTTTCCTTCTTTAAAAAAGTACAATTTGAAGGAAGCACAAAATCAGATGGAAGAACTCAATTTGGGCTCTTGAGAATATATGGCAATTACATTTCCTTTTACAAAGGGAAAAGAATTAATCTTTTCTAAATTACAGGTGTGAAAAGAATCAGCTATGGAGGTGTACGTATTAAATAAGCTTTATAAATACATCTGCTTTTGATTTCTAAAGATAATGTAAGGAATTAGGGCAGCTACAACAAAAAAAGCGGGGTCAATCAACAAGGTAACATTATCAGTCTGGGTCTGGCATTGTTCTAGAAAATGGAGCAAATATTAATTTAATAGAGAGAATATTGTGAATTCCAAGGTGATGTATGCCATAGATACGCGGCTGATTCACCAGCTTTGAAGTCCAGAGTGCCTTATAAACAAATGTGCTTTTCAACTAGAACTAAAGCTCAATGGGAAATGGGTTTGTTAATTTTTGTTAAGATGTCAGTTTAGTCAATCAGAACATTTCTTAGAAAAATAGTATTAGGATGAAACACAAAGATTTTCACAAATCTTGTGAAGCTTCCCTAGCCACCTGTATTTACACCCGCCACCACCAAAAACACAAGCATAAAATCAAGACATATTTAAAACAGTGTAACCTGTAACATTTAAAGCAGTTCAGCTTTAAAAAGTAGAAAAAAGAAAAAATGAAATAAATGCCTGTGAGAAAGTTATGGTAGAGCTCTCCAGAAAAGCAGAATCCAAAACACATGCTGAGGAGCTGGCTGGCTGATCTGAGTCTAGTAAAAGCACAAAAAAAACCCACCAAAAAAAAAAAAAGAGAGAGAGAGGGAAAAAACCTCTAAAGCAAGTAACAGTCATTTGTATAAGCGATGTTCTCATCTTTGTGATGTTCAGGTGTTTTCCTATCAGAATTTTTCTACCCTACCTTCCCCCTCCCCCCTAAAAGAAGCCCCCAAAAATCTCTAACGCTGCCTTTAATATGTATAAAATTATCTTTCTAGTATCTCCTTTATACTGTTAAGCTGCCCAGTCCTTTAATCTCCGTATTAAGAAACTTCAACAGCTAAGTAACTTGTTTATGTGTGACTTTCATTAGGAAGACACTCTAGTTAGTAGATCAAAAGCCCTCTGAATTACTACCCAAACTTAACTGTTTTGATGGAGGAATTTAAGTCTAATAGGCAAGCATAAAAATGTGGATTTTTTTTTTTTTTTTAGCAGTTGTGTTTCAATAGTAGCATAGTAGTTGGACTTTTTGTTCAATTGTGATTAGATTTCTTTGTCATTTTTGTTGAGTTTGATTTTGGGGAACTGAAGTTGCAAGACAAGTATTTTGGCTTAAGAACCTTAGTCACTCATGTGAGTTCAGTACCTTCTTTACTACTATAAAATTTACAAACCCAGTAATTTTTGAAGCCATGAAAATTAAGCAAAATCAGCCATGCTGGGCTTAGAAACAACTAAAATAATCTAATTTTTTTTTTATAAATAGGCTCTTTTTCATTTCCAAATGAAGGATGTAATATTCTCAGCAATGCAAAAGTTAGATTTTTAGAAGTAAAGAGTGCTGGGGAGGGAGAGTTGAGAGAGAACATTCACCCATCCTACAAATATAATGCAGGAGCTCAGTATTTTTAAGGTCACTTCTCATTGTTATGAATATCCCTGATGGCTGCCTACGATCAATTAGATTTAATGCAGTCTATTATTCCTCACTAAACTTCAGCTCCTCAGTCCTACAGTAATACATTTTATTAAGGATTGTGAGAGGAAAAATTGAGTTTTGGAATTTTTAAAATCTAGAAGTAAAAAGAAAAATTATGAAAACAAATGCTGCTTTTCTATACACATGGTCATGGGTTGAATTATGGGGGTTTTTTCCTCTTAGGTTTGCTTTTCATCTCTATGAATATTACATTGGGAAATCATTTTGTAGCTATTTTTTGTGTCAGATGCCCAGATGGTATAAATTAGCTACATTGACTTCACTGATGTAGTATGGATTTATATCCCCATGGAATTGAAAGCTGGAGAGGGACTTTTTACTAGGGCACGTAGTCATAGGACAAGGGGTAATGGCTTTAAACTGAAAGAGGGTAGATTTAGATTAGCTATAAGGAAGACATTCTTCACTATGCGGGTGGTGAGGCACTGGAACAGGTTGCCCAGAGAAGTTGCGGACACCCCATCCCTGGAAACCCTGGATTCAAGGCCAGGTTGGATGGGGCTCTGAGCAACCTGGTCTAGTGGAAGGTGTCCTTGCCCATGGCAGGGGGGTTGGAACTAGATGATCTTTAAGGTCCTTTCCAACCCAAACCATTCTATGATTCTATGATATACATGCAACATAGCATAGCATAAAAGTTTTCTCATTTAGCAGAGATTATCTATCTGTGTGAGAATTTCAAAGTACTTAGTATCTTGGACCAAGGACTCAGAACTTGGTGGGAGCTTTACCATTGCCTTCTCTGGAGCTAATGGGGAATATTCACACTACCCAGTTTTAGGCTACTAGGTCAGATAAGATGATTACACAAGGTAAAGTTGATTTCTTTATGGTCCAAATCCTTATTTAACAGAAAAGAGAGACCTATGTTCGGTTAAGCTCTTTGAAATTCAAATTATGTTTATACCTTAGGGAAAAGACTAACTAGAGGCTAACATGGCTTGCATGAGCTTCAGATGATTAACCTACTTTATATTGCTCTTACCACACTGCATTGGTTAATCATTACCTTTTAGCAGTGTCTTTAACAATTCGGTAAAACAGCACTTATCTTTTTTCTATATTTAGAAGACCTTACACAAACTAATCTTATTTTTCCTTTATTGTCCATTATACTTGCCATATGGAATGTGTATAGTAGAATTAATGTAAGAAAAAATTCAATCTTTATCCTTCACTAGATTCAGATGAGTTAATTCTCTTATCTTTACTCTCCCTTTAGGCCCAGTGTCCATTACTGTTGAATGAGAGGTATTATGGGTTTCTCACTGGCAATGAACAGACTTTAAAATCAGTCAGGCATTTTCCCATTCAGAATCTGTTTTATCAGCTGATGTTTTCCTGAAGCATTAGACAACTGATTGGGAAGTCTGGTACAGAGAAGACATTCTTGAATATTCTGTCCAGAATGAAACAGTCAGTTATTATGGTAGTTTTGTGAGACAATCCTGAGTATGTGTGATGATTACATTGTGTGTTTCAGCTCATAAAACAATTATACTAAAGGTGGGAGAACTATTGGATCATCAGTTACTACATATTGGCTTTCTAATGGTGGATATTTTGTGGGGGAAAAAAAAAAGTTTTTCAGGTTCATTTCCAGGCCTACCAGCTGCAACCCTGCAGCCACCACACAATTAGAGATATCTAATCTATTTACTCTTCCTTTCATATATTTCAGGGACATAAACTTTGGTCTTCAGCTTTTCAAGATAATATTTCAGAGGTGTTTTTAATAACTGGTGTTAGAATGATTTTTCAAATGACATGGGAATTTGCAATCGCCAGTTCTGCTATACGTGCAATATATTTGCAATTCACAGAGGAATCTGACAAAGGGACTTCTATTGTTTCACTATAAAGTTTTCTTTCTGTATCTCCAGATTATCTTATAAAACTTCTAGTATTTTTGTAAGAAAAATACACTAGCTGATTCTTACAACACTGTGCATACTCGAACTGTAATGTCATAAGCACTGTTTTCTTTTTAAAGTTTTTAAGATGCTAAACTAACGAAGAATTCAAACGTATATACTTTAACACTTACACAAAAAGGCTATATGTAAGAAAGGAACATACAGCTGTGCTTATTAGTATGTCTTATTGTACAAAGTTTTTCTGGTAGAAAACTAAGTCAACTTATTAAGTAGAAATATTATTAAGTAGAAATACATTTCGACATCCCTGAGAAAACATTTTGGAGCAAAATAAATATAAGCAATTTATAAAATTGTTTATATATAACTAGAAAATTGCGAAGAAGTTTTTTTCTCAAGGAATGCCATCACAATACCAGTCCATGTCATTTCCTTTGGGAGAAGGTACTTATCTATGCACAATATCGGGGCTGAGTCAGCCTTTAGTGCCTCAAATTAAGGAACCAATTATGATGGAGTACAGAAAATGGAATAGCTGAGAAAAATACTATGTTTAGGCCCATGTACAATGCTAGATCGAACAGTAGATCTGATTTCCATTCTACAATGTGCTGAATTCTACAAGAATACCTAATTCTTGTAATTCGTGGGACCATCAGGATAAAGAAAATAATTTTCCTTGGATTTCAGACAATTACCTAATGACATTGTCAAGAGTAATCCACAGGAATAGTTGCTCTTTTTTTTTCATCTTCCTGTACCCCATCAAACAAAAATATCTTTCTCTCCCTAGAGAGACTTAGTTACTTGCAAACTTAAATACTTACTGAAAACACACAAATCCTTGAAAACTGTTATGTGGCATAGGAAGAGAGCAAAAGGCATTGTGTGACATCAACATGTCCCGTATCTAGAATAGAAGGGATGTTACCTGGTAAAAGTGCTCAAGTGACTGAGATAGAGACTGTACTACATGCTATAAAAGGAGGCAAATGAAAATCAAGAGCTCCTGCCTGTCTGATTCTGTGGTAACAACTTCTTCACCTATTCATTATTGATTAACCTTGAGCATGTAACCATGATGCTCTAGTTGCAGACCATAAGGTGCCTCAAAACCACTCAAAGCATCACTGCACTGTGCTCAGCTTCCTGTCTCCAGCAGAAGTATGTGCATCTTAGCCATGAACATAGGCCTATCAGACCTACCTGTTCTTAAATATCTGCTTTATTTATACTGCCTCTAGCTGTCCAGTACTAGAAGAAGTAGAAATGTCAACTGAATAACTAAGACAAGGATATATTTGTGATGGCAAAGACTGGCTAATTTTGGGGAGCTTTTTGCTTCTGAGAATCCCACCACATCTAAGAAAAGCATTATATCCTGGGAGCACTTGGTTAAAAAAAAAAATAAATTCCCACACGCAGAATTCATGCTTAATAGTCTTTTTTAATACTGCTTATCCTAATTCAAAGATTTCGGTGCTACCTTTTTAACATTTCCCAAGGCCATACATTTCAGAAACTATGCATTTAAATATCTCTTTCCCAGAACTGTAATAATAGAGGATTTCATTAGCAACACTTAGGAGTTTTAAATTATTGCTGCAGAAACAGATATATTATAGTGCACAAAGGAAAAGAGAGAATAGTTTTCCCCCACAGCAGATTCTCAGTGTACATTATATGATTCATAGGGAGAACAATCATGTAAATGAACTGTGTTCTGCTGTTTGAAAAGATTTGAAACTAGATTTATTTCCAAATTAAGAAAGTGTTATCAAAGTAAAAGAAAAAATTCTCACCACCAAACCCCCTACAAGAATACTAAGCACATACTGTATATTATGCATGTAAGCAACTCACATTTGACAAGGTAAAAAGGTGGGGTTTTTTACAAAGAAACTGTGAGGAGCTGCCGTACTTTCTTGAAGAGACAAGAATGGTCTTCTAATGTGACATAATACATACCTTATGATCCTATGATTTTTTTATTTCTACACAGACTAGGTACTAAGAAAAACTACCTATCAACTTTCTTTTTAATCTATCCATTCTACTTCATTTTGCTTTGATTTGACTTCACATGCCTGCTAGGTCTCATTCATTTAGTACAGACTCACTCTTCCACCTCCTGCCCAGTTTCATGGTCCTTGGCCATGGTGCTAGCACGTCATGTTAACGTTAATTAACTCTATCCCAGCCGAAACCAGGACACATATTTGCTGGGCAGCTCCTGTGCTGATCCTGGACCACACATGCTGGAGGTAGCGGATCAGCAGATGTGTCAACTAGTTTTGTCTGCAGTATGTTGTCCTGGAACAGGACATTCCCATTGCATTTCAATGGGAAAAATGTTGCTAGCTGTGGATGGGGTTTGTTTGTGCAACCTCCCTTCCAGCCTTGGATTCTCTCCATGCAGAAGGGTGTTGTTCCCCTGCCATCACTAACTCCACTGGTCAGATTGGCAAAACAAAGGACATAGCTCTGCTGGATTTGAGTCTAGGCTTTTAAGCTGTGCCAATATTATTTTAAAATTACATGCTTACTACTTAACAATGAAAATTATGTAAAGCAATCTAGTTACTAGCTACTCCATTTTTATCCTGCCCATGATCTCTCCTGTCCTCCTGTGTACTGTGATTGCAGCTGGAGTAACTTCATGTTTGACAGCTCGAACACTGACTATGCATCTGCTGCAGAAAAGAACTTTATGTGGGATGCACAATCTATGTGGGAGCCCATAATGCAGGTGGTCAGCTCACACTGAACTCGGTGTGAGTTGCCTAAACTACTGCCTATGCCTTGGCGTACTGATGCTTTGCTTGGATCTGTTTATGTAAGCTGCAAGCCAACTTTTAACCACCTTGTAGACATGGCCTCACTAGTAAACCTTTCATAACAAAACAACTCAAGATTTGAAAATCTGAATGGTAATGTTTCTGTTGTGCCTCAGATGCTACCATGACATTATCTTATAGGGATAAAAAGTACATTCACTACTAAAGTAGTTTTCAGCTCTAAAATGCTGTAGTAATGCCTGTTGGAATAAACTATATTTCAGGTTAGTACTAATCCACAGAATCCTGCATATTTTTTTGTTTTTACTTCAAGTGTGTGATGTGGTTATCATATGCAATTAACAACTAGAAAGGTTTCCAGCTCGATTCTCGGGTGGAAGAGGCAATCCAAACAAGCATACTATAAAGCTTCAAGTGGCCACAGTATAAAACTGTGTTGGCAAAAGTGAGGTATTTTTAGCTAGCTAAGATGGTGTACCAAAGTTGCAACTATGTTTGTTTTAGTCCTCCTTGTTGAGGAACAAACTGTCAGAAATTCTCTCTTCTGTTGAGAAGCATCTAGTTTCTGTGTCCCGCTGCCAGGTGTCTATCAATCAGATCCAGTGGAAAGTACATGTTGACTTTTTGATATCTCATTCCTTTCTCTGAAACAAAGATTCCATTTTACAAAGGTAATATATAGACTTTAGCAGTGAATCCAGAGTATGCTTTATGGGTTCTGTAGGCACTATGTGTAAAATGCCAAAGGTTAGTAAATGCTAGTTGTAATTCATCAGTTAGTGTAGTGTGTGACCCAATACTCTAGGTGTGTGATCTGTTGAGGCTAAGTTGTCCTTCAGGCATCCCATTTGGAATAGCTCTGGAGGCTTAACTGTTGGCTTGGCCATACACTCATACCCTCTAATCATACAGTAGTTTTCCCACCTTTTCAAGCTGAAAGATGAGTTCTGTAGGGTATTTTCAATCTCTTAATATTTTTCTTTTGAATTTTATGACAATATAACATCAACATGGTGAAACGGAGCTATGACATTTCCCAGAATGGTGTGACTCTATCAAACCTTGTCCTCCCTGAACACGTGTCCACACTGAGAATGAGACACAAGGTATTTATTGCCAGAATCGGAGAACTGCTTGTATGGCATCTGCATCCACCTGATACCATTTCATCTCTTGGAAGTATTTGGGTATCAGCAGACTACAATCATGGAATTTAAGCTTACGTGGTCTGGGAAAGCTTCTGCATGCGCTTTTTCCCTTAACTTCCCTGGCACAGTTCTCAGCTGTTACCTTTATGTTTTCCTAAGTGCAGGTTTATCAGTGAACTTTTAAGATTTCACATCCTGTCCATAAAATTATTGCAGCAGCAAGGTAACAACAACAATGTATACAGCTTATCAGCTCTTTGTTACTATAGATGTTTAATTGGCTTGATATCAAAGCATTTTTAAGACAAATAGAAAAAGCAAAACAAGAATTTGACTTAAAACATAAACAATCCAAACAAAATCATTATTGGACTGATTCTGACATGGTTTAGAATTGAGAATGAAATTCATACAGACATATTTCTACATATTACTAAATATTAAAACAGAATATGCTGTAGCATCATTCTTAATGTACTGCATAATGAGTGGAAGGAGTAATTGGCACTGGCTGTGACTTCAGTTCATTGCTAGCCTCAGCCATTACTGTCTGGAGTTGCATTTTAGGCTGAATGCTGACTCTTCTGTCTGTGGAGAAACTTTCTGTTCACTCTAATTAAACTGGATAATGCAATTCATGAACTGTTTCTGGATCAGTGCTCTTCTTACTTTAATGGAAATCAATGAAAAATAAGTAGGCTTCCACAGGAGGAAATAAAAGTACAAACTCAATCTCAGAAAAACAGTCCATGAAGATTTGTCAAAAGTAGAACACATTGGTGACCTGCAGCCTTTCCCGGGCTTAATGCACAATACTTGCCTTGGAAATGCTAATGGCCAGATGGTACTATTTCATGCTACTTTGAAATGAGTTATCAAATCCTGCTGCTAGTACACGGCCAAATAAGCCAGAGTTTTAAAATAAGTTATCAAATCTTGGCACCAGTGCACTGCCAAACAACCAGAGGTTTTACGATAGAGCGCTGTGGAATGACCAAAACAAATCTCAGTAGAAACAGAAACCAGAACAGTTCTGTGACTGCAATTACAACAAAAAAGGCTGCAGCTTGCCCAGTGCAGCAAATCCACTGTCTCTAGCAACCTCTTTTCCAACATGTTTTGCTGTTTAGACTTCCCTTGCAAACTGGAAGATACAACAATGCCTACTGAGAAACAGAAATGCAGCACCAACTTACAATTCTCCTAGCCCTTCTCCAGTTTCTTTCCCTTTACCTGTGCAGAGGGAGCTTTAAATGATTTGTGTTTCTTCTGTGGCATAAAGCATTCTTCCTTTAAGACTGTGAGTAGCTCCCTGTATTAATCTGGAGAGGCATCACTTGGGTAGTAGTGTATGATGTGTTGCTGCTAGAGGAAACCAAGTGGGATTTTGGACAGTAAAGCAGAAATTGGGTTGCTTTCCTAGTTTTAATGATGTTCCTGTTCAGAAGTAAGGCTGTTTCTTATTAGTTGGCAGAGGGTGTGTAGGTCTTTTTTAACTATTGTCACATGATGCAATAAAGGTGGTTTCCACATTCCAACATGTGATGTAATTTGGAGTAAAATATTAATATGTTTTGTTGTGAACCAACATTTCCACAACCTTGTAGTTGCTATGATAAGACAACTTTCTTGTCTGGGAAGCTAGAAGAGCCCAAACTTTGTGACTGTGTTCCAAATCTGTACTGAAAAAAATCTGTCCAAATTCTAGTTCTAAAATTCTGCAAGAATCTTTCATAAACTGACTCTGAATATTTCTATCTCTGTGACTCGTTTAATGTGTGCACTTCATAACTGTCTAGGATATTTAATGATAATGCTTAGGTTTATATGGAGACTTTAGCAAATTGTAAACTAGCAGCAAAATCCTTTCAGCCCTGCAGGGGCAGCAAGGTGGATGATGACAACAGTCATGTGTGAACTGCACAGCAACACGCATCATTGTAAGGGCTTGGCAGGGAAGAAGGCCAGGCCCCCTATCTTTAGCTATAAAGCCCAAGCAGAAGACATCTTTAAAAAAACTACTAATCATCAGGTCTCAGATTCTCAATTACAACTCCTATCCGTTGCTGCCTTTGTCAGTTCCAACTGTTCTTCCCAAGCTATTTCTCCTCTGTGCACTTTTTTCTGCCTCCTAAGCCTCAATGAAATTAAAATGTTTCAAGCCATTAATTGCAAAGGAATAATTGGTTTTCCGTGATGTGAAATGAATTCCACCGAAACATGGAATGTTTAGAGGACAAAAAAACCAGTCAAAATCATCTGTTAAAACTTTAAAAACACTAAGTCAATCTTAATATTTTATATAACACATGCTTCCTCAATAGTTTCAAAATTTTCATTAATAACTGAGATTTCATCAGCTTGAGTTAGCTCATATCTCTTCTGTATGGTAGTATTATTTGTTGCCATCTAACAACCCCCTGACAAGAGGAAGGAACTACTGTTTAGTGTTGAATAGTGGGCAATTAATAGTGGGAATTAAGAAATTCCCATGAAAAGCTTTTTTAATTATGATGACAGCATGCAGGTGAAACGATGACGACTTCTTTCATGAGGGTAAAACTTGTCTTGCACGAAGAACTGCATTGGATTATGCCTAAAATAGATGTCTGTGATTCTGTATCTGCCTGAGGTTGCCAGCAGTTCACCTGAAATAAGAGGCTTCCTGGTGTTTCTCTTAGCACGTGTCTAACAATTTAGTCAAGTCTCATCTCAACAGTTATTATCTACCTTAGTTGTGTCACTTCCAAATGATCCTTTAAATATTTATAACATAAAATGTTTTAACATGACAAATGCAAGCAAAATCCCATGAAATTTAAAAAAAAAAAAAAAAAGAAAAAGACAGACATTAGAGCTAGACTACAGATTCCTTAACAAGCGTGTAACTGATTTTCCCAAGATGAAGTGGGGGAATACTTAGTATACCTAAACATCAGACTTGAGATAAAGTTCCCTGAAGTTACTCAACTTTGAGTGGAAAAAAAATGGCATTTGAATTCTGAAGTAGCTGCTGCTTAAAAATTTGGCTTTATTCCATTGCAATAAATTCCAGAAGCCATGCAGAATTTAGATCCCTGAACTCTTACTCATCTCTGCCCTTGTATTTGTCATCCTCCTACCAGAAATAATTAGAGCCATCTCAAATCCTGCATCTTAATCTGACTCAATAATTTCCATGTAGGTTTTACCTCCCAGAAGTCTATGATCTTCAAAGCTATTTCAGCTTGTCTTAAGAAATCCTGTATCTTTGATCATATTGTTTAAAAATATATCCTATCATACCAGTAAAAGGAAATTAACATTCAGAGGACACCTTCAGGTAATTCAGAATCCTAAAACAATATAAGCGTAATTACTTGGAGAAATACAGATCAAAATAGGGAGCCAGTCCTCTTGTTTCTCTATCAAGGGAAGATTTTGCAAAGGAAAGAGCCCTTTATGTGACATTTCACTTGTATCAATTAACCACGTGGTGTCATCTTTTCATGTGGCACACAGAGGTTGTAGATTTTGGAGAACTAGAAAGAAATCAAGAACATTCTTGCAGAGATCCTAAACTATGTCTTATGTCCTGCATACTTGCACTTCTCTTTTTATTCTGCCTGTATGTCTGAAAAAGGTTTTTGTGGCTCAGGAAAAACCCAGTGAAAAAGTTACACAGCATTAGCTTGCGATACTTAGAGCACAGTATTTATTTCAATGGGAACATGCTGTATGTCATTCCCGTTGTACCCTCTGCCCTGTGCCTGTGTCTTTGTTCCCTGAATCCATCGTGTGTCGTGGCCCATAAGGACATTTCCATCTAAGACAATACAGTTTTATGCCAAGAAAAAGACAGAGAGTTGTTGTGCTGGCAGCCTGCTTTACTCTAACAGCCAGATATTTCCTCCTTTTACAAAGCACAAATCTGTGGTGTCTATGTGAAAAGAGAGCGAAGCACTAAGTTGTGGGATTCCCTGTGGCCACATGAGCACAGTCTGCAGCAATAACCAAAACATGAATACCTCCACTGCAACTAATAAAACCAGACTACTTCTTCAAAGCCTAGAAGAAAACAGAATGTATATCAAGAGTTGCTGCTTTGTCCCGATATTTTTATAAGAATGCTATTGTCCTGCCACCTGAAACTCACTGAGGTTCTATGTTGATGCTAGCAAAGGTAAAGAGACTTGAAGTACTCTTTTGCAAATCAAATTTATTTCTCCCTACCTTAACATTTGAACCAGTATATTTTTATCTCAACCATTTGTTTTGTTTCTATGATACACTGAAAACAAAGACTCAATTTTAACCAGTAATGAAGTTTTTGTCTGAACTAAAACCAAATGCTACAACTATTTTTACAAAATCAAGTGACAGGAAAAGACATTGCTTCAAAATGTAGGGAACAAGAAGTGGAAAGTCTTTCAGATAAGATTCTAAATTGAAATGACTCCTGATGGAATGACTATTCATAGATAAATAATGAGTATCCACATAGTGCTTTGTAGGATTTAAAAAACATTTCATGCTTTTTGGTGAGTAAACAATAATTCAAAGAAAATAATGTGATGGTATTATTTTTGTTCCAGTCAGATAGCTTGTTTCTTATGCATACTTTTTGACTAAGGAATTCTAAGGGTAATACTTTTTGAAATACTATATGCGTGTGCCAGAGAATCCATTTGAAAGCACTACTCCCTGTGATTTTACACCTCCAGTAAGACACAGCAGTTTAAACTCTCTCACTCTGTCAGATATGCCATTTGTCTCACACAGATTACACAGCACTACCTTTTCTTTTAACCCTGTTAGTACTAAGTATCTTTCAGCAGGTTGGGGATGGTATTTAGCACTTTCCCTCTTACCATGAATTAAAACTAATGGGGATTCTTTCATCATCAGCAAACCTCCACCACTCCCTGAAAAGGGAATAATTTTGTCACAGATAATTCATAATAGGTCCACATACCTTAATTTAAAAATATGGTAAGTTGCAGCACAGAAATTATCAGTACTGTCAAATATTTCCTGGAAGGATAACTATGATGTTTGAATTAAGATTGTATATTTGCTGACAACTCAACAAACTATATTTAAAAGTAAAGGAAGATTAATTAGAAGCAGCTATCTTTTTATCATGGTTCAGTGAGAGGAATAAGAAATTTCCTTTAATGTACAATAAGAAATGTACAATAATAAATGAAAATCAAATGTCAAAGTGCAACTGTGAAGTGTGCACACAAATGCTGCTAGAAGAATATTTCTAGTTACTTCCAGCAACTCACTTCATCTCCTTTCCCAAACTTGGCAATTAGTTGCTTTGATAGATGTTCTTTTTTAATTTGTTCTTTGTCAAAGACTCCCCAAATCTACTTAGAATTTTCTCGTAAAAGAAAAAACCCACCTCTTTCTCCTGATATAAACAGTACAAAAAAGTATACTTTACAAATATTATAAATTCTACACTTAGGATTTCTTCAGCTTTGTCACTTGACAGTGAATCCTACCATTAGAAGCAGCTGCTGAGCAGAACACGGTTGCATGCTAAAGGGGTAGTTTGAGAAATGAAAGAGTCTCCCAAAAATAACAAAACTGGCTAAGAGTTGTCCATCTCAGTACATATACTAGTGTTGCATAGACACTCACTGAGTATTTATTAACAGACAAAACCTAATTTGTTGGAATCTTTTTAATAGAGTCCTAGGTGACGATTCCAGCCGATGCATGATATGTTTCTGTCAATCATCTTAAACTATGTACAAACTATCTCCTAATATCTTAGTTACATACAAAAGACTGTCTTGTGTTACCATTCCTGCATTTGCAGGAAAATGCTGCAGAAATTGTTTTGGGAACTCCTTTGGACTGACAGATTGTCTATCCAGGGTGTTAATTAACAAATTTAAGCATTAATACAGTGTCTATCAAGTGCCTTATACATAGCAGAGACTGCTTCTGGGAGTCTCCAGGACAGTCTGAAATTCCCGCCTGTAGACCTCCTGCAACAACCAGTCAAATGCTTTGTTGTGAAGAGAGTCAGATGTTCAGTGAACCCCCTTGTCTTTAGCTAGGCTATCTCTGCAGAGACTAGTCGGGAAGTTCCTGGACCAATGCCAGAATTTGATGACTCTGTGCACACAGGCATGGCCCTGATACACACATACACAATTATAACCACAGTAGAAACTTTGGTTTCACTCTTGTATCACAATTATAACTTAAATTCCCTACATCTTGCCCCACAACATAGTATGGAAAAAACTTTTGGAAAAAAGTTTTGGCAAATACATAGAGTGAGAAAAACATACGATAGATGCTCCATCAAAGAGTCAGAATTCTAATTCAGGTGTCTGACTTGGACATACGGAACATTAGGAATGATAGGGTTGCATGCACACTAGGATTTTGGTAATATACATCAAGTACAAGGCTTAAAAAGGGCCATAATGTTTGCTGTCCCTATAGGAAAGAAAGGCAAACTGAGAACTGACATTTTCTACTGAGAGGTTGCCATGAAACTGGCCAATAATTTGAGTCTGCGGTAGTCATTTCGGGTATCTAAATCACCTCGCCATGACCTTCCTGATTCCTGAGGAAGCACAGTTTAATGCCCTTTCAGAGCCTTGCCTCAGGATTCTCTCTTGGGAGCACACAGTACAGTATGCAGTTAATGCTGATAAGGATGCTATTAGAGGAGTCTGCAAGATCACAAAACTGATAAATATAGCAAGGAAGAGAATTAACTTTTTTTTCTCCAGCACATTTGGTAGCTTAAATTCCACAGAACACGCATAGACGATATTTTTATTCCCCATCTCATGTTGATAAATGTAGGAAAAAACTTAGGAGTTTGATCCAATAACAGATGAAATCAAGGGTGTCCTTTGCAGTCTTCCTTTTTATTTTACTCTGTATTCTCAAATAGACAAAATGCTTGCAACTAAAAATCAAATTGGAACTGTGAAATGTAGCTTTATAGTGAATCATGTTAGAAAGTTAAAGGTTATGAACAGGTCATTGTAATCTTGTTGTCCAGGCACTTATTTCCTTACTCTTCAGTCCTAAGTATTTGATGTAGCTATCTTGTCTGCTTTAAGATAGTTTTTCCTTTTGTCTCTTTACCTGCAATAGTAAGAATAATCAGTCTTTTGTTCAGAACGCATTTTTGGTGAGGTAATTCTGCTTAGACTTGCTAGATATGAGTTGTCTTTCTTCATGCTTTCGACGGGCAAATATGTTTCTGTTTGACATTCTTATTAATTCAACACTGTCTTCTCGAGATGAAATGATGCCTATCGACAGTAGCTTGCCTGCTCCTCCTGTACTGCAATTTACCCTTCAGGCATATTAGCAGCAGTACATGCTGGGTTCTCTTCTTACATGCTCCTCTACTACATTGTTACATTAGCTTATGAATATGTGTTGGTCTTTAGTTGTCTCTACCCTTTTTTTTTAATGCATACTACTGCTTTAAGGGCTGTAGGTCTGTTAGAATACTGAGCCACTGCCAAACTGAAACAGGCCAAAAATTTCCCTAAAATATCTTCCCGTTGGTGAAAGTTAAAGGCATTGTCTTTTAAACCTAGCAAGGAAAATTGGCTATTTCTGGGAACAAACCATAGCTCTCTATAATGCACTGAATCAATTTTCGCAGGCCTTAGCAGAGCATTATCTCTTCCAAGAATTCTTCCATCTCAGTGTGTTTTTCTGAGGAAAAATCCCATCACTAAAGCGACTAAATTCCAAATACTAACATTTTAGCTAAGAGGCTTTTTATTGTTCTGAGTTCCCACTGTGCTGTATTCTATTTTTATTGGACAGCAAGGAGAATGACTAGATGTTAATTGCATCCTTTCTTTTGACTCACCATCCCTATTGTTTTTGAAACTTGTGGGCAAGTTAAATAGCAGAGAAGTGGACAAATTCTATGGAAAAAAAATTAAAAGGTTGAAGGGGAAAAAAAATATCCAAAAAATTAAAAAAGGAGAGAAGGAATAAAGAAAATCAACTATCGGAAAATAGCAGTTACTACTTTTTTCTTCAGACTTTTATATGAAATCTCATAGACTGAGCATGAGCCTTTCCCCTTTCATTTCCGTATCGCACCTTCTGCAGTGAGTTACAAATACCATACGTTCGTAGCACAGCTCGAGTCCTGCACCAGGATCCCATATGCCTGAGTCAGCGGTTTTATCTGTGATCTGTCAACCACATCAGCTTCCAGGCTGAAAGGGGCCAGTGCAACTTTGCAGCTACAGATACTCCTCCAAACATTGCCCTGCTAAAAGGCACACTCCTATTGATGCTAGCCCTTCTTCCTCACGTGACAAGGCAGATTCACAGTATTTCTGATTCACATGATTGAACGTCTGCATCCAACATGTGGTAAAAGCTAAAGGATACCCACTCTGTTGTGAAAGCTAGTGTTGAAGTTCAGTGCATTGAAGATAGCTGGGAATTTCTTTAACTTTTTTGTAAGGTCACAAAATCCCCAAGTAGGGGTTATGCCTCACTGCACATTTGGGGCAGGAGTTTGGAGCATGCACTATTGGCTCAATGTCATTACCATATGGGATCAGCCTCTTACTGCTTTCATTTGCAGCAGAACATGTCTGATATTGAACGTTTTGGGAACCTCACCTGAAAAAAATTCCTCATGTTCATGCTAATACATGAAATGAAATGCGGGCAGCATTGCATGCTTCTAAAGATGACTGTGCTGGCTGAAATGCAGAGCATTTTCACCTCCTAATAATTAGACTCTGAGTGCATTGAGAAGAGAACAGCTAGGCAGCTAATAGTTGGGGTTTTTTTACTGTGTTGCTTATCTTTGCCACATTCCTAGCTGGACAGATGGCAACCATGTTGTCAGTCTCAGCAGATTCAACAAGGTCTTCAGTATTCAGGGAAACCGAACTACCCTCATTTGCATTAGAATTGATTCCTCCAGCTCGAGATTTTAGGCACGCTGGTAGAGTGTGACGGTGCATTCAGTGTATAAACAGCATACTGCTATCCGATTAGTGCCTTCCAAAGAACATAAAATTCACTAGGGAGAAAAATAAAACATCGATGTTTTTAAGTTTCCACAGACACTCGGCTCATAATTCCCATAGATTTGGGGGATTTTTAAAATTACAAAATACAGTAATTTCTACGTTCTGCAAATGGCCATGGGAGATGTTTTATAGAATGCTTGAAACTTCTTTAAATGGTATGAACAAATTCTGCGGTTTTGCTTCTGTAGTGAAGTCAAACCTGTTGGTATATTCCAATGTTTTGAATCTTTCTGCAGATTCTTTGCATAATTTGTTTTCCGCCATTATACTGGTGTGATACTCGGCTCTCTGTTCTCTTTCATTTCTTCAGTTGTACATGTAGCTCAGTGTGCTGCCTCTCTTTTCTTTGGTCTTTCACATTTATTTTCTCTCTTGTGATTTAAGTTGCACAGTATTCTGGTAGAGATACGAATTTCCATTTGTTCTGTCATGTGAAGACTGACTGTACTATCTTTCTTTGTTCAGTCCTCCTACTGATTCATCCCCAAATTGCAAAACAGTGGGTTTCATATGTATTCAGATATCTTCTTGTCTAAATTATCAATACAAACGCATTATATTTAGCTGATAAAGCCAGTAATTAATTCTAGTTTGAACTGCAACTTAACTACATTTAACACAGTGCTAAATTTTAAATAAAGAGGAACCAGATTTTCTGTTTCATTAGAAATTCTCCTACTTCAGTTTTTCAGGTCCAAAATGGAAAACTAAGCATTCTGAAATTTTTAATGGAATGAATCCTTATCCCTACCAAAATCAGTTGGGTTTAATCAAAGCATTTTCTATCAATAAAGTCAAAAGGATTTTGACCCTCTTTATGATTTACTTAATTTACAAATTTCATTCAAAAAAGCTGTTTCAAAACAAAGAATACACAGTACCTTGCCCTTTTTAAAATGTCAAACTAGGACATATTTCCTAGCTGAAGTAGTTAAATCCTAAACTGAAACTTCAAGAAGCATCGGATTGTTTTTATAAACAAGATTTTTCAAGTATTTATTGTTTGACAGATTTTCATAATGATGAGCATATAATTTCTTCCTGAAAAACATTTTGACAAAAAGCTTTAATCAGCTCTGTTGAGAACCCAAATGATTAAGAAGTTGCTTAACACACAGCAAAGCTACACCAGCACTCACAGGCTCATAGTCTGTATCAAGAGGACAGAAAACATCCTTACTGAGACAAGGACAATTTCTTTAACGTTCTCGTTTATTTTTCTCTAGCATTCAGGCTATGCAAGTAACTGTGCCAAAAAGAAACCAGAAATATTTTTTGGAATAACACTGTAGAAGAGATGACAGTCAGGCTGTGTTACGACCTTCTAACCAGGTTGCCTTTATGGCTGCTCACATCAAGCTGTCAGCTGATAGAAGCTGTTTTTCTCCTGTTGCCTCCAGGAAACAAAAATCTGAACTTTTTTTTCCCCCTAATTAATAATCTTTACAAAAAATGAAGGCTCCTGACTCACATGCAAAGTTTTTAAGTTATTACTTGATAGTTTTCCCTTTATGATGTTTTTCAATTTTATACTGTAAATAACAAGACCTCTCTTTATCATGATTAAGTACATTAGAGTGTTTGGGTAATTTTGGAACAAGTTACAAATTGTGTAAGAGCAGTGTATACTTTTGATGCTTATTTCAAGTACTGAATTGGCAGAAGGGTTGTGTTTCATCATTGGACTTATACTTTCTAGGAGACTTTACCATAGCAAGAAACCTCACCATAGTCTTAACATTATGGTACTCTTATTTGCTTAATAGTATTGTGAACTCTGGAAAGAAATTGAGTAAATATGATTCTTTACAATGCTGGGTCATGGCTTCGCCAAGACAATGCAATATTGAACTGTGTTCTCAGCTACCTCTTCAAAATTTGACATTTCCTTCAACAGAGTTTAGCTCAGCTAAGGGGGAAAGCAGCTCATCCATAGTATGTCAGGAAGCTTCGACACAATCATAATGATGCCAGCAGAGATATACTTATTTGTCTAAGTATATCTTACTTTTGCTGTCCTTATAGTGATAGTTTAAATCTAGTTTGAATCAAACCATTACAGCACACTACTGACTAGTGTCTTGAAAAATTATTTTGATATGAAGACAGAATAATCCACCTATTAGAATTTATTCTTCCTTAAAAAAGTAGGAAGTATTTTCATGTTCGACTACTTGGCAAGTGAGGACCCACGCTTCAAGTGAATGGCTGCACCCTCTACAGCCTCCCATCACAGAATCATAAAAAAAAGATAATAATTGTGTTCCAAGTATGAGCTCATGGTATATTAAACTCTGCACAGCATGTTTTCAAGTTTTCTCTTTTATCCAGTCCTCCAGGTTTTGATATATTATTTATTGAGAAAATTCTCATTTCAGTAATGTTGGAATTCAGATTGTGTTTTCTGCCCTGTTCTTGCTGCTGCAGCATCATAGTAAAAGATGGACTCAAGCTTTTAAGGAAGTTGAACTGAAATTGTAGGGTTAATAGACATAAGCTCTGCACAAGCAGCAAATAGTGTCCCATAAATAACAGGATTCTGCTACTGCTTCAGATTTTGTCTCTCATCTCTGAGCAGTCAGGTTATGGGAAAACTGGAAGTTTGTGTGCCACAGCCAAGATTTGCAACTTTTCTAAATATTAATCGCATTACTCTCCTTTTTTTGTTGTGTTATTCAGTCATTTACCAGGCTTGCGAATGTTGTCTCCATTTGTAGAGGGGTTAAGAAATGTCACCCTAGTATTTATCTGTAATATGGGGAAGGGCCAACAGCAGGAGCTCTGCAAAGGCATATTGGATCACAGTGTGAACAAGAGCACCAGGTTAGAAGTTGGCTAAAAAAGGAACAAAACCAAGAGGCTTATTGGTGTCTCACTTTTGCTTATCTCTACTGGAGTACTCTATCAAGTTACATAGGCTGTGTTCACAAGCGCCCATACCACAAGATAAATGTTACCAAAAGAATGACAAAAGCTCAGCGCTTCTGCAAATCATGTTGGATATATGCTGTACGTATGAAATCAATTACTTATAATTACATTAAAACACCTGTATTACAAAACAGTCATATTTATGTATTATTTACTTTTAAAATATTATTTACTCTAGCATTTTTAAATGCTCTGAATATTTATAAGGCCTTTTGAAATAGTTACTAGATAACAGAAATAGATGAAACAACCATCTGGTGGATTTAAAACATACATGCTTGCAGAATGTAGTAAGTCATTAGCTTAAAAAAAATACACTGACAAACGTTGTTAATATCTTTGTCTCAATGGCTGCCACAGTAGTACTTTTAATGTGCTCTATTTGTTCTTTTAGCTTTAATAGTGGCATTATACTCTATAACTTACAGTAGTAATGTACAACAGGGATTAACCCACAACAATACCTATTATGGATTTACTTTGGGACTATTCCCCATGTGATTACTTTAATGCTCTTTTGCCCATGCCTGATTGTATTCTTTTTTTTCTCAGTTTGTTGTTCTTTTCCACCATCCCTTCTGATCTCAGTATTCCTTTTGATGCTTTTTTTGTGCACTTAAAAAGTTCATAGAGACAGATTATAAGAACTCCATCACCTGCAGTTTACTAGAAATCCTGACCTGAAATACTGAGTATCTGTTAGCTGAGTACTTGTTCTGCCTAGAGGATACATTAGGAGCTCTGCATGAGTAAAAATGTTTTAATCTGATCCATATACTGTATACTCATTTGGAAGTTATTTATAGATATGCTGTGCTGCTTCCATTTTCTACCCCTTTATATATGTATCTCAATATTAGAATTGCTTTCTGCCTCTTTTTGAATGTAAGCATTTCTGTCATTGTAATCCTGCTACTCTGATCCATTATTGTTCTACCTCCTTTATTTAACAAAAGTCATTAATTAAACTTCATACATTTGGGCAAAAGGGAAAAACATATGACACAAATGGATTCAGGTGCTGTCACATAAGAAACAGGACAGATAGTGTGTTACAGTTCTACCCAAGCCAGTAAGAAGTTGAATTCATTGTGCACTTCCCATGTGTTTGGTTAAAATATGGGACAACTTCAGGGTCAGTTAACAGCAGATCATCACATCCTCCCTTCTTCCTTTTCTTTGTCAAGACAAGATGCTGTAATTAGCTGTACCTATACAGTCACCTTTATCTGATTTGAGTGCAGCCCCTCACTGGAGATGTATTCTCATTGCTCCCTCTACTCATGGCCAACCCTGCATCACCAGGCTAGTATTTGCACAGCCATGGGCTAATCTGACTAATAACTAATGTAGCAAAAAAGAAGATTAGTTTTCAGTTGGCTCAGACTCACTGCACTGCCATGCAAATCTGGGAAGAGAAGGTGCAATCACCCTTTTCAGCAGCTGCCCATACATATCTTGCATTAAAGCAGCCATGGAGTTGTAGTGTCAATCAGGCAGTAGTCCTGCTCAACCTGGAAGCCAACGGAAGGAAAAAACCCCTGTTGGCTGTTTGAACTAGAGGATCAGGGCTCCCCTTTTCTCAAGTTGAGGTGTTAACTCAGGATGGCATCAAGAAACATTGACTTGCATGAGTTATTTGGATTACACTCATCAGAAGACAATTTCCAACACAATACTGATCCCTATTTTTTTTTCGCTTAGGCAAAAATAATCAGCACCCCTTACTCAGGTCAACAGAGAAACACCAGCAATAAGATATAGGAAAATCTGTCCCAAAGGATTTAATGTGTAAGAGAAAGGGGAGAGACATAGTACTAAGTTCATCTTAGCTTACAGTAACACAAATTGTTTCAGCAAAACTACATGGGGGAAGGAATTTGGCTCTGAGTTCTTGAAACAGTGGGAGGGGAAATGAGCTGTTGGAGTTTGAAACGAATTGGCTTCTGGAGCTCTCGAGATGTCATGCCAGCCCTGTGAGCAGTATGCTGTGCATTGCTTTTGATATTAGATAGTCTGTTTTTAAAATGAATAAAATACCCAGTGACTGTATCTACTCATTTCCTTCCCAGCAATAAATAATCCTTGCTAGAGCCCACATTTTCCATAGGGCTTGAAAGTGATGACAATATGCAGTGCATTAGTTTAATCAAATAATCATAAATAATACATTTTATGATGTTTTAGCATCTGTATGCTTTCAAAAAAGCTGTACACAACTTTTCCAACACCCTGTGTTTCCAGAAATAAAAACAAACCCACTTGAACTTGGCCAGTTCAAAATGTACTTTTGGCAGTGGAAACTTTGAAAGATGCAGCATATTTGGCATCATTTGTATCTGTTGGCTTATGGAACATTGATGTAGTTATAATATAAGCATTTCAAACAAAGATAGTATGTTTTCTTAGCTCTCTTGGAATGTTGACATTAAATCATCCATACTACAAGGATCCTTGTCTAAGGATTGCACAGTCTATTATGCACTTCCTTTGGAGAAAGAACAAAGATAACACTAAATCTGGTGGTAGAACAGCGTAACTTAGGAGCAGCAGCAACAGGCTAATTCTGTTCTTTGGAACCGAAAAGTGATCGGTAGTCAGAACAAAAGATTGGTATCTAGGTAACTAGAAGGGTGAAAGGATCAGGAGAAATAAGGACTATTAAGGAATGGTAATGCAATGTTACCCTTGGGGAAAGGATTTCAGAATGGGGTCCTATGGAGTATTTCTGGATATCAGTCTGATTAGCAGGAATAGAAACATGCAAATTTTTAACCTTGTGAAATATTTGAGCATTTTAGTTAATTATTTACATTTTATATTATTATTTTCTAGTTACATATATGTCAAGCCCATATCATGAATCTTAATAACTTTGATTAATAATATTTTTTGAATTCTTGTGTGCATTGAAATGCTTCATTACATTAACATTCACAGAAGCACAAGTGCCAGATTCTGCTATCAGTCATGCTGGAATCGTGCAGTTTACTTGATGGAGTTATTCCAGTTGAAACAGGGTCACTAAAAGTAAAGCTACATCATGCTTTCTACCATATTCAGTTAAAAATTAATTCAAATATTACATAGACAGTGTGGATTCTTTTTCACCATAACAAAGATTAAGATTCCGTACAAGTACTCAGGTTCCAGGGCAGAAAAACATTCAAAATCGTGTAAATTTTTCATTAAGGACAAAATTAAATAAACATTCCCTACGATAAATAACTTTTTTTCACTATTTATACATTATTCATCAACAACTTACCCATGCTAGAACTTCTACAATTAAAGAAATTTAGGATTTGCTCATACATGTTTTGAAATTAATTAGTAATTGTATTCTTTTTAGCACCTGTTGTCAAAATTATTTACAGAAACTGCATTAACAAGAACTCTGTATTAAAATTCATGGGAGTGACTAAAGGATTTCCCAAACTAGTGTCTTAAACATAGTATTAGCACATTATTTATAAATAAGAATTATTTCTACTTTAATACTGGAATATATGCAGTTTGTATCAATTAGAGGGCTGATTCAGTCCCAAATTACTGACTATTCTGAAGCACAGAAAAATTAACTGTTGTAGCCCTTTTCACAATGTTGTGTTCTTCAGCTTGGATTCCTAACACATCCTACATGTCCTACAAGGATTTCTTCATGGATTTCCTGGCCCAATGAAAGTTAATGGGTGTTGTCATTTTGGGGGGAGCAGAGGTAAAAAAAGCCTTGATAGCATGGAAATTGTAGGAAGATTTATAGTAGAAAATTTAAGAGCTTGTCACTTACCCCATTGAAAAGAGGAGGAGACAAATGCAGACAATGACAACCAGTAGAAACCCACACTGATGTTCTAAGTTGCTATATACTGATAAGCTTTTTGCACGAGGAGATGTAGACCTGCCAGCTAGACACAGATGGCAGGCTGTCTCTTAATTTGCATAATATCTAGCTTATATATATATATATATACAGAGGAAGGAAGATAGGCTAAAGCTGAACCCTAACAAGCCAGAGGTCACGACAGTGAGAATAACAGGCTTAAAAGGAAACAAAATTTCACAACATCTTAATTAGTGAATGCGGTTGTCCGGGGCTTAGGCAGATTTTGTAGCCTTGAGACTGTCTATGATTCTTCATACTCAAACCTAAAACCAGGTTATGAAATGTGCTCAGCTGCAGCTGCCCAGAAGAATGTATGACATCATATGAGACTTAGACCTGTTTATTCACACAGACTTGAATACTTCCCCTTGCAACAGAAAGGGAATAAAGCAATTTGAAAAAAAACCCCCTGTCACAGAATGTAGCATCATTTAAAAACACTGAAGGATTTGTGCAAGATACAGGCATTTGAAAAAAGTCCTACCTCTGTCCTTGGTGTGATTACTTAGATTGAAATGTCAGGTTAAAACTTCACAAAAGAAAAAAAACCCAACTGCTATATAAGCAGGAAGAAGCAGGGCCTGCTTCACACCTCTAGCTAGCAGTCTCATTCTCAAGATAAATGGGGAGACAAGTAACCTAAAGCTAACACTTCCATAGGAGTCTCCTACATTTTTTGCTCTATGTGCTTTTGCACAGGTTTTCATACTCAGAAATGCAAATTTCTGTTCAGAATATTGCCATTATTGATGTGATTTGGTTTTCAAATTACAAGCATGTAGCGTTATATATTTCTTAACAACCTGACTGGAAGATTATAGAAATGTAGAGGGCTCTTTCCAGCGTGACAGAAGATGGGTACACTTCTTCAGTTAATGTTTACAAGATTCCCTTGTTTGCTAATGCATTTATGCATGTATTTATATTTTTAAAATTATTACTGTATTTCATTTTGACATAATGAATAATTTTCTCTATAAACACGTTGCTTGGGATAAAACAGTGCATCCAACTCATTTTTGCTCTTTGTCTTTTTTCAATATTTTGATAACATGTCTAGGATTGTTCTCACTGTTTTCCTAGAATTATTGCATTCTGGTCATTTTAATAATGATTTAAGAGGAGCTTTCAGTGAAATGCATAGAGTAAGAAAGTTTTGAGAGTAGGCAATATTCTCTCTTCCTGTGTGAAGAGCTTTGGGATTCCTTGTCTTATCATTCATCTTCCAAACCTAAAATACTAGTTTTTGTGGGCTAAGACTTGTTGTTTCCTCAGTTTTGTCCATAGTATCCTGTGAAAAAAACAGTTTTACCTCTAGCTGTTGGCTTTCCATTCATCAAAGACAAAAATATTCCCTACCTTTATACAATGGCACAATGATTACAGTCATTTCCAGTAGCTTGCATAGTAACAAGATTGTCTATAAATGGCACAAAAACACACTTGTGTAATATCTGGAAAAATGAAGTAGTATAGTTATCCCTAAGTTTACTTCCTCCAGTATTTCTGCGTTTGCTCTGTAAAGCTAATTTACTGATCTGTTTTCTGCTGCCAATGCTAATGTTTTGAGATGTCTAGCAAAAGGAGCAAAAAGAGAAAACTTTGAAAGACAGAGAATCTAGAAGTAAACCTCAATAAATCCATTACTCTGAGCCTAAATATAAGGGGGTTTACACACCCAGCCTACCTACAAAAGTTAAATTGTGTTACAGTACCTTAATTTGTTTTTGTAAGTCCTCCTGTGTTCTGTGTCTGTGCACTTGCATTTAAATTTGAGAAGCTTTGCATAACATACTGCAATAATTTGCTGCCTATTAAAAAAAAGTTGCATCTATAAATGTTTCCCAAGTAATACTACCCTTCTCAGCCTCTGTATGTATGAAATTGGCATAAACTTTTCCAAAAAGAAAGTAGTCATAAAATGAAAAATTAACATTTGTCTTAAAAAACCATATTGGAATGTCTGTTCACTTAAAATGTTCCCCTGTGAGTTCATCATAGAATCATAGAATAGCTTGGGTTCGAAGGGACCTCGAAAGGTCATCTAGTCCAACCCCCCTGCCATGGGCAGGGACATCTTTGACTAGATCATCCTCCTTTTCCTTTTCCTTCTTTTCTCTACAGTCTCCTTACTGAAACTGAAAGCAGTGCATTTATCATCTTGAAAGATCAGAGGCATGAATGAGTTTTCAAAAAGATATTTTTTCATACACCTTATACCTGTAAGATTTCCTGTATAGCTTTGAACAGACAGGCATAATCTGGGATTACTCTTGTCCACAAAACATCCTTGTGGCTTTCTATTTTAGCTCTGCCTAGAGTGGCCTTGGCCACAGATTTGATCAGACTTAAATTTGCTTCACACTAACACACTGCCTTTACAGTCACAGAAATATTGCAGCTGCAGTTTTAATCCCCTTCCACTTGAAGTTAATTTTAAAAAAGAAAATATAAATAATTCAAGGTATGATGGAGTTGGTAATTTCCTTAGGAGAGCTTAACATTGTCATTGTTTTCTGAAAGTTGTACCTCATTTATTCATAGACACCTATAAGAAAACAAATGTTTTAGCACTAAATATGTACTTAGACACACTTGGCATACTGAATGAATTTTTTTTTTTCAAAGTGTGGCTATTATTCTTATTTTTCTCCTTATTTTAATATCAAGCTATCATGCAAACGTCATTAAATCTATCCTTGTACCACCCTTCAGAGGATATTTGCTGCATCAGCCTTTGCTATTCAGAATGTCTCTGGCAAAGCAAATAAAATCTGAAACCCATTCAATTTTTCTTTATACTTGGGTTCGTTCAGTAATAACTGGTCAAATACAGAATGAAGTTTGCAGGTGCATCATTGCCTCTCCTAATGGCAAATGAATAGATGCTGTGTTTGCCTTAGCTATTGCAGATGATTTCTAGTATCCCATTTCCCTCTTGAAAATATGTTGCCTCATGCTCCACATTTTTTATCATCATTTACATTAGAAAAGCTATAGTGGTTGAAGATCTTGCTGCCAATATGATTTCTACTATACAGGACCTCTGTCCCTCATCTGAGCAAGCTTGGAGACCCTGGAACAGCAACTTAGGCACACAAAAGTACCCTGTGCCAGTTTCTGCTTCCATGTAAAGATAAAAAAGTCTGGAAAGCCAAAATCTTCCGGGTTTCCCTTACCATCTGCATCCTAATGAATTGGGGACCAGATTCTGGAATCCATTCTAAACATAACATCTCAAAGAACAACAATTACCATTGGAGTAAGTATCTTTCATCTCCTCTTTTCCCATTTGCTACTGAATCCTCCTGCAAGTAACTGATTAGCAGAGAGCTTATGTCCTCTTCAGAGAGTGTGTTCTGGCTGCATCTGTCAAACTGTGATTATAGGACTGCTCTCCAAAATGTGTCATCAAAACTGACTTTGGAGTCCAAGGCATCTTTGTGTACAAAAATTGTTCTCCTTCTGGATTCATCACATATTCTGATCAAACCTTCTGCTTTTACTGGGTCTTGCAGTGTCACGCAGGAGAAAAGAGTACACAGAGTCACCCCAAAGCTTACGAGGCCTCTTTTAACAGAGCATACTCCAGATATCGCATCTGCTATTTAAATGATATCACAGCTGATATTTAAATGACTACAGTATTACCATAGAGTCTTAGGGGAGTAAAGTTCTTCTTTTCAGTTGCTAATCATTCAATATTCATGGTATTTTTTACTTCGTTTGGAATGTCAGGTGCTTGAAATGACACAAATGTCCTGGTTTTGGCAGGGATAGAGTTAATTTTCTTCCTAGTAGCTGGTACAGTGCTGTGTTTTGGATTTAGGATGAGAATAATGTTGATAACACACTGATGTTTTAGTTGTTGCTGAGCAGTGCTTACACTAAGTCAAGGACTTTTTGAGCTTCTCATACTGCCCTGCCAGCAAGGAGGCTGGAGGTGCACAAGAAGCTGGGAGGGGACACAACCACGACAGCTGACCCAAACTGGCCAAAGGGATATTCCATACCATATGACATCACGCTGAACAAAAACTGGGGGGAGTTGGCCAGGGGGGCACGGCTGCTGCTTGGGAGCTGGCTGGGCATCAGTCAGCGGGTGGTGAGCAACTGCATTGTGCATCACTTGTTTTGTATATTCTTTTATCATCATTACCCGGGGAACTACAGGCCTGTTAGCCTGACCTCAGTGCCGGGGAAGATCATGGAGCGGTTAATCTTGAGGGTGCTCACAAGGCAGGTGTGGGACAACCAGGGCATTAGGCCCAGCCAACATGGGTTCATGAAAGGCAGGTCCTGCTTGACCAACCTGGCCAACTGTATGAGATTCAACAAGGCCAAGTGCTGGGTCCTGCACTTGGGCCACAACACCCCCATGCAGCGCTACAGGCTGGGGGAAGAGTGGCTGGAAAGCTGCCTGGCGGAAAAGGACCTGGGGGTGTTGGTCGAAAGCCGGCTGAACATGAGCCGGCAGTGTGCCCAGGCGGCTAAGAAGGCCAACGGCATCCTGGCCTGTATCAGAAACAGTGTGGCCAGCAGGAGCAGGGAAGTGATCGTGCCCCTGTACTCGGCACTGGTGAGGCCGCATCTTGAATACTGTGTTCAGTTTTGGGCCCCTCACTACAAGAAGGACGTTGAGGTGCTGGAACGTGTCCAGAGAAGGGCAATGAGGCTGGTGAAGGGTCTGGAGAACAAGCCTTATGAGGAGCGGCTGAGGGAGCTGGGGTTGTTTAGCCTGGAGAAAAGGAGGCTCAGGGGAGACCTCATCGCGCTCTACAACTACCTGAAAGGAGGTTGTGGCGAGGTGGGTGTCGGTCTCTTCTCCCAAGTAACTGGCGAAAGGACGAGAGGAAATGGCCTCAAGTTGCGCCAGGGGAGGTTTAGATTGGACGTGAGGAAAAATTTTTCCTTTTACATCCTTTTACGATCACTTTTCCCCTTCCTTCTCTGTCCTATTAAATCGTCTTCATCCCAACCCACGAATTTTAACTTTTTTTCCGATTCTCTCCCCCATCCTACTGGAGGGGAGTGAGTGAACGGCTCTGTGGTGTTTAGCTGCCTGCCAGATTAAACCATGACACACCACAGGCCTCCGGTGCTAATATAGGATACCAGGCTGCTCCTTCCTTCAGAGGTTCTGCTGTCCGTGTGTCCTGCCTCCTGAAGCAAGGCAGGACCCAAATGTTTTTTTCTCTGGAGACTTGCTGTTAGGTCCTTCCTTTCAAGAATTATCTGGAATGATGTTTGGAGATGTATCTATATTTTGTGTAGTTCTTTTTCTTAGTATTGATCTTCATGATCAAACTTGTCAGTGCTGAGGTCGGTGCGAGGCTGCTGCTGCCTTTTCCCATCATCTTTTCACTCTTGGGTCCTGTCTGTGTATGTTTGCCCGAGAGAACTTTGTTCAAATGTCATCACATAGAGCAACGGCACAACACAATTTGAGACAACTATCTCTGGACAGAGTATTGAGAAAAAATAACAGCATATTGAGCATCTATATGAAATGAGTCTATTCCCCAGTCTGAATAAGTAACAAAAATAACTGTTTGTTTACAAGATAGGCATGGATCAAATCTAAACTGTTCAGCATTACTTGCAGCAGTCAGAGCAAACGAACTGCTTTATTGTATTTCACTTCTTCTGTTAGTGCAGGTCATTTTATAAGCAGTAGTATTATTGGGTAAGTTTTAATTGTCAGCAAGATTAGACAAGCATTCAGTGGAGTTGTGGGTTACATATTACTGGTTTCCATCAAACTATGTTTGGTGGTAGATGATTTACTTAAAATATTGTGACCTTGTATTCATGAAAACCACTAACATCTTCATCTCCAGACCGATGCCATGACCTTGGAGCTAATTTTATATTTGGTATTAGATGTACCCTGAATGTCCAAAAAATGTGTATGTACAAATATCTCAGCTCTTGTATTTCTGGCATTTGTAATTGCTAAACCCTGTTCTGATTCTAGCCAATCAACCACAATCATCTCTGATTTTACTTTGAACTAGCACCTCAGATAAACAGACATATAGGAAAAATATGCTTCTGGAGATCGTAGATCCTTGGTATATCATATGACTAGTTTATATTCTATTTCTCTATCCTAGAAATGATTCCTTTGGCCACAAAAAATGTACATCCATATGTCTGTTGTGTTTGATTCTCAGTTTTGAGCTGCATTGATCTGATCAGTTTTGTGCAACTGATGTTTTCATATTTCTTACTGGCGTGTTTCAAATATACACTTTGAATCTCATATACAGCAGCTGTAAACCTTTTCATTTTTTGAAATAAACAATGAAATATTGTTTTAGCACCCTACTAATTTTCAGATTTAGAAATAATCTCTGCCAAAGTTATGCCATATTGCTGTATTTGGCACAGGTCAAAACTACAGTTTATGTCACTTCTGATTTCTTCCCCACACCCAAAGCTATCCTAATAAGCGGGCAAGAAAACAGTAAGGATTAAGGTGAAGACTTATACAGAAGACTGTAAACCTTAAACCACCCACCTTCCTTTAATTCCCATCCTCTGTTGCCCTGTCATGGTGCTGACATTACTGATATGCTCTGTGCAACAGTGCCCTCTTCCCGGTTTTTCACGTGAGCCACAGCATTGCAGTGAGAACGTGAATGTCCCTTCGCAGGAGCAGCAAATGGAAATAGATGGAGGAGTTTAAGCCTCTTCCCAACAAAATCCTTGTACCTATGGACTTTCCCCTGCCTATGTGAGGGTATAGGAAACCAAACGTGCATGCCCATTAGCTTGGGTTAACAAAGCCATTTGTTTACCATCCTGATGTATGCCAGGAATTGTTGGGACAGCTGACCCCCACCTTGCTTCTCTCTAAAGCCAACTTTGCCGAATCCAGCAGTCAATAAGTAACAAACTGATTTACTGTGTAGGAGGAGCATGTAAACTTAAATATATGCCATTACCAGTGACTACCAGGCTCTTTTGGTTTGACAGCTTTCTTCATCAAGGTCCCAGGCATTCTGAAGAAGGCTAGGCCCCATTATATTAAATATTGTGCTAATGTACTTAAATTTGCAGTAATAATCTGAAGCTAATGGTATGCTGGGCCAGCAACTTAATACTACAAGATAAAGACTTCACTATTCCAAAACACTGAAGCCATTCTCTGGATATGGAACTAATCTAATTCTCTTAGATCAGAATTTACATGATCTTAAATATATTTTGACAGCACAGTGATAAAGAAGATTAAAAGAAAAGAGTGTGCAGAACTGTACAGGTTGCATCCATCTTCATATTACTTTGGGGGGGTTTTTTCTTTCCCCACTGAAGCCTTGAGTTTAAAGAACCTCACACAAAATGCAAGTGGAAGAACAGGGGTTCAAATCTAATAGCTGATGTTTGTTACTATTAAGAAGCCCCTGATGTCATCAGTCATAACAAATGGGTTGGATCTGTTATGCATCATCAGTTAAGAACTTGGGCTGATTATATCAAAGAAACAGCCACTAAATTGGTGGCTGGAATAATATTAATTAACAGACACCGCAATATGGTTTTAAATTTTTTGGTACAATAGATCTTCACACGGCATAATTTTGGCTCATTAATATGGATAAAATACCATGCTATGATCCCAAAAACGTACAGCAAGTTTAGCCAAGTGCCCTTACGAACAGCAGAGATGTCAGACACCAGCGTAAATAGCATTGCCAAATCCCTGGGGTTTTTTTATCTTTGACTGTTTTTTGACCATGGGCTGTTATTGCACAGGGCAAGGACAGATAGCTGTGATTTGTGCTTCTTCACAGCTACCCACAGCTTCCTGGACTGGGAAACTGCTGACTGGACGGCATCCAGCAGCTGCCCAGGGCTGTGTTAGAATGGCCAGAAACTGGACAAGGTAATCATTAATCTGTGCCCGCACTGCTTGGGCAGCTATCAGACTTGCTCATGACCTGCCTAGGGCATCGAAGAAGCAGGATTTCCGACAGAGAGGCTCAGTGTTGCTCCCTCACAGATTTGAATGTGCTGGCAGGGCTTATGCCAAGCACTCAACCATCAGTAAAGGGCACAGTAAAGAAACCTGAATAGAAGTGAATATATGAACACAAGAAAAAAGTTGGCAGGAGTCATTGTTTGGGCCTGATAAGTTTGTTTCTTTGCCCCAGCTTCCTACGTACAATACTTTCTTTTAACCCGTATCATGCTTTTGAATGCTTTTACTATGTATATTGTCAGTGTTACAAAGGTTCCTTTTACGTATTGCTGTCCCTGTTGTTCCTGTTCCAGCCTACTATAGGGAACACCAAGTTTTCTTCCTGAAGTCTTTGGGCTAGAGAAGGCTGCAGATGCCTCAAAAGCAGTGTCCTCAGCCCTCCTAGTAAGTACACTGTTGTGCTTCTCTGTAGCATCCCAGGTAAGATCAGATCAGGGGATTTAGGCCAAGTGAAAAGGCACAGCGAGCTGAAACTCAAAGATTTCTTTTGAGGCTGAACCACTGTCACCTCATCAACCTGTACTGAAGCTTATATTATACCTTTAAACATGTACTAGCATGCGCTAGTATGCTGCATCTGAGCAATTGATTAAATGGATTCCAAAGAGAAAATCTGGAGATTCAGGCACTTTGGGCTTGAAGCAATCTTATGTGTACAGCAGGAGTTGTAATTCCTTTTCTTGGGTGGAAGATTTGAAAATAACTTTTCACAAAATGAAGCATATAAAGGGGAATTCAAGATTGTTTTTTTCTTGCATGCGTTAAATTTTTTTTAAAGAGCAGTTGTAATAATAAAGGATCTCCGGAGACATTCACTGTCTCTAAATCTCTGTCTTTAGGAAACTGTTCAGCTGATCTTTGAAAACATTAATGATTTAGTGATCACCATTAGTGATCCTTGATCACTATTTTTTAATAAAGCAGCTCAACCTGTCTTTCCTCTCTCCCCCACTCCCCTGCCCCTGGAATTTTTTTTTATTTCACCTTCACTTCTAGTAATATATTCTTTATATAAATAATTTACATTGTCCAGGTTCATAGAGTTTTGTCTTCCGGTTTGACTTTCCCAGGAAATTACATTCCATATTAAATATGGGATAAATTCAGTTCATTCAACAATCTCAACAAGACAGAATATGTAGAAGTGCCGCCAAGCTAAAGAAGTCTTCCTGATCTTATCTCTCCAAGTAAAGTTGTACTTTACAACCAAGTTGTAGTGTTTGATTCTCAACACATGAGTCATTGCCTGCACATAGACTCTCACAGTAAGGACTAAGCTTTCCCTGGAAAACTTGGACCAATATAAAACCTGTACATGTTTGACCATGAAATAAATGTGAGTTCAAACTCAAGTAAAATCTTTACACAATCCTCTAACAAATCTGGATAGATTTAAATCAAATTTGATTAATTTTTAACTGTAATTTCTCATTCCTGATCCTGACTTTTCCCCTTGTGAAAAGGTATACCTGAACGAATCTGGCAGATTTTTTCCAATCTACCCATTCAGAAATTAGGTTTTACTGTCAAGATTTATAGACTGAGCGTTACTAGCAATAAGATACAATTCCTTATTTATACTAAAAAATTATCCTTACTGCACAAAATTTGCTTTTTTAAAATTCTATTTTAGCTTTCCTAGTGTAGTTCATTATGAGTCAATTTATCTTTAGAAGTATCATTTGAGCTGATACTGTTATATCCATACAACGTAACAGTAGTGTTTAGACAATTATATGCTGTAAACCAGTATAATATAAGTAAACCCTGTAGGGTAGATTATTCTATTGGAAGTACTAAGAAACCTGAGCTCAATGTGCATGAAAAGATGAACACTTCTATTTTTAAAAACTGTCTTATTGCTTCAGAACAAGTATTTCATTAAGTCACAGTTAAGACTTCTGAGGTAAGTCCCATGAAAAATAATCTGTTTAAAAACAAACACAGCCCCAAACTTACAAGCATCAGTAAACCTATGTAAAAAAATGTACTTATATACACTATTCTGATAATGGCGTAGGGCATTTTCAGACTCCTTTAACACATGAAGACCAGTAAGTGGAAAATTTAATCATATAATTACGTATATTTAATCACTTTATGCAGCCGAATGACAGTACTTTAGTGAACCATTATTCCAGCTTTTAATTTTAAATTGCTTATTGAACGGACTAATTTTGACCTTTAGCCAAAGACAAAATTATCCATAAAAGCGAAGGGATAAGATCTTCAGGTACAGCAATTTGTGATAGCTACAAGGTCAGCAGAGCTTTGAAAGTTTATCACTCCTGTCTATTCAAATTAATTCAAGACATCTGGTTGGATTCTAGATGCTCCAAGAGACATAGTGTAAATGAAGTAATAATTTTACATAGTTAATAATTTTTATCATTTTTCTGAACACTGAAGTTACTCCTGAGTTTTGTATTATAAACACATTATCTGTTATTCTTAAATTTTGTCTATACAGTAAACCAATTATAAGGTAAAATTTTTAATTTATTATATTTTGCATATATCACTTCACTAGAAAGAACATTCAGAAAACTGCAAAAAACTCTTACTTTATCAATTTAAAATGTCCTGCCAGAACGGCCAATAGGCCATTTTATTTCTGGGTTTTTGCTTTAGAAAAGCTCTCTCAGGACTCAACTTTTGTGGGGGTTCCATATCATTCAGTAAATGCAGTTAATAAAGGTAATAGTGCTACGGAACTATAGATATTATTAGCCATAACAAGTCAGTTGCGTTGGTGATAGCGTCCATTAGACATGCACATTAATCCTTTGAGATTTACAGCTGAGTCTTAGTACAGAAGACGACCAGTTCTTCATTAATCAGCAAATTCAAGAGCATGTAACACACAAACACGAGAAGTATACTCTGTCTCTTCTCAGTGGAGGTGCATCCAATTTGATTTACACTTGCTACCCAGAGAATGACTTAACATAACACGTTTTCTTCATGCTTTAATTTTGCAGTGACTTTCACTCTTTGTGATGATACTAAGTATCTCCAATGGCTATTTTTGTCAATTTATTCACACAATAGGCACAAAATAGCTACAGCACAGCAGTTTTCACTAAATGATCTAAACTCCATGCCTAATCTCTAGGATTAAAACCTGTTCCATTTCCTGTAATTTCCAGATTCTGCTGTTTAGGCTGAAACTCCCAATGACGGTCCCAGTCTGTGCAAATCCAGGTAATTTTCCTGAAGGACTGCCCAGCCGATGATTACATATTCCTGCCTTTTATAGTTTACAAGAAACAATTTATTAGATAAACCCATAGGTGCCATTTTCTTTATAATTCTTCATATACTGAAGAACAGACTGCATGTTTCTGTCCATTTGTTCTTCAAGATTATGGTTCTTTAGTCATATCTGTGCTTCTAATGAAGCACATTTCATTACAAAGACTAAAAAACATGTTCCATGTATGGAATAACACAGTTAATGTCATTTGTACATTTTCTACTTAATTGTTAGTTTGTATATAGAAAAACTTGACAAAATGGCTACCTATAAATGCTTAGTTAGGCAGGTGATATCTGCTTATAAAACAGTATACTTGCCCATGATCTCTCTATATTTAGTCCTATGAAGTCTTTCATCAATACTAACCTAAATTAATCAGTTTAAAAATGAATAGCTATGTCTCACTAGAGACCAAAATGCATTTCACATCTAAGCACCATTTCTGTATTTCAAAGGTCAAAAATCCATAGGTATTCTTAGCTATACTGAACTCTCATCTATATATAATGATTCTCAAAATGTTATGACTTTACATTCATTATGCTGTCACTACAAGCTGTATATTCTTCCTCTAGCTCCCAAGACCTATACATTCTCCTAATGCAGTCAGTATGCATTTATTAGTTAGAAAAGAATTTAAATTCCTATTGCGTTTAACAAATAATACAACCTGTAGGGGTTAAAAACCCACTGTGTTTTGCCTCTCGGTTACATTTGTCTGTCGTATACAGGCAGTATGCACAGGCACTCTGTTTGTTCATATTAGAGAAAAACATTCCTAGATTTAGAAACCACCAATATGAAATTCTGAGATGGGGATGCACCTCCATGCTCCTATTCATTCATCATCTTTGTCACCTAAATAGTATTCAAAGGCAAATTCAGATTTATTTGTAGTTCTAAACATAACTTCTGTCACAGTTCAGAGACAAGCTGCACTTGTCATCTCTTTACCATTCAAGTTTCCCTCTCCAGGAAAATTTACACTCTGTGATCCAGCCGAAATTAATAATTTGTGAGGCACCGTATCCTCGCTGCACTGTTGTGCTAACAGAGACTTCTTATTGCAATTTCCTTTGAGTGCATATCAGTCTTGTAATAGTACTTTTTACCTTCCCTCTATATGCCAAGATGCGCTGTATTGTCCAGCCTGCGTACCTTGAGCTAGATCTTCCATGTTACCTAGCTCTCACAGGAGACAGATCATGTAGGTTGCTCTAGGACATTTGTTTTCCCTGTGTTTACATGAATCCTGCATTACCATGCAACCTCTGTATGATTAGGATGGCTCTTTTCACACTACTATTTTTGGCCCTGCTAACTCAAATATCTGCATGCTGGCTAGTCAGTCCTTAAGTAGATGTTCACTAAAATTAATGTTTCTTTCCAATTCTTGATATTTTCCTTCTACCTGCCCAGTCATTATTTTTTTAATATCACAAAGTCACAAAACATTTCCTACCTGCAACCACTGATTTGTTTCCAGATTACTTTTCCTAATACCCTCTTTTTTAATTTAGCTCTGCATAGTCAAAGAGTAATGTCAAGCAGGTAAATCAATGTAAACATACTTCAGTTACATCTTATACTACATTGTATAGCTATATCTTAGCAGAAAAAATGAATAAAACCTTTATTTTGAGGAAAGTAATATATTCACAGACAATTGTGAACAAAGAGATTAAAAGCTATTAAATAAATTATTCACTTTTGTGAAGTATTTGCTCAGCCCTAGTAAATGTCTACAAGAAATATTTCTAGTTTTATACTTAGCAATTTCACATAATGGATATTGGAAGGTGATGAACAGACAAGAGCAAAACCTGGCAAGCAAAATACCCTTTGAAAAATACAGAGAAATGAAATATAGACTTTTTTTGGTATTACAAAAACATAGACTGAATTGCAGGGAGCGTATGTTCATTAGTTTCTTGATCCCTAGCGGAAATCACAGTCCTGAAATAGGTACCAAGTTTCTTCTGTGGTATCCACAGGGATCGCGAGATGCTTACAAATGATTGCTTCAGTAACCAGTCTGTAGCATTCACAGGATGGAAATGGAGGCCCAAGTCCATCCTGTCCTAGACATGTTGATACTTAATTCTGGGCTGAAGAATGGTACCCATTTCCACCGAGGATTCAGAGTGCTGAGCATTCCCCCTGAGCTGGGTCTAAGCCAGATATTGTACTCTCTCAAAAAACACCTGAGAAGCTTTATATTGATTAATCCAATGATCAGAGCCATTAAGAAGGAGTTAGAAAAAACAGGTCCAAGTTTAGGATTTAGCTCCCTGCCTAATCTTGAGGAGGCTTGAAATGTGTATTTTGTATCTGCCAGACTATGAGATTCTTAACAGCGTGCTGTAGTGTTAGTATTCTGAAATGGACCTGTGGAAGCTGGCAGACTTCGCATTAATAGCTAAATATCAACTGAAGCAAGACTTAGAACTTGGTTGTTTCCATGCAAATCCCCCAGCTTCAGGATACTTAGTATTCTCATCTTCCTTCTGAAAAATACTCAAGCACTTAAGGATTTTATTAGTAGACAGTAGGGCAGAGAAACATTTTAGATGTCAGCCTAGCAGGGACACTAGTGAATCCAATGCCTCTCTGAGTCTAATGCTGAGGCTGTGCTGTGTGTCCACAACATGTAGACTTCAGTGCCATTCGGAACAAATTACTGTCATTTGCTCTCCAATAGCCGCCTCTGCCATCGAAAAGCCACCTTGTATCAGACTGCCTTGGTGATGCATATTCAAGCAATGCGCGACTGTGGATGACTTTGGTACTTAAACAAACCTGACACACAGTTTACATGCACTTGACCCTGTCATGAAATCGTAGCCTAAATCAGTACCATTTTTGGTGTCTCCTGTGGAGCATCTCTAAACATGAAAAAACACTGAACTTTGATTATTTTAAAAGAACATCAAAATTTGGGTTTAGAATTGGGACTGGTGCAATGGTTAAACTAACAGTTAAAACTCAGGGTGGAAGAAATGAAGACTTTGGATAATTTCTCTTGAGAGGTAAAAGTACAATAACGGCTAGTAAAAAGAAGCAGAGGAAAGCATATATAACAGGTAGATGTTTTGGGATTTTGGTCTTGTTTTTCAGCTAGCACCATGGAGGATTTCCATACGGGAAATACACTACAGTCTACTTTTTGGATGGAAGATGTTGAAAGTAGACTAGTAGCAAAGCTGCCGGTACTTTTTCTGCAGGTGAATCTTGAGCTTGCAGGCTTTCTATAGTGACATTTGCTCATTCTTTTTCATTCCACAGACAAAGCATCCCTGTACTAAATGAAATCGGGTATAATTACATGAAAAATTAAGATGTATCAGGACACTCTGACATACTCATGCTATAAAATGTGGATATTATCAGAAAATTACCACTTAACTAAAGAAAACCTTTATGGATTCTGAGCATGAGTTCTTATTTTACTGGCAAAGATTCTTTTGGGATTCTCACTACTTTTATATTTATTACAAAACATGTAGTCACCAAGTTAATATAAGGGATTACAGTAATCAGTTATATTTAACTGGCATGTTAGTGTTCTAAGTAGCAGTTTATTGTGAATTACTTTTAGAAAATGTAATTTAAATGGATAATCTCTTTCTTTTATGTCAAAAAGGAATTCCGACTGATTCCGTTTTTGCCTTTTATATTTTTTTGATAATTATTTTTGTGAAGAAAACCTCAGCCCCCTACAACCCAGTATCAAAAGCCAGCATTTATCGTTTAGATCTTCATGTACGTTATCTAATACTTGAGTGTTAGCAAAATGTCAAAAACTAGATTTGATGTCCTATATCTCTCCCAAGATGAATGAGACAGGCAAATATTTCAGACTTTAGACTGGCCAGTAAGTAGTTACTTGCAACTATTACTAACTCTTCTACTTGAGGTTATTCTTCTCTCTGTGGCCTCATTGAACTGTTCTGTTCCAAAACGCTCCAGCTTATTTCCTAATACCCTTGTTACACATTTCTTGAGTAAAATCATGACACACTGATGCCAGTAACAGTTTTGCGAGATGAGCCAAGTTTAAATCAAGACATCTGGGCAACTACCATGATTTTTTCTTCACTGGCAATCTTGAAATCTGCGTATCAGAGTTCTCAAACCAGTTTTCATTTTTCAAGCAACTAAATTCATACCACACTACATAGCTTATCACCTAGCTTTCTTGCTGCAGAACAAGCAATTTTCCAGACTTAGCAGCAACCTTGTACCTAGCTGGCATATATGCTGCTGTATTATGTCCAGCCAGCCAATGCTGTCTCAGTTAAGAAACAGAAGAAAAGTCTTCACAGCTACTATACGCCATCAGTTTTTTCAGTGACTTCAAATTATTCTCTTTTAATTAGGTAAATTTACATCCTGATATGAATCTGTATCGTTATCTCGTGTTCACTGCTACATGCATCGCTCTACTTTTTATATGACATTTGACAAAATCACTGCTATGTGTATCATAGGGTTCCTCTTCTTCTAACCAACCTGCTAGCCAATTCTAACTTTCCATTGTCACCCTCAACAGCTTTATGTGCTTCTGTAAAGAAAATGAAAGAAACTGCTGTTCATCATCAGAGATGATGAGTCCTGATGAGTCTCTACATAGATAGGAACCTTTCATCTTTAGGCTCTGTTTTAGAATAAACGAGTGACACAAAAATAATGTCAATAGTGTAAAGGCAGACCCAAAAACAATCCACAGGAAGGCCTCTGCAGAGAGAGAGTTTGGGTCATGTACAATGTTAGCCAAGACAGAGGGGAGATATTTGGATTCCAAGAATCACTCTCACATGAAAACAACATAATTACAGGGCCCAATTTCCCAAAAGGCCAAACTCAACTAGGTCTAGAAATTCTAAAGAGTAGATGCAAAGATTACCAGGACATTTTTGGAGTTTGAGAAGTATTACAAGCTCTAACAGTAGACGTAGGCATTGGATGGCTCTGCAAACATTCAACAGTAAGCAGAGAAAGCTAGAATTACCTTTCCTTCTGGTAGAGGCTGGTGAATGTCAGTTTGAGGCTTCTGTATTAAGCCACTTTGTCTAATGCTGTTTGTTTTCTAAAAATAAAAATAAAATAATTTATTGTAGACTGACGGATCTAAATGTGAAGAAACTACACTTGCTTTACCTCTTGTCTCCTGGTATTATATAATGCAGTAGCATTTGCCACATGCTAGAAGAAAATGTAAAACCTGAACCAATACCTTTTCTTGTTACTGATTCTCTCATATTTTTGTTGCTTACTGTGAGACACAGAAGGAGTATGAAAAATTAAATCTTACTTTCAATGAAGTGATATGTGATGCTAAATGCTTTCATATTGTTGCAGTGTCAGTCATAGTAATATTTTAATATTTTTATTAACTAAATTAGGTAAATGAGGAATGTAATTAAAATGCTATTCTCAACCTCTAAAATAATTTAAGAAATTAGATGAGCAATGGATCACTTCACATACTTTACAGGAAACATTGAAAAAAATAACATTACTGTCTCCCACTTGAATAGTAAGTCAGCTGATTTCAATGTGATTTAACTCTCCACAGTTCCTCTGAGTACAGCACTGCTTTCTTTTGGGGGGCATTGTAGGTTAACGTTTAGTCTCCTTAAACCAAGCTAAAACAAGACTGTGTTTCAATCAGTTCAACTGATATGCAGCTGAAGTCCTCAACTTTATCTCTACTGAGACCTCCTTTTTCTGCTTGAGAGGTGTTGTCTCTCCAGTCAAGCAAAGAACTCCACTCCCCTTTGAAATATGGAAAGCATAAAATCACCCTAATGCCCTGACACTCATTTACCACTCCATCTAGCATTATGACTCTTTGGACTAAAAGCCTTTGAGACATGATGGGGTTTTTTTGTTGTTTCCAGTTAGCCAATTAGCCTCTAGTGTAGATTAAAACACAGTTGAGTGCATATCCAACAACTAGATGGAGCTCAACTCTTTGGAAGACCTCTTCTTTCAGCCTGACTTAACAGCTGTTTGAGAATTCAGTTTTGCTGATTATTAGGTGGAGTCATAAAATCCATGGTAAACAGAATTGTTACACTTAGTGCCTAACAGAGGACATAGAAGTGTAAGTCATTTTTTCATCTCCCTGCTAAGTCACCTGAAGAAATAATTCTGATAACCAGGAACTGGTAGTGTTACACTCAGTACACACTCTCAGAGCTACACACTACCTTGGAAATGTGTGTAGAAAAGTGATTTACCCACCATAGGGGTCCACTCTTTGTTATAAAATAAAAAAAAGATGTAATAGACTATTTCTTTTAAACTGAAATTATTTTGTTAGTTAGCAGAAATCATGGTCTCCTTCAAGATTGTAAAATGTATCATCACCTCTGTAGTATTAGAAATTGCTACTGTAAGAACACACGAATCATAAAGAATATAATATAATGATCACACTAAATACTAATGTATTATAACATAAAATAGTATGTAATTAGCATGTGAATTCTAGCAATATGTTTTAGAATTGCATTTGCATTGTCTCCAAAGTAAAGTTTACAAAGTACAAACTTTTATTTAGCTCTGCACTACCCTAAAACTGCCAGCATACATACATAGAAGTTGCTACCTGTTATTTGTTATCTAGGCATTGTCTTAAAAAATAGGCCCTGAAACAGGGCAATAGTCCCAGGCAACACCTCAGCATTCTAAAAGGGCACCAGTTAATAAAAATAAGAATGTCTGGGGTTTTATCTATGCATATATCCATACAAAATACATTACATATACATATGTATATTTGATATATATGCATACATATCTATGCAAGTCCTGTGAGGAGCGGCTGAGGGAACTGGGGTTGTTAAGCCTGGAGAAAAGGAGGCTGAGGGGAGACCTTATCACTCTCTACAACTACCTGAAAGGAGGTTGCAGCAAGGTGGGTGTCGGTCTCTTCTCCCAAGTAATGATAGGACAAGAAGAAATGGCCTCAAGTTGCACCAGGGGAGGTTTAGATTGGATATTAGGAAAAATTTCTTCACTGAAAGGGTTGTCAAGCATTGGAACAGGCTGCCCAGGGAAGTGGTTGAGTCACCATCCCTGGAGGTATTTAAAAGATGTGTAGATGTGGCACTGAGGGACATGGTTTAGTGGTGGACTTGGCAATGTTAGGTTAACAGTTGGACTTGATGACCTTAAAGGTCTTTTCCAACCTAAATGATTCTATGATTCTATACATGTATACATATAATATGTATAATATATTAAAAAAAATTTAAAAAATACACTTTAAAGATTCTCTTTAATAGAAAACTTTGCTACTTCCTGGGGAGACAAAAACTTCTCTATCCTACTCACAGGGAATGTAGACCAGCATAGCAGGTGACCTAAATGAATGGACAGGAATAGAAGGGTAACCTATATAGCAGGTATCCACATTTCATTGAAAATTGAAAACTTCAGTCATTACCACCTTGTTATTTCCCCATTTCTTATTGAGTCTTCCCATTGACCATGCTTTACTTGAGAGGTCTCTATTGCTTCCCCCTTTGAACTTTTCTGTCTGCTTCTTCTCTTTGACTTCAGTTTTCCTTAAAGGATTCAGAATGGTAGCAGTGAACTTTTAACTACTGACATTCAAATAGGATCAGAATGATGTCAAAGGAGTTCACACCTCCCTACCAGTATGCGTTTATAGAAAATGACTTGACTTCTGGCTTCTCAAAATGTAAATGCTTGTTACAGAGGGAGAAATATGTCATAAAAAGGATAAAGAAAGCAAGAGGCTCTATCCTTCCCCCTTACTTCTCATGCAGTTCACAGAAGGTGCCACATTTCATTTCACTCTAAAACCTGCTCAGGCTTTGGTTTAAAAAGATCAGGAATATGAAATCTTCTGTGTCCTGTCCTCTTTGGGTCATCCAGGGGTGATCTGGGATTTTCACAGATGTTATCTGTGGAATAACTAAGAAATACTGAGCACTGTATATTAAATTAGTATTAGTGTCAAAATAAGAAAAAAGAAAAACCAGAACAAAAAACCGCCAGATTGCCCCCTTTCCCAATTGTTCTATCAAGTCAAAAGTAGTGGTTGCCTGCTTGGTAATGTGTCTTATGCCATTTATTAGCAGTTGTATATAGAACTTTCCAAACAAATTAAATAGGACCTTGAGAAGCAAACCATAAAAACTGTGTACATATGTAATCTTTTTATTCATTCAATTGCATTAAGGGATGAAAAGAGAAAAAAATCACATTTCTCCGTGCAAAATGATGATGAAGTTATCCAACATAAGAAAGTTCCTAAAGAGTCAACGGATGCACATAATGTAGCTTCTTTCTGATATTTTAACAGGTGGTATTTCAGTAATCAACCAACTCCAAGGCATCTGAGCTCCTTATACGCTACCCTAAACTGTTGGTGTTGATCAACTGTGTTGATTTAAGATAGCATTATTGTCACCATCATATTCAGGTACCATTAACAACCACATTTTCAGGCAACTGTGAGATTTTTAAAGAAATGCCAACAAAAAGATAAAACAAAATCTTTCCTTCTTGTCAGGATGTGAGAATGTTCAAATTCCATTTCATTCGCCCTCTCAGAGGTTTTGATTGTCTTTTCCACAGCTTGACCTCACCTTGTTCTTTCCCTCACAAATTTATCTTCTCACGTAGACACTATAAAACATAGCCATATTGGTAACATTACCCCAAGGATCAATTTATATTTACTTAATTTGCATGTAACAGAATATCTATGACTATTCAGTCAGACCAGTTATTTCACTGAATAACGAATTATTTATCCATTCAGAAACACGACGTTGCATTAATCATGGCTGGACCTATTTTTGCAGTGTACGAGTGATTTTTTTTCAACTCTTACAAGTTTCTTAAATTAAAATATATTTAATTGATATCATTTAATTCATATAATTACAACTTATAAACACAGAACTTCAGCTCTACTGAAATAATTATGGAATAGCACGTAGACACTTCCGATCTTTTTGTGGTATAAGTGTCACTTACTCATCATTCAGCCAAAACTATTCAAATGAGGGATATTCTTTTTCTGTTGTTGACCTGAACAGATTTAAAGCATTTTCTGGTAAGACCTTAAAGGATGAAAACAAAGAAAAAAAAGACTAAAACAAAAAGAAGGAGCCAAAATGATAAATATTCTTGCCTACTGACATGAAGGCCACAAACTGGACTATAAGGAGATGATAACCAGTAAAGAAGAATGAGTAGAAATACGATGAATAACGAACACAGGAGATTGGGGAACAAAGATGAGAACTTCCCAACCAAGCACGCCAGGTAACTTTCTTGTAAATCACAATTTAAAAGTTCCAAATAGTTGCCAGCACTTTCTGCCTTTGTGTAAGTAGCAGACACTTGTGGAAATAACACTGTTCTAATTCAGCACAGAAAAAAAATCATCAATTTGTTCAGTTGACACCCCTGGCATAACACAGAGTTAACTGATTACATATGCCATCTTTCCCCTAGTTCCTTAGTAGGAAACTACAGGAGAAGTAACAATCCCTTTGACATACAGAGTTTTTGAGTGTGCTCTGCGTATGAATCGTAGCGCAAGTCTGAACAATACCACCAGCTGGTGCAAACATATGGACAATGGCAGGTAGTACTAAATTGTTCAGGTTTAAAATTTAGAAGAAAGATTGATGTTGCTGCTTTCATCTTTTGTTTACCCCCATTTTCCAGAGATTTCATGGAACTATGTTCATGCCACTACAAAACTAATTCTCAGAAGTTCAGGAATTTCATTAATGATTTATTTTAGCATCTTAAAATGAGCGCAAATGTGGACAATATATTGAATATTAAAATTTCTCAAGCATTTCCTTATTTGTATTATTTCAACAGCTGCTCTACAAGTTCTACAGTATATTCTGATCCTCCAGTCTCTTGGAAGACAGCATGTTTTCTTAAATCAACTATTTCAGAATTGATGAATTTCATCCACTCTTCATTAATTCATATAACTATTTTCTCCTTGTATTTCTTTCCCCTCCCTGCAGTCCATTTGCAAGAGCTTTTATTCCCATATTGCCAGCTGGGAAAACCTTTAATGAGTTGAAAGCTATAGTAAGAGGTTTCCTGTTTTGTATCAATGTCTGCTAGACTGTTCTTTGTTTGATGAGTACAAGGACAGACCTGAAGAACAGCAACCTGAATCTCTGGCACTAAACTTTCAGGTTTTACAACTGGATTTTACAAAATCCAGTACTACCTACTAGCCTTGAATGATGCTGCAGCTTTCACTCTGAGAAATACAGAGTTGATACATAGGATTTTAGATTATAAAGATCAGACATATATTCTCCAAATATTCATAAGTAGGACACTGTAGCTCAGTAACCTTCAAGAGTTACCACTGGCTTTCCTGATGCTACTGGTCTCCAGTCTAGGGTCTAGCCTAGTATCAGTACTGCAGCACCACAAAATCAAATTGAAGGAAGAATTTATTTGAGAGGAACAACCTGCATAAGGGAATTATTCTTAATAAGTCTAACGATTCGTTCTACCCGACCTTTGCCTTTTGTTGCTTAGTTTCTCTTTCACGTGCCTTTCCCTGTCACCAAGTCTTCTACCTCCTGAAATAACAAACAGTTTAAATTAATCTAGAGCTTAAAAAGTTATATGAAACAGAAATTACCTAAGGAGGGCATTTCTCTTTGCTTTTTTAATTATATCCTATAATTTTCTAGCAGCAGAAAAACCTTGATTTTCTAGTAGCCTCTACTTCTCCATGGAAGAATTTGATAGCTCAGAGTCAATCTCCAGCAGAGTCAAACCATCTCTGCTCCGATGGTACCAGTTTTACACCTGAATTCTTATCAGTCATCCTAAGAGCCATCCTGCAATTATCTCATAAAGATTAAATTACTAATACTAATGAAATACTAATTAAAATAACTTCTGTTACACTTGAAGACGGAGGAAAAACCCCTGTGGAAGGCAAAGAAAATGCCAGCTGGTCAATGAAATCTTGTAAACCCTACTTTAAATATTACCCCACCAGAGGAAAATCAATCTAACACTGATTACATATTACAAATGAGGGCTGGGGTTTTTTAAACACTATTTTTGTGTTTAGCATGACCAGTGATTACGATCACAAAGCTGCTATATACAGCTCATTTGCACTGAAATCTTCATAGCATAATGGGCAAATAATGACGGACTTCTATTATTTCTTTTATAGAAATATAAGTCTGAACAATTTTTGCAAGGTATGTGCAATAGTAAGAGGGAAATTATGGCTAGATACACCATATCAGCTCCTCAGGACTCTAAATGAAAATCAGAACTGTTACAGGAAAGTAACATTTTGAAAAAATATCTTTTTCCTTCTCTTTTTGGAGCATTGGCTATTCAAAGACAGAAAAAGGCTGTTTTCAGTAATGAAACTAGAAAATACACTGTGCCTACTCTTTGCACTAAAAAAATCAATAATATTAAGAAGCAGCATAAATCTCATTATTCATTTTTTAATAATTTTATTAATAGCTCTATAAAGTACGTATTGAAACTTTTCTTTAAATCACATCCTGCATAGTTTAGTCACAAGACTCACTTTTAGCTTTACCTGAAACACAGGACCAGTATTTCATTTATACTACACTAGTTTTAAATAGAGGCAAGCAGAGATGCTTAGAGATTTAAGCTGAATGTTATTAAAATACATTATTACTAGTGAATGATAACAGTTATGTTCTTTCTAGAGATATGAGCCTGAAACTTTCATGCCTGACCTAATTTAGTAGTATTTCATGAAATGAATCTTGAAAAAAAAAGAAACCATTTTTGTAAATTCGCTGCTCATGTTAGAAATCTCAAGAGTTCTCATTAACAGGAAATTACATTCATGCGATCAAGAAAGCTTTTGTCATCCTGCAGATGAAATAAGTCTGTGTGGAGTCATGAACTAATTTGAAACTATTTGAAAAAGCAGCTAAAACAAAAAGGGGCTTTCTTCTGATGAGTTCTTACTAAAAAAGGAGTATCACTAAGGAAACTGATTATTCATGTGAATAGACAGTTTCTATTAAAAAAACTGCAGCTATCGGAAAGTTCCAGACTTGCCACTGAATGTGGTCCATAGGTGCCTGAAGCAGAACTAGTCCCCTTGCTCGTGGTATTCGTCTGACACACTTGCAACTAGCTCTCGTAGCAGTCACTTGAATGCTTCCAGATGCAGTGAAGTCCTCTTAGTTTGTACATGGGAGTGGAAATCTGCATTTTTTTCTATTATTAAAAGCAGGTTGGCATATCATGAGGTGCTGTACAGTCAAGTTGATTTCCTGAACTGCCTAAAAGTTAACTACTATTAGTAATACATACGAATGAATATAATTGTATATATTTTTGTTTATGTATATATCTTTGGAAATATATACTTTTTTATATATACACATTGTTCATATATCTGTAAAAAATAGACGAGACAGACTTCTGCATAAGGGTAACTCATTCCCCATATATATGGCTGGCATATACAGCCATAGCTGTATCTACTTGTTGAGAAAGTGGTTAAGACTGTAAACTGCTGGTGAAGTCTGTTACACACCTGTTATTTCAAGTTAAAAGAAGGGCAGGGAGAGTGAGAGGAGATGTTTTTGTGGCTGGCTGGTTTTTATTCTGTGGTGCTTCTAAAAACTAAATCCTTCCAACTCTATCACAAGCTATTACTTGTCAGCAAAAAGTAGTTTTAAAGGGTACATCAAACCCCAAACTGCTACCTTCTCAAACAAGTCGTAATTTTATGTAATGAGGAAATAGCGATCAATTCACTTCCCGTCACCTTATTTGCACAAAGAATAGATCAGTTATTGTCTCTCTTACGGACACTTGCTGCAAAATATGTGCAGTACATCCTAAATCAATGGTATTACTGCTACCTTCCCAGTAGGCTTTGCACAAATTTATTCTACCATAATCTGTTAAACATTAAGCATTCCTTTAACACGTGTATTTTACTGATATTGTTAAATCTGTGCTTCTTACTGAAAGCTGCACGTTCGCATCAGCCATTTAATTCTTTTACTTTTTCAAATCATTCTGTGTGTCTATTCTTCTAATATATTCAAGACGAATCCTATGATAACTTTTAAGGAAAAACATCTGTAGTCTTTATTGAATAAGAACTGCAGAGTCAAACTTCATATTTGATTAACCTTAAAGCTTCCAAAACGTGCCACTTTGGCATGCTCATTGTGCTGAACATCCCTGTCTAAATCATACATTTGTAAATATTTCATTATTGCTTGCCATTATTTCTAATGTCCTTCCTACAGTTGATGCCAGTTGGTTTCAAGAACAATAGAATGCCCCAGGGTTGCAGGGAGTAATAGCAGTTTGTACTCTGCTCGCCAGCTCCGTGCTCAGCTAAGGTCTTTGCTCAGCAGGGGACATTGGGTTCTCACAGGTGCATGCTCCTAAATACAAAACCAGTGTCCTAGCTACTTCACACAAAATATGCAGCTGCTGTAACAGATGGTGACCTAGTAAAAAGGTTAGAAGAAAAAATCCAAAATAATGATGTTGGTTGAAAAATAACACTACTCAAGTCAGGAGAAAGTGGAACTGCCTTGCAAGGGCAGTTCTGAGTTTCTGAGTAACTACTGATAATCAGAAATACGAGCAGAAGTTGAGGCAAATGACTATTTAATGTTTCTAAGTACAGCAAAATTAAAATCTGTGTATTTAAGAAGTTTATTTTTAGAAAACATTGGTGCTAGTCTAGCCTAATCTAGATTGTGATGTAGACAGTTTACATCCATCTAACAAGGATGTCATTAAGAAAACAAATTTTCCTCCCCTTTCTTTCCTCTGATACATGGTATCTGCTGATTCATTATAGGTAGATTAGGTCCCCATCACCACAGTGACTGGGGGCTGCAGATGTGCCCAACAAATGGATGTAAACTAAGAATACACTATCTCTGACGGAAAACAAAGCAGTTCTGCAAAAGCAAGCAGTTCTGCAAACTGAAAATCTTAGGAGCCCTACTATATTCTGGATTTTCATTTGTAGTATCTCTCCCCTGCGTGGACTCCCTAGCAATATAGTTAAATTCATACTGCATCTTTTCACTCAGTGGTGATCCCAACAGCTATCTTTCTCCTCTACCAAATGCTTCTTTCCCTGAAATTTGAGGTCTGTAGTCATGTTTGCTGCCATGCTTCTCGTGGCTCTCCTCCTACCTTTAGGTTTAGCTGAAATTGAAGGGATCAAAAGGCAAGGTCAACTGAAGACAAATTCTCCTTTTCCTACCACAATTTTTAATGACATAGCAATTAAAAATACTCTAACATTCAAAAAGAGAGGCAATATTATCTGTGTGTGCCCTGTGATGCCAGCAAATTATAAAGCTAACAAAAATAGAATTAGACTTGACTTAACAAATTTTTGGTGCTATCTACATGTTTAGTTTTCTTTTTCACATGCCTCATTGAAAACAGCTGGAGAAAAGTATTATGCCTTACTTCCTAGGCCTGTTCTGCTTGTCAGTTAAGACTAACATATTGGCACAAAGGAGCTAAACCTTCTTTGAGACAAGATTCTAGCTACTCAGACATGTGACGGTTGTCCAGTGGTTATTCCCAGGTGTTGCTTCCTGGCATAGTTGTCATTTCTGTTTAGGTAGAACGGGACTTTTTTCTTTTTGCCAGTTCTGAAGCTTACTTCAGTGATGATGAATGGGCTCCCCCTTATTTCAGAGGAATTAAATACTTAGACAATATCCCTGAAGTCACTTGCTAAAAATTTCTGTAAATCAGAAAGAATTGTGCATGCGTTGTGTGCAGCCTGGTTTTGTATCTAAGTGCCTGGGTTATAAATACCACAGGCAGAGAAAAAAAATTGATATAGACCAGGCCAGCTCAGGTCCAGCAAGGTGATACCAGCTCTGGAGTGCTGCCAGAATGGGGCTTCTGGAGAAGCCAAATAGGAGACAACTTGTGTGGCAATGTGCTGAACTGAAGCCAGTTTGAGCATGCCTGCCATGCCCTGCCGGCACTTCTGGCTCCAAAATGTCTTACTGGGTCAGGCAGACCCAGGTGCAGCACCTGAACTGGCTCCATGTGTTTGCTCAGCATGCACATTGAGCAGTCCTGGGAGAGCCAGTCACAGGTGGCACACCAAGCTTCAGAAGCAGTGGAATTAAATTATTCCGCAGTGTGGGAAAGAGAGCTTCTTCCAGTCTGTTTTCATTGCAGATAATGGAGTGTTGACTTGATTTTAACGCTTCAGAAAATCTTTCTTCCCCTTACTCGAAACACTATAAATAATACTATATTGTACAGTGTTCAGCAAACTTGGATGTGCAAACCCCACCAGTTCCAAAATGAGGTAGCTAGCACACAATGAACATTAAGAACTTTTCCAAAAGTTTCCATAAAAGGCAATTTAATAATGTAGACATCTGTGACTTTGAGAAATACGTTTATCTGAAAATGATACAGTACTACTTATTGTCTGTCTCTGTGCAACTGAGAAGCACTTTGGACAAATGGTCTCTTCTATTCTTCTTTCTTTAGATTGACATGGGCAAAAACAGTCTTGTTTTATAAGACTGATGTGAAATTCTGAAAGGCCTTCTGATTTGCTTGTAGTATGTTTAACTTCATAGTGGATACTCATGTTTTTAGCTTCTAACATTTTCTTTTCCCTCATCTGCATTAGAAATACTTGCTATTTGTATTTGGTATAGAAAAAACTTGGCTACATCACCTTCACACCTGTGTTTCTTAAAGACAAAGACTCACAGTCTCTTTCTATGTTTCGTTGTATTTATTTTGAGAGACAACATGATTTATCTTTAAATGGAGGTTGACTCCAGCTTACTGAAAGCTCTATATGGGCACTGTGGAAAAAATATGTCCCATGTGCATTCCATATGCATAGTTTACATTCATAATCAGCTGTTCCTCTTTTCACTGTCATTCATTCTTCCTGTTGTAAAGATCTGATGATCTCATTCCTTATTCTTCCAACTTGTTTTTTAAAATAAGCTTTTATAACTTTAGCATCAGTGACAGACATGTATTTATTGTCTTGTACACTTATTTGAAATTATTCAGCTTTTTATCTACTTAGTCACGTTTTCCTCTTCAGAGAATGCCATCAATTATCCAAAAAATGAAATTATATGACTTACACATGTTCTGTTTCTGTAAATGTGTAGGTATCACAAAGTAATTAACATGTAGCTATTCTAGCCTGTAAAACTTTTTCATACTATAAAAAGTCCAGGTGCTACAGAAATCAATGGGGAAACTCACATTAATGACCTAGGATTTCACTGTTAACTTGTTCTAAAAGAGAAATGCCAGTTTAGCAGTTCACTGATGATGGGCTACTGTACAGTGCAGCGACCAAAGATCAATATGCCAAGCTACTAGAGGAAAAAGTCATTGTAAATCTATGCGGTGCATTGCTGAGACAATGGTTTTTATAGAACAAACAAGTTTTCCCACACCTTTTCTCAAAACTGAATTCAGTTGTTACGAAGAATGAATTGTACTGGTTCAAAATGTCTGCAGGCTGTCTTGTTCAGCCTTGTCAAGTCCAGACTTACAGATTTCATCAGTCTCTTTAGGTCAGAGACATTATGTAAAGCTGAGGAGGAAAGGAAGCTAGTCAAGACCCCTCTTACAAATTAGCTTAAAACATCTACAGAAATTACTAAGAGGCTGCTAAGCCATTGTCTCACCACAGATGCTTTGCCTTCTTCCTCAGCCATGGCTGAACATCTAGGTCTTGACCGGACCACTATACTAAATGGCAGTGGTCCTGTGCACCCCCTGCTTGAAATATAGTTGGACAGAATTAGCATGGAATTAAGAAAAATAAATCTAGTTCTTCTAAGTCTCTTCAAAACACTTTCTCCCACGATGATCAGTATTGTGTAGAAATATAGATAGTATCTCAATAAATTGTGAGAGCTAATTTATAGCCTTAAAATATAAAAAATAAAAATACGTTTTTGTATTATTGTGATTTTACGTAATTGAGCACAGCCTGTTCTGGTCGAAAAAAACAGCTATCTGAAGTAACTTCAAGCTACATCTCCAATGGCACATATTTTTCTATCTAGTTACAGATAATTGTATACAGTTACAACATTTTAGTAATCTCTGTAAAACAGCTAATTTAGTTGTCTTTTTTTTCTTTTTTTTTCCTTCCAATTCTCTCCCTCCACTTTATGAAGAATAAACTGAAATACAGAATGGATAAGATAGGGACTTTGCAACTGTTTTTAACAATCTTAAATGTGGACCATCCACACATCCCATCTTTATTGCTACAAATTTTGCCCAGACATTAAAACACTTTGTCTTGAGTACAGCTCTCTTGTACCACATAAAGACATTTCAAACTTTTCTGTTAGAAAAAATGCAATCAAATGGAGTCAGTGCATTGGTCCAGCTAAACTGACCGTTCATTTAAAACTCCAAAGGGTCAAATATTTCTCAAACTTTGTATTAAAAGCGTGTCCCTGAAAGTCTTTTCCCCCTATAGCTTTTATTTTCACCCAAAGCACAGTGAGTTACAGCTTTACAGATCCCCTCTAATTTAACTCTTCTCGGGACTTGCCCTTCTGGACTCCCAACAGGGCAAGTCCCTTTGCTCCTAAGTCGTCGGTTCATGTGCTGTACTGCACCAAAAAGAGGCCTGTACCAAAACTGCAAAGCGACTGCAGATTTTCTGCATTTCGTGCACTTCAGTCTATGCCCAAGTAGTAAAATCTTTCTATACTGCCACTGTGGGTGGTCTTTTAACAAGTAGGCATAACAGATTGTAACAAAGAATGTTTCATACAAAAGAAGATAAGTCATTTATTCGTAAATTTTTATAAAACCTTAATTAGACTAGCTAATTAACGTTTCTAGAGCATGTTGATTCTGCCTTTCTCAAGCAGGAGAAATCAGAGATCCTCTAGGTCTCTTTGAAAATCATGGCCATTACTAAAAGTACTTTAATTCCAATGAGATTTTGGCTTGAAATCACACAGATATTTTTTGCCCCCCCAAATCCTGCAGTGAGTCCCATAAGGTAGATAGATACACAGAATAATATGAAAGCATTTAAACAAACTAGCTTTGATTTTTCAGTGCTGAACACCCAGAAAGACAATCAAGGTTAAATGGAGGTGCAAATTTATCCTGTTCTTAGTATCAACCTATTTTACTGTGGCACCATAGCTGACCAGTTTTTGAAATATTATATAGCATTTTTGCATTTGCAAGAAATGTGGGGGGTTTTGTTGTCTTGAGCGTTTATTTTCTGTATAGGTTTGCTAATCTACAGAAAAACACATGTAGGTTAGTTTTCGTTACAATTAGTAAAACAAATGAAACTTCTGGACAGGGGCTATGGAACATGCAAATAAACAGTTCTGGGATTTCTGCAATTGTGTGTTTATATAGTGAGTAAAAAAGGAAGTAGTAAACAAGGAAGCTTGTTTCCAGTAGGGGCTGTATGACCAATTTTATGCAATTCTAGCATTTTAAGGCAACCGCAATATAGAAAAATGAATAAATGTGGGGTGGTGGAAGGAGTCTACCTGTTTCATCTGTTGAGTGCCATTTCAAAAGTGCAGGTTTCTACTGTTCTTTCAGTAGGTGGGGGAGTGTTTTCTTGCCAACAGTAGACTTGCAAGTTTCAGTGCCAAAAAACTTTAGTAAAATGTCAGCCTTTGCTACAAACAATATGCAAGCAAAATATGCTTTCCATTTGTAGATTACATTGCCCATCAAATACAAAGGAAAACCAAAACAACCTAGTCTTGTAACAGATGCAAAAGGCTTCTAGGTAGATGTCATACAATTTTTACAAGCATGAAGAATGAATGGCTATCCATGTATAACCAAGCATTTATAAGTAAACTTTCTGAAATAAATCCTTTACTAAAAAATAAAAATATTGTACAGATCAGCTGTGAAGAAATTCAGAAGGGGGTTCTGTGGATGAAAGCATAATGCCTTATTTTCAGACTATCATCTTCTGTAAATTTAAGTGCTCAGTATTGTACCAGCCAGGTGTCAGAAATGAATAGTGAACCTGCCAGGAGAGATGTTTTCCATTTCTTAACCACCATCCTGGTCCGTGACAGAATTGATTGGCTTTTTCACATACACTGCTACTACTGGCAGAGATAAAATATTCTCTCTCTTTAAATAACTATCTTCACACCAAATTTGTTCACTTCAAGGGAGTTCAGTATGATAAATATTTTGATTTTTAAAAAGATAAATGAAATAATCTAAATCCTCAATACTATTCTTTTTTGAGAATACTAGAATACACTTTTGACAAAGGGCTTGCTTTATAATTTAAGCATAATATAAGCACAATGTGCAGTCGGTTTTTCTCTTGTCTCGGTGGTACTTGACCTTTACTTCACTGAATGGGTATCTTAATCTATTAGGTACTGTATGCTGTTTCCTATGATGAGAATTTGAGTTCTCAGTCTGACTTGATTGCCTTCCACTATGGTTTAAGGTGTTAGTAGATTCAATAAGACTGTTCCGCTGTCAAAACACTGATATAAAAAGAACTCATCAGTGACTGGTCACTCTTTAGTAGTCTGCTGTATGCTGTAGCGTTTCCTATGATCTGTGAATTATGAGATCAATTTGCATCACAAAAGCATAAGAGTTACAGGAAAGTCTTGTTACCAAAACTGATTTTTTGCATCCCCTTCTTAAAACTCCAAATGACATCAACTACTGCAAAGGAAGGCAAAAGCTTTGCTTTGACTCACACTCCAGTTGTTTTCTTCTTCTGTTGTGTTTCTCCCTGCTGGCCAGCCCGTGCTGATCCCAGAATGAGACTCCCGTACAAAGGTCAGCATTGCAAGGTGAGGGATCTGCCATTAGGCAGACGAAGACTTAATTGAACAATCATCCAGGTCAAAGGGAGTCTTTTTTTATGATTTTAATAGACCTTAGGTAAGGTTCTTAATTGGGAATAGGTTGTCCCAAGAGATAGATTGTTCTCAGAAGTGAACTTGTTAAAATCTTCGGAAGACAAACTTCTCAAACCTCCTTTGCCATATGTTCAGTTTTTTAATTAACTCTTTTCAAATGTGTCTGCATAATTTGGTCATATGTTGGCACTGAGAGGTTGTGACTTTCCTCCTGCTCTGCTTTATCACTAAAATAATAATATACAAAAAGCATATCACTGATCCAAAGTCATCCATCTCCGTGTCTTTAGTAGCCTTGCAACGAGTAGGCAATTTTGCCTACTTTCATTGCAATATGCCACATTTTGATCAGGAAGCCTTTGGAAATCCTTCTGAACTCCAAGTTCAGAAAATGCATGTTCTTAATGTTGCATGTTGCATTTGACCCAAAGATAGCTCAGTGAATAATGGAGGAAAACACTGCTACTACGATACCCAAGTTTGCTATGGTTGTGTTTCCTTATTTCATGACCTCAGTGTTCTCTTAAAGTAATAATTGTATGTGAATATGAAAGAAGTGTTATCCTGATTGTAATAAAATTAAAATAACAAGTTACAAAGGCATTTTTCTATATGTCTTGACAGATTTTTTTAAAACAATAGCAGAGGACTACCAATGATTTTTCTGGATAAAAAGACTTCCATCACCCTTAAAACATTTTCTCATTTTCCATTATGATGCCTTCCACAGTGAGCTGGCAAGATGAAGGTATAATTATGCAAACCTGAGAAACTGTATGGTTCTCTTTAAACAGTAGGTTATCTATCTTCTTCATAACAAAAAGGATTCAAAATCTGATTGCAAAAGCATATCACTCCTGGGGAAGGTTGTATTTCCACAATTACTCTCAACAGCTCCATCTCGGGATTTTCAGCACATAAAATAGTTTGTTTTTGGAGAACACCGATGAAAAGCCAGCTGCAGTTCTACAGATGTTGCATATTGTCAAATTATATAAATTTAACTCTACAAGTTCTCCTGATGCACACAGAAACACTTGGGTTCTCTATGTCTTCAAAATCACAGATGAGGATTTAGTGATACAATCATTTGTTTTAATACACTGTTGTGAGATCTTCATATTCTGTACACCTCAATTATTTCTATGGGTTTCATACAGTCCTGACGCAAGTAATAGTCCAACCCTGGAATGAGAAGTGAAAGGCACAAATGTGGCTGGCACAGAGCCAGCTCAGGTTTGGCAGCAGTACAGCGAGTGGTCGCACAAGGCAGCCGGGATGGGCGATGACTCAGAGCCCTGCGCTGCACTCCCCATCACAGGGGATGCTTTGGGGGCCCATCACTCTCTCTGTGCACTGTGCACATGCACAGTGTCCTACATCAGCCTGTGCTCAGCTTCTGAATTATTGAATTGCAGTTATTTAGTCTGCCCAACGAAATAATAAATTGTGTTTTTATGTTGTGGTGCAAAGAAAGCCGTCGAAAGGGCTGAGTGGCCATTTCAAATTATTTCTCTGGCAAACGTGCTATAGACTTCATCCTTAGCAGGTATTACTATACTGTTACTAAAGAAAGAAAACCTAAAAAGAACAGAATATGTTGTCAGTGTTTGCATCAGTTCTAGCTAACAAAACTATTATCCAGAAGCATATGTCTACTATGAATAGTGTTAAGACCATAAACAGTGACTAGTAACAGTAAGGAAGTACAAAACATTTGTATTGTGAAAGCCAACTGAATTGCTTACATGTCTGTGGGATCCACTTGGCTTAGCTGAAACGATTGTAAAATAAACATTTAAAAGTTTGAGTTATTGCTTATATTGATACAACAGGAAAAGTTAAAAGCTTAATGTCAGGTTCCTGGGAGCTTTAAGGGTATATATTTAGGTAAGCGATAATGGTGACTCAGCTTGCAAATCTGACTTCTGTCCTTTTCAAAAATAACCTACTTTTATGGGCTATCTGACCACTTCTGCTTTGTTTCCTCCTTGGTCTCACTCCCATCTTCTCATCGCAGTCGCACAACTCTCGCCTGCAGAGTAGCAGCAGTCTGCTTAGGAAACACATCCCAACACTTCCAAGTTTAATTCTTAACCTCCTTGCTGAGTTAGTCTTAATTCTATTTTCTAGACACTTGTTTTCCATCAATCTTTTAATGATCTCTTGCCACCCTCTCCTGTTTAATCTCTGTCCTCCCTTCAGAGTATGTGCACATACACACACAGACATTTCATTTCCTGAAGTTGTCACCCTCCTGTGTACCTTCCTGCCCTCCACCCCTCTGGCTCCAGCCTCCTTTACCAGGATCCTCATTCAATCTCAAACTCATTTTTATTGCTTTTTGTTTATAATTACGAAAGGAAGATGTTCTGGTTCTCTACGAAGAATGAAACATTTATTAAAGAAAAGTCAAAAAATAGAAAAATTTAATTTTCCTTTTGTACTATTATTTCCATGTGTTTTGATTTACGTTACGCAAAAGTCAATTGATAATAAGACATTAACTCAGAATGAGCTTAGAGGTTCCATTTCCAGCTATGTCAATTTATATTTAATAATTTTCCCATTCTTTCTAGTAATCTGTTCCCTATTTTAAAAGATTGGAAGCCTGAACTTACGTTGTCTTTTCCACCAAAATTCATTGAAGTTATTGTCAACTCAATAACAATAAATAAGTTAAGCAGAAGGAGAGAGAGAGCACAACAGACAATGAAAACTGAAAATGAATTTATTTTAATTCACTGTTATAGCAGGTATGACACAGATGAGGGTTGAGTGCCAGGAGAGCGCACTGGAAAATCACTGAGCTTTCCTTTTGTTTCATTGTGCAATATGTTATATAGTTATTACAATATGATATGCGATTTTTTTTTGGTATGGCTTGATTTCTTCCTTAGTGTCTCCTACTTTCTCTTCAGGCATTTTATTAAAACTCTGCTTGACAAAGGTACAGCAGGGATACTTTGACAAAAACTCAAAATCCTAGATTAGTGCAGAAACTGAATATGTATTAAAAGTGTGTGGTTAGATTAGTTCCCATAAAATGAATAGATATGAAGTTATTTTTAAAAGAACATATTAAAGACATTCTTTTCTTACTCCTATCCCTAAAAATTCTGCTTTCATTGTTATCATTTGAAGCATATGGCTAGAGCACCTGGAACCAATCAGTCCATTGAAACTCATTCTTTCACATATATTATTCTTACGAAAAGGATTCTTTTAGTAGATTAAAGGTACAGTAAGAGTTTGCACCGTCTCCCTACATTCTCTGCATGCTCACTGATGCTTTCAGGGAGAAAAAAAGGTGACACAATTAAAGTTCTGCCATGCTTCACTCTTCAGAGTATAATTGGAATTAAAAGCTGTAAAAATGTTTCTTTCACATGAATATCAGGGGGTAGGTTTGGTAAGAGTGGAGTAAAAAAAGTGCCACTTTTATGTAATTAATGTAGAGAGTTGGCTTGTTACATACCCAAAGAGGTTATGACATTTTGCTACAGATCTGGAGTGGATCACCTCAAGTGATTTTGGAGAGGGTCCAAACAGCACCATGCTTATTTAGCTAGCCAATTCAAGGCTGAAAAGGAGCACCAAAACTTCACATCTTTTTTAGAAATTAATGCCAAGAAATCCATGAGGCCTCTTCCATGCCTCCTCTGGAAGGGATTATCCTTGGGGCGCATATAACGGAAGCAGTCGACTTCCCTACTCAGTGTAACACAGCCTGACTTGCCCCTGGGGATCAGTGACCTTTGATACACATCTGCGCATGTGTAGATGCAGACCACGGATGGGATGATTCAGGAATAGCACAAAAGTAAAACCAAGAATAAATATTGGAGGGTGATATATTTATACAAGTCTTTTAGATCTTAATGTAGAACTTTCCTTGTCAAAACGGCTATGAATAAGGTATTTACTTACCAGAATACCTTATGGAACAAGCTAAGGAACTGGCTGCTTTGTTTAGGTATTTAAATGTTTGTTTAGATAATGGAAGCTCACATTTCCTCCCTTTACCTTCTTTGCCCAGGGTACACGAGTATAGTTAGCATACAGGCTTCAAGAATAAAAAGGTCAGGTTTGTATTGGGGAAAAATGGTAAAGGCAGGTGTGGATGACAAGGCCGATTGCCTACGGGTGAAGTAGCAACATTTTTTTGTAGCCGATGATGACTTGGATAGGAAACATCCTCTGTCTGACCTTATCTGCTAACCGCAAGTCACTCCCACTGCAAACAAGGATTTGCCGTGTCAGACTGTCAATACCATCTCTCTCATCATCACTACAGATTCCCCCTTTTTTCACTGTTTGTGCTGCCTTTGATCCGGACTCTCATACCTCATTGCAAGAATGTAGCTGAATGCTGGGCTCTGTGTTTCCAGCTCTAAACCTCAGCAGGCCTGGGGTGGGGGCTGATGAGGAAGATGACATAATAGGTGTTGACTGTCCCTGTTGCATCCATAAATAATGTTAGGAAGGTTGCTGTGGCAAAGTTTTTTGGTCACACGTGGTTTCAAGCTCAGTAAGTTGAACCTTCTATCCACATTGTTTTTTAGGAAATGTAAAAACTACAAGCCTCATCACAGACTGACTCCCTCTCAGCTGAGTGAGAGTGGGGAAAAAAAATCTTGTTAGAAGATGCTGTATATTTTCTAATGATAGAAGGGTCTTGATTTTTCTGCTTATCGTTAACGTACAAATAATTCCATTTACATGGGAATTACAATAGAATAAAGCAAATACAGTATCAGGGGAGAGCATGTGCAATACAGCTTTCCTCATTTTGTGCACCAGTATTATCGTTTGGTGAAGAATGAAGTATGATTATTTTTTAAGAATATATTATAGCATTTCTTTTATCATCCAGATGACAAAGCAAAATAAGTTAGTTTCACTTTTACCATAGGCTTTCAAAACAGAAAGCTGTATATGTTTTCCTGGTACTTTTCCTTTTTCCAATGTAGGCAAATAATTTTTTACAAAGCTAAAGAACTAGGGAATCTTTATCCTCAGAAGCTAGCTAGAACCACACAGAGCCTCAGCTTGGTGTTCTGAATTTACCCAAACGCACCAGTGTTACGTGGTATGGTTTCCAGAGGTGCTGGAACACTGTCTGTTCCCAACAGCATGTTCATTTGCCATACCAATTAGCTACAATGAATAAAAGTCAAAGACTTTCAGTAACAAAAGTGGCTTTGAAATGAAAACAACTATTTAAGAAAAGGTAGATCCTGAACACAGACTGGTAATTTGCAGGCGTGTATGAGGACAGGAGTTGCTTCTGCTCCTACGTAAGGCAGGGACAGCCATTCAGTCACAGGCTGCAGGGAGGCTTCCTGCATGCTAGCAGGTGAGTAAGCCAAAACCCAGTAAGCTTCAGCTTGAGTGGAAAAAAGGGCCAGTGATGGACTCTGTCAGCACACTGAAACAGGTTTTCTGAGTGGGACCGCAAAAAATGCTGTACTTTATTCCCAGTGCCTGTAAAACTTTACTCAGTAGAAAAAAATAAATGCTACTGCCAGACAAGCAAAAACAATGGGGAAAAAGGTTCTCTCAACTTTCAGGTTCTTCCTTATACTTTTGTATTTCCCTTAGTGAAAACTATTGACACAAAGCAAACCCCCAAATAGCCTGTTCCACACACTGGGCAGAATTTTTAGCAGTTATCTCCTTGTTAATGCTACTTAGAACCATAAGCTTCAATATATTTCTAGTTATTGAATAAGATGAACCAAATATATCAGAATATAATGTCCTTCTTGATGTTCAGCTGTAAGCTAAGAAAATGTAATTGTCAAAAATACATGAATGTTATTCCCGTTTTTTTAATTTAGTGAATGGCCTCCATTCTAACATATAGATCTGAGATTACTTCTGGGTCTTATCTGATGATGAGTTCTTTGAATTTCATTTTCTTCTCGGAGATATTTTTATATCTCATTTTTGATCAATTAAATTTATCCACGTGATTTATCTTCAAGATAAGGGGATGATTATTCTTTCCCATTGAAAATGTGCCCCATAACCCTTTAAGGTATTAGGGGTACTAGTATTATTCCCATCCAGAAAACTATGAGCACTCAAGCAGCCCAGTTTAAAAACAAAAAAACAAAACACCCAAACAAAACACCCCAAATTCAAGCATGCTTTTATTTGCATAATCATGAACAAAATACACGCTTTCCTTCCTATATTACATAACTTTTTTTTTCAGCAAAAACACGTGTTAGTGAACATGAGCTCTCCAACATATCAACTTGGCAGAATTCCATATGGATATTTTTCTGGTTTTGTAATACTTTGATTACATTCAAGATTCATCTTAAAAGTGTGGTGGTTCATCTCTCAGAGGAGGGTTGAAGCAATAGGGTCTGAATAGATACTTCCTCAGAGATCTGCACAGGCTTCTCTGAAGAGGAGGATGGGATTAGAAAGTAATATAACTCACTCTGTACACAGAATACAGAGCAAATGGACAATTAATCATATAGTGTCAATCAATGAAGGTCCCAGAATCTTTTTAAGGATGTTTATACAATGAAGTTATCAGACTCCATTGATTCCATGAAGGGCTGAATGCTTCAGTTTGCACCAACAGCAAGCTGTAGGAACCTCTTTGAGGTTCAGAGCTCTAGAGGCCACTGGAAAAGATCAGAAAGAAGGGGAATGCATCAAATCATCAATATCCTGAAAGTTAACAGAAAGCAGCCTGACTACTTCAGTAATTTTGAGACCAAAACTGCAACACTCTAGACTACAGATGTCACTGGCCAGAAATAGAGGGTGACACAAAGAATTCTAGGAGGTTTAATTTTATAGAACCACAATACCAGGGAAGTTTATATAATCTGTTAAAGCATTTTCAGCTTTAATACACTGATTCTTCTTAGATTTCTTAGATGGAAAAGCGAGTGCTTTTCATAAGACTTAGCTAGAATGTAACCGTTTAAACAGGAGCCCAAAGACATAGAAGTCTTCAAAAGTTTAGGTTGTTCAGAGACCAATTAAATTTTTCTCTGCTATGAGATAGCAGAATTGGGTTTCAATTTATTCCAGATAAGTATTTGGATAATTTAACTGAGCCTATTAAGAAAATATTTCAGAACAAGAGCAGGTGCTGGAAGGAGGTGGAAAAGACATTTGCGCTGTCTGGCAGCTAACGTGGACTTCAGATTCTTTGCACACAGACCCCTTTGCCTCCATGGCTGGACTGCTCATACTCCTCTACCATCTCCTGAAAGAGATTGCATCAAAATATTTAAAGGGAAAGATGTAAATACTAATGAAGATTAACTTGGATTTTATGAGTTCTTTATAGTTTGATATTCCAAACGAAACCACAGCTGGGTACTGACTGACAAGGAAGAAATTATTAGGTGTATTATGATACAGCTTAATGAAGTAGAAAAATCCTATACAACGGAGTAACTGGTCTTGTGATGTTTTATTTGGGAACAGGAGCTTGAGAAAGTGAAAATAAGGTTTTACTATAACTATAGTCTACCCTGACTTCAGTAAGGCTTTCAACACTGCCTCCTGGAAGATCCTGAGAGAGAAACTGGTAACGTGTGGGCTAGATGAGCAAACCAGTGAGGTGGACTGAAAACTAGCTGAGCAGCCAGACCCAGAGGGTAGTGATCAGTGGTATGAAGTCTAGTTGGGGGCCAGTAACTAACTATTCAAAACTCAAAACATGGTTGTAGTTTTTAAGGACTTGTATAATAAATCTTTGCAACCTTACTGATTTTAGATGCGTTTATTTGTTAAACCCAATGAAAAAACAGTTTAATGTCCATGACAATTAAAAACAGATTTGTAGTTTCTTGTCCCATAGTTTCCATAGCTTTTAATTTTAATTTGGTTTTAGTTTTTTGTCTGTGTTAAGAAAGGTGAGGAAAAATGTTGTGTTTAAGAACTTAAATGTTCATAAGAAATGCTTTAGCTGGAGGAGAAGCTTTATTGATTTTTAGGGCTGGGCTTTGGGAATTGAATTTTTCTGGAGCATAACATTTTATTTACTGGTGGATGATAAACTGCAGTGTCACTTGCCAGCTGGCTTCAGTTAAAGAAAGCTGATTGATAGGCCAGGACATACAGATGAAGAACAAAATTATAAAAATGGTAGAAACTCCCTCCCCCCCCCCTAGAATTAGTCAGGCTAGGTATTCCTTTGGCTTGAACAGGATCATTCTTGTTATTTGCTGCCTGCATTATTCTACCTCCTATAGGTACCAATCATCATTACAGTTTCTGTCTACTAGGCTCTTAACATTCTGTACGAAAAAATGGCTTGGACATACTATATACAGTCTCTGAATGCTTATCATCATACAGCATAATTTAGACATTTATCCATGTGTCAACTGCAATTTCATCTCCTCTGTATGAAGATGTGTGTGCTAAACAAAGTACTCCAGTGTTCAGGAATAAATAAAAAGAATTACATTTAAAAAATTCAAATTAAATGCAGAGGAAGAAAGCAATAGCTTTTCCAAGGTTTTTTTTGAGGTTTCCAAAATGATCTAATAACTGATTCCTTCAGCTTTCTATGCAGGACAATTAGTTTTAGGTGAGGTTACTAGTAAACAAATAGCTGTATCAGTTTCTTCATTTCTTCCTTTCTCTGCCTTACTGCTTGTCTGAATCTTGCCTTAACCTTTTTCTTGCTGGCCATGGTCTGCAGGCAACTGCTTTTCACACCTACTAACCCTGTTTCTTGACTTGTGGTTTGAAACAGCTTGGTCTGTCAAAGGGAGATGCCCTTCTCAAAGGGTCAGAAGCCCAACTGCCCCC